>NC_139395.1:223220000-223682500 GCF_054392235.1 Sus scrofa
CCTTCAAAAATTGTAAAAACTGGAATTCTTTTGTGGTGCAGTGGGTTAAGGATCCGGCATTGTCACTGCAGTGGCTGGAGTTGCTGTTGTGGCATGGGTTCAATCCCTGGCCTGGGAACTTCCACATGCCATGGGCATGGCCAAAAACAATAACGAAAATTGTGAAAATTGATAACTCTCCAGCCAACCTCTTAAAAAAAAAGAGAGAGATAGAAATCAAGAATGAGAAAAGGGATATTAACACAGATCCTTTGCAGGATAGAAAAAGAAGGAAGGAATGTTATGAACAACAGTAAATTCACCTCAGGTGACACAAATCCCAGAAAAATGCCATGTACAAAACTAACACAAAACAAAGTAGAAAATCTGAGTAGCCCCACGACTGTCTCTAAAAATTGGACTTGTCGTCAAAACTGTTTCTGCAAAGAAAACCGCACGCCTGGATGGTTTCACCATGCGTTTTATCAAAGACATGGAGAGGGAATGTCACCAGTTTTACGCAGAATCATTCAGAAAATAGAAGATTTTTTTTCTGTGGAGCCTCAGCTCTGACTTGAGTTAGGGATTGTTCGTGTCACGAGGCTACCAGAACCCTGATCCCATACTTGACAGTGGACACAAGAAAAGAAACTTGAGATGAGAAACATCCAGGAATATAAATACAAAATGCCTCACAAAATACCGGCAAACCAAACTCCGTGCCGTATGAAAAATGAAATCACGTCCTTAACCAAGTTCAGCCCCAGAACATCAGTCGGCGTCATTCACCGTGTCAGTAGAACAAAGAACTCAATAAATGCGGAAGTCATTGAACGAAGACTCAGCACCCATTTGTGAGAAGACCTCCACAGAGACTACGAGAAAGAGGCGCACTTTCTCATCTGACTCGGGGCCGTCCATGAAACACCTGCAGCTAAAATCCCATTTCCTGGTGACACATGGAAGGTTTACTCCCAAAGTCTGGGAGCAGGCAAGGCTGTTTGCTCTGACCACGCCACCCGGCATCGCACTGGACATCACTGCCAACGCATGAGGGGGGCGGAGAAATCAGAGGCATAGCGGGTGGAAAGTCTGCCTGTTCCTGACGGACGCCTTTCACCCAAACCCGCCCTCTGCTCCCAGCTGGGGGTCGCCAGGCTGAGCTTCTGCAAACGGTCCCGCTTGGCCCTCTGGCTCACCTTGCATCCCGCTGACGGCAGGTGCCCGAGAGACTCCGCGGTCCTAAGGGGCAGGAAGGGCCCGGCGCCGGGAAGAGAGGTGGCGGCCACGCTCGACGTGCGCTCCTGGACGGCGCCCCCGTGGGAAGGGACAGTGCGGGGACTCTGGCAAAAGCTGCAGGTGGACCGCCAGTCAGAGGGTTGTGTTCCACCACTCGACAGCGGCGACTGGGGGCTCTGTGCTCCTGGGAGACGCAGGCTCACATACTTGGGGGGCCAGGGGATGTGGTGTCTCCCCCTTCCTTCCCGTCGGTTCTAAAGGCGCTTTGGAGGGAGGGAGCGTGGAGGAAATGCAAGAAAATGAGCAAGTCAGAGTTGAGGCTCCACGGAAAGTTCCCTCTCTGTTCCTGCAACTATTCTTGAGTTTTCTTTCCGCATGAAATGATTTCAAAATACACACTGCAAGGAAGCAGAGCCGTTAAGTCAGGGACCAGATCTGTGCGTGTCAAGGCGGTGGCTCACAGCCACAGCAAGTCAGGCCCCGGCTCCGTGCGGATGCGGCTGCTTCGCGGGCCAAGGCACTGAAGCTGCACATTTCAAGGCGGACCTGAGCTCCCTGGGGTCGCGTTTGTTCCAATCGGATGTTCTTCCACAGAGGAAGCACGTTCAGTTTCTGGCGTTTGCTCTCCCGTTAAGGATGTTTTCTGGGCGCGCATGCGCTTCCTTACGGAGAGTCAAGGTCGCCCGCCCACTGCAGGCACATGCCGGCCACCGCCGGGCCACCGACGGCTCCCCACGCTGGTGGCAGCTTTGGGCAGTGGGCAGAGGGCCTGGTTTATCCTTATCATATATGGAAAGAAGGAGCTTTTTCATGGTTCAGGGGTTAACGAACCCGACTAGGAACCATGAGGTTGCGGGTTCGATCCCTGGCCTTGCTCAGTGGGTTAAGGAGCCAGCGTTGCTGTGAGCTGTGGTGTAGGTCGCAGATGCAGCTTGGATCCCGCGTTGCTGTGGCTCTGGCGCAGGCCGGCGGCTGCAGCTCCGATTCGACCCCTGGTCTGGGAACCTCCATGTGCCGCAGGAGCGGCCCTAGAAAAGGCAAAAAGACAAAAAAAAAGGAAAGGAGAGTCCAATGGCTGGCGTCTTATGGTTGTGAGATTTCTGTCTGCTGTGCAGGCAGCGGCGCCGGAGTAAATGAAGCCCATTAGCAGGGGCAACACAGACCTTCTGGCCGAGTGGGGAGGGTGGAAGCTGAGCACCTTGTGGCCGTGGCCCCGACGAGCCCTGTCCCCAGGAGGGAGGCACGCAGGCTGGCCATAGGCTCCAGGGGGGGCTTGGCCGACTACGCCACCTGCCCAGGAAGGCTCCAGAAGGAGGAGGTGGCCTGCCTTGAGCGGTTGGCACGCTGTCTGCGAGGCCGGCTTCCCATCCACCCATCTGCCTGCAGCGTGTACTGTGGGCACCAGTAGGCCCCTCTGGCCGGAAGATCTGCCCAGCGGTGACAAAACCGCCCCAGGGTCACTTCCACGTTACTCTGGAGTGAGCAAGGGCCCAGATACACAACCAATTCCAGGCCGGAGACAGAGCCCCAGCCTGCCTCCCCCATTCCCCGGCTCCTCGGCACCCAAGACCCGCTGGCCTGGCCGAGGGCACAGATCGGGGAGGTGTTGGGCAGCGTGTCACTTTAGCTAGGCTCCCAGGTGCGGATTCCAGCTGACTCAGCGCTCTGCGACCCGTGGTAGGTCTGCTGTCCCCATTGGACAGAGGAGGAACCAGAGGCCCAGGGGGCCTCCTGGCAGACAAGCCCAGAGCCTGACTCACCAGGCGCCCACCTGCCCAGGCCTCAGTCTAGACGAGATGCCAGGGCTTCCAGCCTCTGGGGACCTGGGCAGCGCAGGAAGGAGGAGCTGACCTCCGGGAGGGGAGGGCTGCAGTCCTGCCGCAGGGCCTGCACATGTAAGGGGTCTGGGGTCACAGGCCAGCTCTGCAGACCCCGGGGAGGGGCCGGGCTGGGTGCAGGGAGCAGACAGCTGTGGGGGGGGGCGTGAGCGGGCGCTGTGCTCTGAGGCAGCCTGGTGGCTGGGGCCAAACCCCGGAGAGTGCCCTCCCCCCCCGCCCCGAGCCCCCGGAGGCCACGCCACCCGCCCTCCCGCACGCCCACCAGAAAACGTAGCAGAACCAAAGGACCCTGGTCACAGCTGCCACCGTCATCCTGACATGAGGAACAGGCTGTTCGCAACGGCTGCGGCCGGAAAAGGAGACTTTTCAACCTGTTAGAAGCTTTACAAGATTTCAGCCCCGGGGGCCTTGTCCACTTGGAGGGAGGTGACACGGGAAAGGTCAGTGACCTTGGCCATACTTGCCGAGCGCCGGGGGAGGGGCAGCAGCATGAGGCCTGGGAGAGCCTGGGACACAGGGGGACCCAGCCCCGCCTCCTGGACCCCCCACGCCGCATCCTGGTGACAAGGGAACGGGAACTTCCTGACGGGGGCGCTCGGGACAGCAGGAGGCAGACGGTGGCCCCGTGGATGGGGCCAGAGGCCCCCTGGGGAGGTGGCGCTCCCAGGAGACCCAGAGGGACAGAAGCCTGGGGCCTCTGATGACAGGAGCCACCAGCAGTGGGGACGGCAGAAGCCAAGGCTCCTTTCTCATGAAGACCACCCAAGAGGGGTCCTTTGTGAGCTTGAAGTGACGTAAAATCTAGTTTATACCTAAAAACAAGTGACTTCAAAGGAATATTTTAACGACAAGGACACAGAGGGAAGGCGAGACGCCCCAGGTGGGGAGCCCCCTGAAGACAGGGTGGGGGGTGGGCTGCTATGTGGTCTGGGTTGTAAGTCTCATGACCTGGACCCTCTCACCAGGCAGCGATCCGCCAGCCCTGCTCCCTCGCGGGGCCGCGGGACCACGTTGGAGGGCTTGGCATTAGGGGTGAGGGGCACTGGCACGAGGCCGTCCGCCCTCCCTCTGAGCGCGAGCCCAGCCGTCTGCCTCTAAACCAGAGAGACGCTCGGGGCAGCCAATGATCAGGGAGAGGACGCTGGGGACAAAGCCACCCCCAGAAGCTTCCATGGGGTGCAACAGGTCTCGTTAGAACGGGGTGGTGATCAGAATAAGGAATTGGAACTGTGAGCACGTGACGTCCCGGCGAAGGGACTCGGCAGATGCTGTCCAGCCCAGGGATCCACCTCGGGGGGTCCCGAAGGTCCTCAGGGAGGGTCCGGGGCCGCAGGAGTGGACAGCAGCAGGGGAGGCCGGCAGGGCGGGCAGGCGCCCCCCGGAGGAAGCAGCCCAGCACACTGATCACGCCGCGACTGTCCCCTAACTGGACTGTTAGAGCCACCAAGTGTGCGGTCTTTAGTCACAGCAGTCACAGGAAACTCAGACACGGAAGGCAAATCATGGGGGGGGGGTTCAAGGAGAAAATTGTCATGAGCAGAACATTTTAAGCAGTGAGTATCTCCTAGGCATGGGAGCACGTTAACACCTGTAAGATGGGGTGCAGTGGGCCACAGCCCCGGGGCTCAGGATCCGGTGGGATTTCCAGGCTCCAGGGGCGGGGGCGGTGGGGGGCACGGGGCCAGGACTAGGCTCCCGGTGTGACCGGTCAGGGGCCTGGGGGCTGCAGCCTTCCGGCAGTGGTGCCTACGACCCAGATCAGCTCCCTCTCTGCTTGGCCAGGAGCCTGCGGGCAGCAGGTCAGCGTTCAGAGCTGCAGAGACCCGGTGCCCGCCCGGAGCCCGTGCTCACTCGGGGCCCCATGGCGGGTGGTTCTGAGTGTGGGGGTGCAGGCCCCTGACCCCCTTGGACTCCAACCCACATGCTGCCTTTAGCAGAGATGCCTCCTGCTGTGTCTGCCGCCTGAGGACCTGGGCTGGAGCCCGAGCCAGGTGTGCTGGGGACCTGGGGGGCCCTCACCCCCCACCCCGCCCCAGGCTCCCTGCTGTCTCAGCGGCCCCCTCTGTAACCTGACCAAGTGGCTGGATGTCCAGGGCACCCTGGGGGGCCCTGGTACAGGGCATGTGGGCAGCAAGGAGACGCTTAGTGAGATTGGGGCCTGGGGCGGGAGGTGACACACCTGTCGCTGCCCAAGCAGAGAGGCCTTGGGTCCCAGGCCACCTCATCCCTGAAGCCGCCCTGCCTGCTCACGCAGTGCCCGGGGCTGGCCTCTCCCCCATCATCGGTCCCCCTGCCCCTCTGGGACCCGAGAGCAGGATGGGCGTGCTTCCCCTCGGAGTGGGGTGAGGGGCTGGGCGTCACGGAGCCCCTCTGGGGGGAGGGGCTGAGGAGGCCACACTGCTCCTGGAGCAGGGCCCGCCCATCCTGCAAGAGGGCAGCAGCCTCAGACCTCTGGCCCCACAGCTGCCCATGTAGCCCAGGGTCTTGGCCCTGTGGACCGGAGGTGGGCCAGGGCCTCAGAGAGCACGCGCGTCCCGGGGGGCTGAGTTTCTGAGAGCAGCTCAGCGTCGCGGCAGATTCTCAGATGCTCGGCGTCTGCTCCGAGGAGGGGCCGGGGCTGCTTTGTCGCTGACAATGCTTCAAGCTCCCAGTTCTGCTCTCTGTGGGCCACTGCTCTTTTGTTCTGTCCCCCGCCCCCTCTCTAATTAGTAACTGCCTGGTCTGCTCTTTGGAACTCGGGCAAGGCCTAGGAGACCAAAATTTATTCTACAAACACGAAATAGGGACACAGGGGGACTTTTATTCACAGGAGGGCCCGCAGGGTCCCGCTTGGTTTCAGTAGGGGTTCCAGGGACACCCTCTCCGGTGCTCCTGACAGGCCCTCCCCCTGCACAGGCTCCCTGAGGCTCCCACCTGCCCAGGGGACACAGGGGGTGGGGCTGGGGAGTCATGCGAACCCCACTGTGTGGGCCCCTGAGGGGAGGGTCCAGCAGAAAGGCTGGAAGAGGGAGGGCTACAGACACCGTGCCTGGACCGTGTCTGGACCAGAGGTCCCAGGAAGAGCAGCGGGCACTGCCAGGGGCCGGAGCACCAGGCCCTGGGCAGCCTGGGGTGATGACCACGTAGTGAATAGTCCCGGAGCTGCCTGTGCTGAAACTGTGGATTTTTCTTCAACAAAGTTTCCTTGAACTTACATTTCCTTAAAAACTCTGATCTGGTTTTGGGTGGAAGGAGAGCGGACACACTACCCCAAATAGGCCACTTTGGCATAAGGATGATTTTGCGCTGAAGGGGATTAAGAAAGAGCAAACGCAGGGGGGGCTCCCAGCTGCCACCCTTCCTTCCCCAGAGCGGGGCACGCGGTTCCCTTTGCAAAGCTAACTTCTGCTTGGAAAGGTGTGTCCTCAGGAGACCATTCTTGAGCCGGAGTCTGTTTCATGAGCCTCACCAAACAATGCTTATTTCCACGCATTCCCTGGTCACGGCCCGCAGCGACCCCCTCAGCACAGACCCCACCTCCCTCTCCGGTCTCCTCTCGGCCAGGGTCGCCCTTTGCTCGACGACATATAACCACGCCTCTACCCCGCCGCTTTAGGGTTTTCTCTTCGGGATGGCCCCGCCATCAAGTGCATGGAAAACCAAACTTTTCCTCTGCTAGTCTGGCTGTTCTCAGTTTAATTCACAGGCCTCAGTGACTGAACTTAAGAGGGTAGAAACAGGCTTCTGTTCCTCTGCTACAGGATGAGGTCCCTTTAAGTGCCCACACAGAGCTATGCTGCTTTTAAACTCGGAGAAACGCCCCCGAGTCCTTTCTTTTTAACATTGGCGCAGCCCTCGGGCTGGACAGGCTGGGGGTCCCATGGGCCGGCGGGGTGACAAGAAGGTCCAAGGTCAACCCCCTGTCCCCACAGATGTCCTGCAAGGTTGTCTGACTCCCAGAACCCGCTTCTCGAATGTCAGAGGCTGCTTCTCTATCCCGAGGGCATCATCCCGCAGCTGGGAGTTCACGTCCAACTGTTACCGGAAGAGATGAGCAGAACTGACTGCAGGTGTGGGGGGGACACGGCTCCCCGCTTCCCGCAGTTGATGGGTGGCTCTCCTCCCAACTCCCTCCCTCCCCACCGCAGTGGCGGCTGCTGGGCGCCCTGCCCCCACACACCAGGCCCGGGGTTCGGGGGAGAGGTCTCGCTGGATGTTTCCACGTTGGTCTATCAGGAGGATGGTTCTTTGGTCTCTTTCCTGGAGAGAGCGTGGGCTGGGAAGAGCAGCTGGACGGGGCCCAGCGGAGTCCCTGACGACCTGCTCACAGGCCGGGGCGGCCTCTCTGGGCGGGGCCCCCACATGTGGCCTCTGGGTCCTTCCCCGCCCCCCCATCCCACAGACCTTCCCACGGTCCACACCGTCCCCTGCCCGGGGGGCTGCCGGGGGTCAAAGGGGCAGAAGCAAATCTCCCCCATGTTGAAAACTGGAGAAGAGACCCCCTCCCCTCCTGGAACAAGCCTCTCTGTCCTTCCAAATGTTTGTAACTCTTTTTAGTGGCGACATAAGCCTCTGGCCCGTCTCAGGGCTCAGGAATGTTCCCCCAAGGCCGGAGCAGCTCTTTGAACAATAATCTTCAAGGAAGGTGACACCCCAGCTCCCCGCTTCCAGGGGGGCGGAGCCTAATGCCTCGAGGACAAGAATTGCAAACCGACTGACTTAGCCGAGGCTGGCTCTGCCTCTAGCTCTGGCTCTGGCTCTGCCTCTGCCTCTGCCTCTGCCTCTGCCTCTGCCTCTGCCTCTGCCTCTGGCTTGGTTCTGATGTGCTGCGCATCCTGCTTTAAGGCTGACTCACAGACGTGCGTCCTTCTCGTCTGCCTTTATGGAGGTTTTCTGCGTCCGGAAGAGACTTGGCGTTCATCCTACCCCGTCCTCCCCACAGCGCTGGGATCCCGGCGTCCCCTCCCGGGTCACTCCCTCGCCCGCAGGCCCAGGCAGAGCTCTCGAGGTGCAAACGCTGGTTCGGCACCAGCCCTTGTCAGCAGCCTTTGCCAAACCCTCCTCCCCTCCTGGGTGGGTCCCCAGCCCCGCATCCCCAGACACCCACCCCACAAGCGGGGAGCGCCTGTGGGAGGGGCCGCTGGGTCGGCTGCCTTGGGCCCTGGCCATCAGGAGGTCCCGGCCGATGCACGGCCACACGGACTGTCAAGGGTTCCGAGGCCCAGAGGGCAGCCACACTCCCCCCAGACACTCTGCTCAGCCGGACCTCACACAGTCCCTGCTCCCTGCTGGCTCAGCTCACGCACCTGCAGCTCCGGGGACAGGACTCCGCCTGTGCCTCTTGTCCTCGAGGGCCTGACCGTTTCCCGTTCACAACCCTGGTGGGTCAGCAGTTTAGACCAGCTGTCCCCACGGTGGGTCGAACAGTGCCAGGCCAGCCCTGCCTCCCTGGTCACCCAGCAGGAGCCCCCCGTGAAGCCGGCCGGCTGCCTCTCAACCTCCTCGACCCCTCCAGGCAGCCTGGTCCCCCGCCGCCTTGGGGGCCCTGCAGGAATGCTCCCCGCACCCCCTCATTCCCTGGGCCCTGGTTGTGGAGAGGGTTATGGGGCAGGAGGTGGAGAAGGGGGCCGCCCCACAGCCTGGACTTGGGAGCAGAGCGGGGGGTAGCCAGCCTCACACCAGGCCCTGGCACACGTGCACACTCATACTCCCGTTCACACACACGCATGCACCCAGACATGCATGCGCACATTCACCTGCATACACACACGCACACGGGCTGCACACACATGAATGCAGACATGCACACAGACACGCACTCACTCACACTCACGTATACGTATGTACAAGCATGCACACACATGCACACAGATACGTGTACACTCACATTCACGCACACACATGCACACAGACATGCACGCAGACACGCAGGCACATGTTCTCGCACGCACAGGCACATACTCATGCACTCCCACGCCTGTGCACGTGGGTCTGGGATGCACGGCCAGGCAGCCCACCCACCAGGCCAGGGGTCGGGAGCTGGGGCAGAAGCCTGGGAGGAGCAGCGTGGGAGGAGGCAGAGCTGCTGCCGCTGCGGGAAGTGAGAGCAGAGGCCCAGCGGTTCTGCAGTTGGCTGGGGTGGGCCCACGGTTCCCACGGAGCCGGGGCATGGGCAGGGAGCCAGACTGGTTCTCGGTCTCCAAGGCCGGCCCGCGCAGCCCTCTGAGCCCCAGCCCCGCTGTCCAGGGCGGAAAGGGCCTGAGCTGTGCCCTCCCCCGCCAGGCCGGGCCCTTGTGCCTCCAGGGCTGCTCCAGTTCCCAGGCCCCCTGACCTGCCCTGGCTGAGCTGCTCTGAGCGGGAGGCCTGCCGGTGCACCGACCTTGCTTCCCTAAGAGCCCCCTCCCGCCAGCACCTTCTCCCTCGCCCCCGCCCGGTCATTGATGACCCAAACCCTCGAGGACCAGAGGGGTGCAGAAAGGCGTCCCCCCGCTTCTGTCTGGGCGCCGCTAACAGGCCTGGGCCTGAGGGAGTCACCGGATCAGCAGGAGAGAGGTGCCCCTCCCGCCTCCCCTCTCCCCAGATGCTGTGGGGTGGGGGTCACATCCCCCCAAGTAGCCCGACCAGCCGTGTGCCCCTGGCTGTGGGTCTCAAATCTCAAAGGGGCCAGACTGGGGGACTGGCCCCCGGCTTCTCCCGACCCTGGGTTCACATAGGGCCTGTGGGCAGTAGGCGGGAACCGGACGTGGGGCCCGGAGCAGAAGGGCGCTGGCCTGTCCCCAGGAACTGCGCTGCGTGGACAAGTCACCGGGAGCGGAACCTGCGTGTGCAGACCTGAAAGCTTTCACGTCGAGGATGAAACCTCCCACCGCAGAGGCACAAGGGGACCGACGGCAGAGGTGGGTCTGAGCTGACAGAGGGGGCCCTGCGGCCGGGCCTCCCAGGCCCCGAGCCCCAGGGCTCCAAGCGAACGCCCCAAGAGAGCTGCAAAGGCAGCCCCTCCCCGGCCCCTGCTGTGTCACAGACACTGAGCATCGACGGCGCAAACGGAAGCTGGGTCACCTGGCAGCAGGCGGTGGAAGCGTCCTTACTTTTTCTCTCACCGCCTGCGGCAGGGAGCTCGCCGCGTGTCACAGGCCCGGGTGATGGCTCACCCCGGCGCCGTGATGGGGTCCTCACTTGTTATTCCGGCCTCAGCCCCCACTGGCCCCCTCAGAGCTGCGAGCCTCCCCTGGGCCAGGGCGGGGCCTCTTCAGCCTCACGCATCCTCCCCCTCCAGCAATTCCGGCCACAGGGCTCTCCCTTCTGGAAGGAGGGGGTGCACACCACAGGCTCCTCCACGTAGCCTGGCTCCTGGGGAGCAGCGGGAAGCATGTCCTGCGGCCCCAGCCTCTCCCCCCCGGGGGGATTGGTGCCCAGGCTGTGAGCTCCTCCAGGGCTCGGAACCCACAAGCCTCCCTCCCTGCACAGATGCCTGCTGGGGCCCTGGCCTGGGCTTGGCGGACCTGGGAAGGCGGGGGACAGAACTCAGTGCCAGCTTCGAGATGAGGGGCCTCAGCGCCCCCGAAGAGAGGGGCTGCAGGCAGCAAAAGCAGGTGGGCACAGAAAGCACACTGGAAAAGACTTCAGCAAATGGTGTGCCCTGCTCATTTGTGACCTCAGAGGGTGTGATGACAGAGTGACCAGCTGGGACGGCTGCGTGGGGGGCGGTGGCTGGCGGCGGCCCTGCTGGTCACCCCAAGCTTCCTCACACGGCCTGGCTCCTGCAGGAGGAAGAGACGGCCCGGGCTGTTGATGGACAGTCTGCCCCAAGCCCCGCCTCTCGTGCTCCCGGTGCCGGGGCCATGGTGACATGGCCCCACGTGGCCCAGTCTCCAAGGAGTGGCCTCGAGAGTACAGCTTGGCTGCGAGGCAAACCCCAGCTTCGCTGTGACCCCGAGGAGCGTTCAGGGTCGGAACCTTCCACTCTCCACTCAAACTCCCTTCTGCTCTCCTCGGAGCCCCGAGCTCCTCGGCGCAAACCCCGGACTGTGCCAGCCAGGCCCTCTGTGCCCCCAGCCCTGACCGCCCCTCCCTGGGTCCCGGGGCCCCGCTTTCGCCGCCGCCTCCTGGCGGCCTGGCTATGCTCCCTGGGAATGGCTTGCCCGGGACACGTCTAATTGATTGTTGATGAAAATACTGATGGGCCCCCGTGTAATGAGATAAAAGCTAGGACAGGGCCACTCCATCCTTGGCCAGCCTTCGCCTTGCGGTTCACGCTTCAGCTCCTGACTCCTGCGGTTCTAAATGAGCGGGCGTTGCTGGAGCCTGTTCCCCCCTCAGCGCCCAGATGGCCCATCTGAGTCACGTTGCGGCCACTTCCCTCCGGATATGCGTTTACCAAACTTCCACTGTTTCAGTCCCAGAGGCCAAGGAACTTCCATCTGTTGGGATCATACAGTCGGAGATGCGTCCAAACCGAAAGGCACTTGTGAATCAGCAGAATCCCCAAGAGTTACTCACCAGCATTGAGTAAATCTGGCTGTGACACTTCTGGCTCAACATTCCTTTCTTAATTCACTCTCGAAATCCTCGCCAAGTGTCCGCTACGTGCCAGGAACCGTATGGAGTGGCTCAGAAAGTCCCGGCTCCCAGGAGCACACGGCTGGCCCAGGAGGAAGCTGGACGGTGCTCACGGGAGTCCAGCCATTGTCAGGGCTGGGGCCAGCATGAGGGGGCGCTGCTCAGGTTCCAGCCCCCCTGCACCACCGGAGGGGCCACTCTGCCTTACATCCTGCTCCTTGTGAATGGCTGCTGCCGCCCGGCTGTGTACCTGCAAGGTGCATGTACTGGTGCCCAGCTGTGTGCCTATGGGGCACATGCATTGCTGCCCAGCTGTGTACCTGCCAGGTGTACACGTGAGTTCCCAGCTGTATGCCTGCCAGGTGTGCACGTCTTTCCCAGCTGTGTGCACACATCGTGTCCAGCTGTATGCCTACACCTGGCCGGGTGTGCCTTGGTGCCCAGCTGTGTGCACGGGTCTGTTTCATTGCTGCTCAGAATTCCATCAGATGGACACACGACAGCCAGTCCACCGGGGACATCAGGGGATGTGGGTCGTGCAGGTTGTGTAAATACCCTCTGGGAGGACTCAAGTGGGGACTTCTGTAGGGCATGCACCCCGGGGGTGGAATCGCTGGTCCCTGGTAAGAAGAGGTCACACCTCAGGGGAGGGTGACCTGCAGTTTCCAGACGGGCTAGACCAATCTGCTGCCCACCAGCGCTGTGTGAGGGCTTGGTGTCCCATGTCCTTGCCAACACTTAGAATTGCCCATCTTTCTTTAGCCATCTGGATGGACAGCATCTCATCTCCTGATGAGTCACGAGGCTGGGAGGCCACGGGCTTATAGGTCTCCCCTTGTGAAGGGTTAGGTTGTGTGTCCGCTGAGCTGCACCTGTCCTTGTCCCAGGCACCCCAGGCAGGGTTGCACAGAATGCTGACACAAGCTCCACACACAGGGTCGCACAGGATGCTGTGGTAACTCCTCTCACTCAGAGGTTGCACTCCCATGTGGTCTTTGAGACACACTCTTTTTCTGGTCCATTTAGGATGCCCCGATTACAGATCTCCTTGGGTCCTTCCACAGATCTTTGTCGTTCACCTTTCACCTTGAGCAGCGATCCATCTGGAGCCAACATGTCAGCGTGATGTGAAGTCCCGGGTGGGCACCTTCACTGACCCCCTCCCCACCTGCTGCAAGTTCACTTCTGCAACACAGCCTTGCTATTTCTGCAGCTGCATAACTTGCTTACGATTCATGATTGAATGCTCTATGTTTGCATCACTTTTCTTCCTTCCTTCCTTCCTTCCTTTCTTATATATCCTCTATCAGTAAAATATAATTAGATTTTCTTTTCTTTTTTTAATCTAGTCTGACCATCTTTGACAGTATTTTGTTGAGTAGCCTTTAATGCAATTTCTAATATATTTGGGGGGTCTCCTCCACTGCCTTGCAATTCATTTCCTCTTATTCTCATGGGTTCTGTGTCCCGTCTCTCCTTAAACTCCTTGATTATCCTTTTTTATTTCATCAACTCCTTTTAATTATTCCATATTCTCCTCTATTAGCTTGTTTGTCACACATTTTTTGCTGTTTATTTGTGCTTCCTTTAGAAATGAAATGTGCATCTTTGATCTTCAAGCATCCTTCCATCTCCTCCCGGACAAGGCAGGGCCTTTGAACTCCCACTGTCTACCTCTCCCTGGCGAGTAGCGATGCCTCCTTGAATGTTTTTGTTCTAACCCCTGGGACTTGGGAGTGGAAACAGGGTACCTCACGCAGAGAAGACACTTCATGGATGTCACTGAGGTTTTGAACCTTAGGTGCTGGGTTAGCTGGGTGGGCCCAGTCCAAGCCCTGGAGCCCGTAAGAGTGAGGACCTTCTCTGGCCTCCGTTCAGAGACTCGGTGCAGGACTGGGACTTGGAGGGTACTGCTGGTTGGGGATGGAGGGGTGGCGACATGGTGGCAGAAGCCAAACTGCAAGGGTACATGAGCCCCAGATGGGGGGACCCAAACTCTGCCCAAAACAAATGAGCCCCAACCATACTCTCCCCCAGGTTGGTGAGACCCCAGCAGAGGACCAGTGGAGCCGCCTGGACCTTGGACCTTGGACGTTTGAGGTGAGCACCTCCTGCTGTGTTCAGCCCCTTCCTTGCACGCCTTTCTTCCGGACCAGCAGAAGCCAATTCCTTCCAACCCGGCTTCTGCGTGAAGCTGAACTGCGCCTGTACGGTAGACCCATGGGCTCTCAGCTCCTTCCCTTCCTTCCTCCGTGCGTTTCCATTTGCCACCATCGTCTCCACCAGAACAGGCCCTCTGGGTCTTCCCTTGGCACAGGTTTATCAGAGGCAAATCCTCTTTGTTTTTGCTTGTCTGAAAAATATCTTTATTTTGCTTTCATTTTTGCAGATATTTTCACTGATTATAAGACACTTGGTTATTGACCAACAATACAGATGAGAATACTGTTGACTTACCACCCAGAGAAAGAAGTAAAGGTCCGTGAGTTCACATTTATTTGAATAATGATTGAATATATTAATAAGCGAGGGGTAAGGGGTAATACTTCCTCACAGTAAAATACAATTAGTACATGTAGAATAAATAAGGGAATAGAAAATCATCACTGGACGTGGCCTGAATGGTTGCTGTAGCCAAGATGCTCTGAGAGATGCTAAAATCAGTGGGACATTTAAAGGGAAGGAGGAGTCTGCAGAGCTTCAAAATATCAACAACTGTAGTGGTTTGGTATGAATCACAAACCCCCTCCTCCACCATCTCCAGGAGGCAGAGCTGCCCTCTCCTTTTGTGCCAGCTGGACCCCGTGACTCACTTCTGAAAAAACAGGGCACAAAACGGGGACCAAGTGACTTTGCGTTGGAGACTCCAAGCAGACACCCCCACCCAAGCGACCAAGTTTGGCATGACCAGTAATGAGGCCTCTTGGTCCACAGGTCCCATGATAGGAAGGACTGTGTTGTGGTCTTCCCCAAGCCCTCAGCCTCTGTAATCATGAGACCACCTAAACAAACACACATGGAAGGTCACCCTATGAGATACCTAAGCAGTACTTTTCAAGAGCGTCAAGGTCATGGAAGGCACGAAGGGCCAAAAAATTGGCTCAGACTGGGGGAGACTACGGAGATCTGATGGTAAATGTGGGGTGGGAATCCCAGAGTGGAAAGAGGACATCAGGGAAAAATGAGTGAAATCCCATTAGAGCCTGTTGCTCAGTTAACATTATCATGTCAATGATCTTTTCTTGGTTTTGACCATGGAGCCACTGTCATGTAACAGGTTAATATGAGGAGATGCTCCATGAAGGACAAATGGGCACCCTGGGTACTATTTCTGCAACTCTTCCTAAGAGTATACTCTAAAGTTGTCTCCAAATTAAAAGTTAAATAAATTAATTAAAACCCCAAGAAGTCCGTGGGTGGAACAGGTTGTCTTCAACGATCTCTTCCATTGTCTTCTGATTTCCATTGTTTCCTTAGGAAAGTTAGCCGTAACCTTGGTTTCCTTTGTCAGAAGCTGCCTTTTTTTTCTGCTTCTTAAGATTTCTTCTTTGTCTCCGTTCTTGGTAGTCTGGCTCTTATGTGTGTGGGTGTGTTTTTCCTCATATTTGTGTTGGTCTTGCCTGGGCTTGCTCACATGCAGGGATGTGCTGACAGGACTCAGTGCCGATGCCAGACCCCTCTCCTCCACCAGATCAGCCTGGATGTGGTCTGACGGTGGTGGCAGAGGCACCAGATAACACACCCAGCAGTAGCATGTGGCCCTCGAGACTCCACTGGCACCACATTTTTCAACACCCCGTTGGCCAGAGAGTCACATAGCTGGGCTGGAGTCAGAGCATGAGGGACCCCAGGTTACAGGGCAAAGGTGGGGACCCAGGGTGTTGAAGGGGTGAATGAGATCTGTCACTTCAATCTACCCAGCTTCCTCAAGCAGCCTGTGGGTCAAGTGCTATTAAACACCCCTGTTCCACAGGGACTCAGGCAGCTGCCCACTGCACATGGATCTGGAGTGGGAACAGGACCTCAGAGTCCAGCCCCAGGGCTGCTCCCTCAGATACCACAACCAGCCAGACTTGTGGCAGAGGACTACCCTGCCCTGCGGCCCTCTGTGAGGGTCTCACTGGAGCTGGCCAAGTTCAGGAGGGTTACCCCATCCCCCCCATTTGCACCATCCTTGCTCAGACTCAGACACCAGCAGTAACATGCAGAACCACTGGGAGGTCGCCCAGGGAACTGCCCCTCAGCTGGCCATGTAGGCTCTTAGACTGAAGGTCAGGTCCGTGGGTGTAGGGGGAACCAGGCTACCCTCCACCCCCCCACCCGAGGTCTGTGGTCACTGCCCCTCACCTGGCCTGGGCCATCAGCGTCCTTGGAGCTGAGTTTAGCTCTGGCCCCCTCCCCACGGGAGTCCCCCTGCTGGGTGAGCAGCTGGGGAAGGGGTCTCGCAGGATGACCTAATCCCAGGGACCTGAAGATGGAGATGCTGTGGGATGCAACCGCCAGGCCAGGGTCAGCTGCTCCAGAGCCTGAGCTGACCTCCTGTGGATGAGGGCATCGATCAGCCCTGGGCACCCTGCAGGCCGTCCCTGACCACTCCAGGCTCCTGCCCCCTGCCCAATGAGAGGGCCCAGACCCTGGTCACCAAGGTGGCCAAGGGGTGGGATTGGGTGGCTTTAGGGAACCCAGGAGGGTGACACTTCCTAAGGACAGGATCCCCAGACCCCAGCCTGGGGCCCCCATGAGTCCCCAACACTGCCCAGAGCAAACGGAAACTGGAGGTAGGTCCTGCTAGGGACCCTCAGTCTCACTCAGGAGCTCTGCTGGGCGAGATGGAACTGTGACCCACACCAAGCTCTGTCCTCTGTGTGATGACCCCTCCCACCTGCCAGGAGCCCGGCCCACAGCACAGCTCCTTCCAGGCTCCAGGGCCCAAGACCTGACAGCCGGGGGGCAGGGTGGGGGCACCATGGATCGGAACAGTGCATCATGGCAACAAATTGCGGTGTTCTCTTCCCCCCGCTGCATCCCCTCCGATTACAGATAAAAGGGAAGGAAGCCACCCTGCAGACCCCCCACCCCTGGGCCTGGACGGGGATGGGGGTTCTCCCACGGGGGATCCATAGGGATGACCCTGGCTCTTGACAGTCATCGGAAGGCCTGTGGTTCCTGTCCACCCCAGGCTGTGAGCTCCTGCTCCTAAGAAAGACGCTCGGGCCCCAGAAGGTTCTGGGAGGCCGTGCGTGCCCAGAGGACACAGCCTTTCCTGTGCGCTTCTTTCAGGGAGAGGGAACTGGCTGCGTGTGTGCTGTGCGCTCTGTGCAGGAGCTGTGTGGTAGGTGCAGTGTGTGTGCTACGTGTGTGCTACCTGTGTGCTGTGTGCTGTGTACTCTGTCCAGGTGATGCGTGGTATGTGGCAGCCGTGTGCTGTGTGGCTTGCGCTGGTGTGTGTCTGGGGACTGCCCTGTGTTCTCTTGGCCACAGTGTGGCTCTGGAGGTTGGCGTGTCCATCTCCCGTGGTCTCCGTGGGGAGGACTGAGAGGGAGGGGCTGCCTCCTGGAAACGTTGGCTGCTGTGCTCTAGAGGCCGCCTTAAGGGGGTCAGGGGACCAGGGGCTGCGGCCTCCGCTCCTGACCCTCCACAGTGACCGCAGACTCGTGACAGCAGCCGGCGGGAGCCGTGAACACTGGCCAGGACAAGGGGCCAGGCTGCTGGTGCGGGTGTGCCGGGAGAGCGTGAGTGGGTGGGAGGATGTGAGCGTGTGCTCGTGTGCATGTGTGAGTGGGAGAGAGGGTTGCGTGTGTGTGCTCGTGTGCACGTGTGGCTGGGCGTGGCTGGACCACACATCTCTTCCTTCCGCACAAGCTCCACCTTCGTTAAGGCCCAGGCGATCCGGATCAGCTGACACGTGGGCTGGTTTGGGGACAATCTCAGACGCGGTTTAGGCACCCCTACCCCCAGGCTCTGACGCCAAGGCCCCTGACCACCGAGGAGGTCTTGTTTGGGGGCCTGGGGGGAGAGCGGGCGGCTGCCGCCCAGTAGGGTCCCCTTGGGAAGTGACCAGCCAGCGGGCAGAAGAGTCTGAAGGGCCTACCCCCTGCTCCAGTGGGGCGACTTGTGGGCCCCCCGCCTGCCCCAGCCCCCCAGCCCCCCAGGGCCCAGCCCCTCAGCACCGGAGGCCCGGGGCTAATGGGCCGTCTTGTGCTTCTTAAGACAGATGTGACTCAGACACAAGCCGCCTGCTGTCCTCCTGGAGCCCGGAGGCCCTGGGCAGACCCCCCAGGCAGAAACCCGGGTTCTGAAGGGCCCGCTGCAGGCTTTCCCTGGAAAGCTCCCCCTCAGGACCGACGGGGGGCGGGGGCCGGCAGAGATCATTTTTCTCCCTCCATTAATCACGAATACTTGGGTTTATTATTGTATTTTTCCTGACATTTGCTGGAGCCAATGTTTATTTGCTAAAGGAAAACAAACATTAAAACAGTTGCTTTGTTACAAAATAAAAGCCACATTCCAGGAAGCACACAGAGGCCTTTCCCCGCAGAGCAGACCAAGAAGGGAGGCCCCGCCCCAGCGCAGAGGAGCCCCCGGAGCCCCCGACGCCCTCCCCGGCCCAGGGCCCAGCGAAGAAAATGGCTTTCACCAACAGTCAATGCGCCCCAGTGGCCCCCACAGCGGTGGCTCCTCACTGAGACCTTAAACCAAACCTCAGAGGCCCGGCCGGCGCACAGCCGGTCCTGGCTGAGCGTGACAACCCAGGTCACAAAGCCAGGCCCCCGGCCCCGACCCCCACTCCTCCCCAGCCGCCCGGGCCTCTCCCAGCACACCCACCCACGCCCAGGGGTCCGGGGCAGGGAGCCGCCCCTCAGGTCAGGGAACACGCAGACCCCTCGGGAGAACCTAGATCTCCAGGTGCGTCCCAGCCCCGCAGCGTCCGCTCGCATTCCTGCAGCGAGGGGGCCGTGACCCCACCCCGCCTGTCGCCCCTCCATCTGGGCGCCACCTCTACACCTGTCCCGGGGCCCTTCTCTGAGCCCCTCCGTCCAGCTGCTTCCTGGACTCCCTCGCATGCGCCTCCCGCAGCCCCTCAGACCCAGCACACCCGAACCACAGAGTCCCCCTGCCCTGAGCCCACCGTCTGCCCCCCAACTGCATGGACATGGCCCCCCCACACCAGCAGCCCCACACTGGAGGGCACATAACCCACAGTGGGTGCTGGGCAGGGTCGGGGCCCAGGCAGCCTTGCTCCAGAGTCCCTCTCAACAGACCCCAATTCTACCACCGCCCGGGGAGAAACACACTCACGTCCTGCTCTGTCTCCCAACTTCTCCTTCTGGCCGCTTAACCTCAGTGTCTGGTGCCTGCAGACCCCACCTCAGCCTCCACCTCCCCCAATCCACCTCTCATCCATCCATCCATCCGTCACCTCTCCATCCATCCGTCTATCCATCCGTCACCTCTCCATCCATCCGTCACCTCTCCATCCATCCGTCCATCCATCCATCACCTCTCCATCCATCCATCCATCTACCCACCACCTCCCCACCCATCCACACACTCACATGATTGCTTGCCCCCTCAGCCACTGCTCTGTCCTGACTCTATTTCCCAAACGTGCAGGCTCCAGCGACCCTAAGCGGTCATGGCAGAGTCTCCCGGTTGTGCTCAGGAACCAGCAGGCTCAGGACACCTCAATCCCCTTGTCTCGAACTCTCTCCCCTCCTTCTGTCAGACACTCCCCACACCCACCTCTGCGTCCTGGCCTGGTCCCAGAGCCCTGGGGGGAGACCTAGATGGGGTGGCTGCATTCCGGCTGGGCCGGAGGAAACGGGAAGGGGCTGCGTGAGGTGGGACACAAAGAGAGCCTGATGTCACATGGACCCCAACTGGCTGCACAGGGATTCTGGCCGCAGCAGCCTGCAGGGGAGGGGCATGGGAGGGGCTGCTGGTACCCCCCCACCCCCGTCCTCCAACTGGGTTCACCCTCGCAGGGGTTACTGCCCACCATCCAAGGCACCCCTGCTGGAGTTCTGCGAAGCTGGTCCCAAAGGAGGTGGTGGGAGCTGGTGGGCCCCCCACTACAGGGATCCCCAAGGCCATCCCACCCCCACCCCCACCCTCACCCCATCCCCACCCCACCCCCTCCCCCCTCCCCCCTCCCCCACCCCCATCCCACCCCCCAACCCCCGGCCTGGGAGCCATGGCCAGAGCAGAGGGGGGCCAAGGCCAGGGCTCTTCAGGAGCAAAGACCAGGCACCCAGGGGCCTGATGAGGCCTGTGAAGTGGTCCAGCACTTAATTAACCCCGCGGCAGAGGCCTGGGCACCCACTGGAGACTCTGCCGTAGCTTCTGTCTCAGACACGCGGCAGAGCCCAGGGACAGCACTGACCCAGGTCCCTGCAGACAGCAGAGGGGCCCCCCGGGAAGGGGGCACTCAGCTCACCCAGGATGGGGACAATCCGAGTCACAGGCAGCACGTCCCTGGTGGCGCAGCGGGTTCAGGACCCGGGGTCGTCTCTGCTGAGCCAGGGGTGCGGTCCCTGGCCCGGGAAATTCCATCATCATCTTCAGCAAGATGATAATCTCTGTGGGCCCAAGTCTCCCAGCTTGGAGTGATTCCTAGGGCAGCCCCAGGACACTCACTGCACAGAGAGGCGCAGGGGGTGGAGTGGGGGCGGGCAGAAAAGGGAGCTGGGTGGCGGGGCTGCCGCTCCAGGGACTGCGGCTCCAGGGACTGTGAGAGGACTTGCCCCCACTCCCCCAAAAGGAGGGCCCGGCTGAGGGGCATTCGGGCACCTGCCTTTTCCCATCTCGGCCCTCTGCCCCCAGGAGGGACCCACTGGTACCTGCCTCGTGTGCTGCTTGCTATCTGCCAGACGGGCCTTCTCTGTGGGGCCAGGACTGGCTTGATCAGCGCTTTGCAGACATCAGGTGCAGAGGTGCGGTGGCCTCTGTCCCTCCCTTGGGCCTGTTCAGTGTGGCTCCCCCACTCCCCTCTGATCACCCCCCCCCAGGCCCCCGTGGTGGGCTCGGCCAAGTGCTGGCTGCTCAAGGTCGCTCCATGGAGATGGACCCGGCGGGGCCTCCGGTGCCCCAGGACTGAGCCTAAGGAGTCCCGTCAGCCACTGAGACGGAGGCGAGGAGCCCTGGAGCGTGGGGCAGGGACTGTGTTTTCCAAGGACAGCCTGGGAAGCTGGAGGTCGCCCTTTCCCACCTCCTGCTGCGCCTCCAGGGCTCTCACCTTGCTCCGCACCATCTGGGGTCACACTCCCTCGGTTGGGGTCCAGGGTCCTCTGCCGTGGCTCACAGCACCTGCACCAGGGCTCATCAAACCACCAAGGCCCTCCCCTGTGCGAGGCCCGGCTTGGGTCGGTTTTTAGCTCCAGGACTTCCCACTGTGCTGGGGCGCACTTGGCCAAGCTGGCCCCCCTTCAGAAGGGAGCACCCTGGCCTGGAAGGGACACACCATAGGGACCAAAAGCCCAGTGCCCCCTAGGCCTGGCTGCCTGGATGGACCGAGGCCTCAGCCCCCCTCCCTCCCTCCCTCCTCCGCCCAGGCAGAGTCCCGGGTGAACGGGTCAGCGAGGGGAGCCTACGCCCAGCGTGGGACGGAGGCTCCAAGAGCCAGAGCAGCTCTTTTCATGCCCAAGAGGTGACTACTTAGAGGAATGAGAGGGTAAAACCAGATAATGATCGGAAACCCTTATCACTGAAATGGAGGGTCTGATTTCTCTAACTCGGTTAAAAACCGTGCCCGTGGAAACATGGTTAATGACGCAAGTTTGAGAAAGTCTGGAAACGCCGAACGAGGAAGACGGCATGCTTGGGGCCCTGCCTTCTACTGGGGTGACCGCTGGGGGCTGGCCCTCTGAGGCCGATGGCAGGTGCAGGTACGTGCACCCCTGGGGAGGAGCATCCCGCCGAGGGGCGTTCAGGGAGTGGGGGGCTGTCCGTCGCCCCAGGACCCGCCGAGTGTTGTCTTGTTTATCTGCCCTCAGCTCTTGGGGGAGCAAGTTCTCTGGTTTCGTTTTCCCATAACAAAATGTGCTTTCTCAGTAAAGACAAAAGACAGCTTCTGTTCTGAGGCACAGACGCCTCCAAGAAGGAGAAGAAAGTGCCCCTTATTTATTTCCCGGCTCCTCCCCGGCTGGGCCTGCGGAGCCCCGCCTCCCCGGCGTCCTGCACGGGGGTCAGACACTCGCCACCGCCCCGATCGCCGTGCTTCCAACTCCCGCAGTTCCTCACCAAAGGCTTCCACCAGATCCTCCCGCCAACCCCCTGCTCCCCTGCCCTCTACCCCCGGAACCAAGGACGTAGCCGCAGAAGTCAGCATGGGGCCAGAGGGGTAGTCAGGAGACCTGGGACTGGTGCGGGCTCTGCCCCCTTTGGGGTTTTGATGACCAGGGTCAAGTCACGGCCTGGGTTGGCTCTCACGGATGGTTTCCGGAGACTGACAGCCCCAAAGGGCTTGTGACCACCTCTGAGGCCACTTATTGCGTGAAAAAATAGACGGAAAGAGCCAAAGATAGAGCTCGAAGTGGGGACAAAGGTGGAGATGAAGGGAGAATGAGACGGTGAGGAGACGGCACGGGGTGGGGTGGGGTGGGGGATGAGACCGGGATGGGCGTGCGGGTGGGGATGGACTCGAGGCCAAGGAGAGAAAGACAGAGGTGGAGGAGGAACAGGACCGGAGGCAGGAGAGTGGAAGATGGAGAGAGGTCGGGATTGGGGCAGAACCGAGACAGGCGCAGACCCAACCAGCCGAGGAGTCCCTGTCCCTGCAGCCCGTGGGCGTCCCAGTGGCAAAGGCTGGGAGAGGGGGCCCTAGGCGGGAGCCGTCCATTTGCCCTCCCACTTCAGCAGGCGCTTTAAAGCCCAGTGGGGGTACAGGGGCCCCCGGTCAGATGGGCCCCATGGCGGGATGCTCTACAGAAGCCGCACCCTTGCTGAGGGAGGCAGACGGGCCCCAGGTTTCCCTTGAGCTTCAGAGGCTGACGGCAAAGGAGTCGGCGCGGGCGTCCCTTTCGACGCCGATGCAGACAGACGTGTACTGGCACGGACAGCGCTTTCTTTCCGTGGAAAGGGACGATTTTGTTTCAAAAGAATGGAAAAGCAAGCGGAGGGACTGCTTCCCACACAGAGGCCCGTTGCCCCGGGCCTCTCGGATCCTGCACAGGAACCACCGTGGCCCCTGACCGCTGACCGGAGGCGGGGGGGCCCTGAGCCGGGGCAGCGTGGGAGCGAGTTTCACATGCGGAGACGTGTCCTCCAAGGAGCCCTTATTCCCGGAAGACAGATTCCAAGCCCCACCCTGCTTGGGCTCCCACCGACTGGGTCCTGAGCTATGTGAGGAATCCGGTCCCGGGCAGCCCCCCCACGCCCCAGCGAGGTTGTCCCTGGGAACGGGCAGGCGGGTCAGGCGCATCCTTCCAGAAGGAATTCCCGGCCAGCAACTCAGCGCTCCAGGCAGGCGAGCGGGCGGCCCGGGGCGGCCACCCGAGCTGACCCTCGCCCTCCAGGCTCCCAGCTGCGGCCGTGTCAGGTGTGAGGTGCCAGGTCGGGGACACGCACACCTAGGCCGTCCTTTTATAGGAAGAATGGGAACCATCAAGCTTTCCATCCTGTTTCCTCCGCACGGCAGCTCCGTAGTGCCCTGCGGATAAAAGATGCTCCGAGGACGCGGAAGGCAGAACCTGAGCGGAAACCTCGCCTCTGCCCGGGCGGAGCTGGGACGCATCCCAGGCCAGCTCTGCACGGGTCCTCCTCCCCATGCAGCTCAGATCCAGCTTTGCCCTAAAATAGACCTTGAGAATCACCGTGACCTTGAAAAAGTCCCAACTATTTTTAAATGAGCTGTCTCGGGGGACGCAGCAGATGAGTCAGCCGTGACCGTCTTCCCTTTGAAACGCCACCTCCCCCCGCCCCCGGGGTACACGTCTCATTGAGGCCGGGCTGCCCTTGAACCCGTGCCGCACGCTGGGTTTCACACGGGCGGAAACGGCTGCATAACTCGTACAGAAGGGTGTCCCGCCCCGGCCTGTGTCCCGCCTGCCCGCCCCGGCCCCTGGGGGACTGACGGGAGCCTTTGTTCAGTTAGAGGCGCTCATTGGACCCAGGCTCCACTCAGCCACCCGGGAGCTCGCCGAAGCCTGGGGCTCTGACGCCCCCGACCGCAGGGGAGACACTCCTTCCCGTTGAGAGGCCTCCATGCTGCTTCTACTCTCCGAGTTTTTCTTCGAGGAAAGTACTCTCAGCCCATGAATCGCAGATTCTGTGTTGGCGAACTCGGCTGCCCCCTAAAATGTCCTGCGCCTCAGACTGTGCCTCCGGGGTCCCTGGTCACAGCCGCTGCACCGAGCCACTCAGCTCAGGGTCCAGGGCCTGTCTGCGGCTGAGGCCGTGCGTCCAGCTCCGCCGGGGACCTGTCCTTCTCATGAACCCTTCTCACGAACCCGTCTCACCAAGGGTTTGCATTCTGCGTTTCCTGGAGGCCGCATTTTAAACAGTGAACCCCCCACCCCACCCCGCCCGGGCTGTGCTCAAGCGCTGCCTGGCATCTGGGGACACAAAAGGCGGCCAGGATGCCCCTGGTGGAGAAAGCCCAGGTTAGACAGGTTCTTTCGGGGGACGTCATGTCACCGCCCAGCGCTACACTGACCGAGGAGACGCTGCAGAAGCCGGTGGGGCGGCAGCCTGTCGGCTCGTTCGTAGAAATGGGACGGAGCCAAGAAAGGTCCAGGGACGACTGGTTTGGTGTTTGAAGCCACTTTCTAGAAAGCGACCCGCCTACACTGCGTCGGCGCCACTGAGAACTTCTGAAACCTCAGGTGTCAGTCTTCCGTCGGATTTAACAATTTCCGGTTCATTTTCACGTTCAACAGCAAGGGGTCCTGAAGCAGGAGCCTGACCCGGCCACACTCGCGGGCTCGGGTGCGGGTCCTTCAGAGGCCGCTGCGGCCCGGCCCTCGGAGGACGGGCCTGCCTCGCGAGGAGGCGACACGGTGTGCGGATGTGGGGCCAGCTCACGGGCTTGTCCTCGCCGGGGCACAGATACCACTGGGGCAGGTGTGTGGCGGCTGCCGCCGGCCTCCCCAGGCACACACAGCTTCCTCGTCTGTGTCAGGAGCTTCCAGAACAAAGATCTGTCTGCTGTCCCACCAAACCAAAGTGAGCAGGAAGCAGGAGTTGCTGGGCAGAAGGGAGCATCCACATGGCCAGTCATGGCTCCAGAAGTCCCGACCGTTTCCTGAAAGCCTCAGGCCTCTGAGCCACGTGACTTGTCTGAGCACGGTGACAGGGGTCCGGCCCTGAGCAGGGACTGCTTCTGCCACTTCCGCCCTCCCCTCCCCCGCCGGTCACTGTGCCCTGTCCCTGGGGAAGGGGGAGGCTGGGCGGTGTGCCCCCTAGAGCACACCCCTCCCCTGAAGAACGGCCCAGCTGCCCACGCCCTCACCATGTCCACGCTGCTCCGAAAAGTTGTTTCCCTCGGGGACCCTCGTCCTGGGAATCCCAGGCTGGAGCTGGAGGCAGGAATCCAGGTCCTTCGAGCATCCATCCTGTCCCCAAGGTCTTCCTGGCTGAGGCCACGGCCTTTGGTTCCGAGGAATTCTGGATGCTTCCCAGGGTGGTGGCTGAGTCAGGCAGGGTTGTCCCAGGGTAAAAAGAGGCCCTGGTCCAGGAATCCCGCTTCCTAGAAGTAGGGAGCAGAGGGGACTTTTAACCCAGGAATGTGAGGGCAGTGGGAAGGCGGCCCCTGCCCGGCCCCCTTCAGGCCGCAAAGCAGAGCTGGCCGGTGGCAGCCCTTGACCCGAGGCTCCCCAGCTGGGCCTCGAGTGGCCGAGGCTGGGCAGGAGCTTGTTACTTTGTCTTAAGCCCCAGAACAAGGCCCCAACAACCCGAAGTGACAGTGTTTGCCATTTTTTCCTGGGGTGACTCTGATCCCGGGTCCTGTGACCCAGGGCCGTGAGCTGACCACTCTCTCCCAGGCTCGTGGGTCAAGTCCGAGCCCCTCTCCTGCAGCCCCTCAGGCCCGAGGTGAGGCGCGGGGGTGCCCTGGGCCCTGGCAGCTGCCCCTGGCTGCTGGCACCTGTGTCTCCCTGGCGTCCCACCCCCCTCGGCCTGGAGGTCAGACCCTCAGCGTGGCCACACGGCCCTGCCTGCCCAGGGACCGCTCCCCAGGCCGAGCCCGAGGCGTGAGCTCTCGCTCAGCCCCGCGACCTCCGCAGCTGGGCCTTTACACACTGTTTACTGGAGCAAATGACGTGTCTCTGATCCTGTTTGGTATGTGACTCAGAACTCACCTGAGTCCCTTCCTGAGGATCCAGCCCAGGACTGATGGGGGGGTTGGTCAGAGAATCTGAACGTGTGTGTCTCTTAATACATGTTGACAATACGGGCTCGGAAAAGGAAGGGAGGTCCCGGGTTACGCAGCCCCGGGAAGTGCTGTTGGTGTCTGGGTGTGAAAAGTGAGACCTCATGCCTTGAAAACGGTGTTAGGGAGTTCCCGTCGTGACTCAGCGGGAACGAATTTGACCAGGAACCATGAGGTTGGGGGTTCAATCCCTGGCCTCGCTCAGTGGGTTAAGGATCCGGCATTGCCATGAGCTGTGGTGTAGGTCGCAGATGTAGCTCGGATCCTGCGTTGCTGTGGCTCTGGTGTAGGCCGGTGGCTACAGCTCCAATTCGACCCCTAGCCTGGGAACCTCCATGTGCCTCAAATGCCTTAAAGAAAAATGGGTATTAGAACTTTGCGCTAACAGAAAGCACCCTCACACACCCACACTCACCCTCACACAGGCACACACCCCTCACACACCCACACTCACCCATACACAGGCACACACCCTCACACACCCACACACCCACACACAGGCACACACCCTCACACACCCACACTCACCCTCACACAGGCACACACCCTCACACACCCACACACAGGCACACACCCACACACAGGCACACACCCTCACACACCCACACTCACCCTCACACAGGCACACACCCTCACACACCCACACACCCACACACAGGCACACACCCTCACACACCCACACTCACCCTCACACAGGCACACACATGTCTGTTCGACGGCCAGGCATGGCCTGTCGCATGCTCCACAGGACTCGGGCAAGCACTGCGGCCCTGCTCTGTCCACATGGGGCCCTGGGGAGTGGTGGCCACGAGTACCCCCGGAGCTCCAGGGACAGCCGTGCTGGTTTGCAGATGATCTGACCCGGGCGTGAGGGCCCTGCAGGCGCTGGGCGAGTGCGAGGGTGGAAGCCCAGCCGTCCCTGAGCCAAGGGGCCCACTGTGCACTTGGGGGTTGTGGGCACCAGCTCTCCCTCCATCTCGGTGCCACCTCGCTGGTCAGAGGGCACACGGCCTGTCCCTGCTGGGTGCCCCAGGACCACCTTCCGTGGTGCTTCCTGCTCCAGGTCTCCCAAGGGCCCAGCCTCTCTGCCACCAGCACGATGCAGGGGGCAGGGGGGGCAAACAGCCAGGAGGGTAGACAGAGTCACTCATACCTCCCGGCCGGGGGGCTCCCTGTCACTGCTTCTGTGGCTCCCAGCCTGTGACTCAGGGCTGGCTGGCTTCCTGGGCTGGTTTCCTTTTCCTTTTGGCATAAATAAAATCAAAATGAGTGTAGGCATCTCTATGGAGTCTGTGCATGGACTTGTCAGCTGCACAGACCAGGCCCTGCAGGGAAGTGCTGCTCCTGTGGGCTTGGGCCCAGGGGGCTCTTCCAGAACCTTCTCCACCCACAGCAGAGCCCCCACAAGTCCAGAGCAAAGCTGGCCGGAAGGCAGGGCCAAGCCCTGCGTCCTGCAGGCCCTGGCAGAGGGCATGGCTGGCCACTGGCGTCCCCTCTGCCCACCCACCCTGCCTCTGCCCCTTCCTCTTTCTTCATCCACAGGAGCCCCAGAGGGAGCCTGAGGCCGAGAGAAGGGCCGAGAGAAAACAGGAAAAGGGAAGCAGATGCAGAGCCGGAGAGAAGTGGGCGGGGGGGGCGGGGGGGAGTGAGCTCAGAGGAAGGGGGCGGGGCTGGGCGCAGGGCCTGGGTGGGGGTGAGCTCAGAGGGAGGGGGACAGGGCGGGGAGGGGCTTCTGGGCCACCCCACCCTCCTGGGCTCAGTCCTGGACCTGCAGCCTCCGATGTTCTCATGCTGCGGCCAGGCCAGAGCCCCAGGTCTCCCTCTGAGGTTCAGGGGCCAGGAGCACCCACGCAGCCTCATCTCCAGTGGGCACCGGACAGAGACTGGTCTGAACGCCCCTCTTCAACCAGGAATCTTCCTGGGGAGCCCACACTCTGTCATGAAACCATCCCCATTTGTAATTCTGCTCTAATGAGCAAAAGACACCATACACCCAGAAGGGTGTCTATACTGCATACACGGAGTTTAAAGGATTAAAGGATAATAGCAAAAATCGCACCCAACCACACCACCGTCTCATCTCTTCGAGTGGCTCCAGAAGCCACCGCTGACTCCCAGAGATTCAGGCAGGCAGGAGAACGGGGACGGAGGGAAGTGACCATCCAGGACTCATGATCAAGCCAGCAACCACCCCGGGCCCTGGAGACCCCACGCTGGTGAGCCGAGGGAGCCAGGCGCCCTGACTTGCGACTTGGCAGCCGGGGAGCACGTGCTGCTCCCCAATTCCATAGGGTGCCCTGAACTGGCAAGGCCCGGGGTTTGGGGCACCCCAAGGTGTCTGCTGCCCACTCACCTTGAGAAGAGGGTCAGTCTGGTCCCCCCACGAGCTTCTCACCATCACTGGTCACTAGGTTCACCCCACACCCATGGAGACCTGCAGGTCCCTCAGTTCCACTTTCCAAGCTTCTTAAAGAAGATGGAAAGTCCCCTGCTGATTTTACCCACTCGGTTACTAAGGGAATTTGACGTGGGGAGCTGGACAGGAAGGTAGGGAGACAGCGTGGTGAGGCCACCAGAGGTTGGCGAGGGAGGAGGTTGTCACTAGAGCCTGGAGCCCTGCTGGGTAGGGCTGAGGATCACGAAGGGGATGGAACTGCTGACCAGCAGACCCCCTGGGGCAAAACAGGTGAGAGAAACTCTGTCTTTTCCCTTCCTCCTGCCCTTTAGTCTCAGCCAGCACCTCCACTGGGTGAAACTCAGGGACAGTGCAGTTTTCAGATCCGGAGCAGGGGGGTGGGGGATGGGTCTGAGCAGGAGCAGGCTCTTGCCTGAGGACAGGTTCTGGTCTGCAGAGTAGTCCCTGCCTGGGAGACATAGGGGCACTTCCAGTTTTTTCTCCTATGAACCTTCTTGTGCACATCAGGTGACACTCAAGTACCAGGGACAAAGTGTTTCTCTGATATTGTTTTCTCAACTTTGGGACCAGAATCGTTTCATGAAGACCCAGGAGACACATATACAGCTGAAACCAAGAGCTGCGAAGCAATGTGTGCAGTGTTTGCTGGTATTTTCTTCTCTATTTTCTAACCATTATCACCACCACCATCATCACCACCATCATCAGCTCCACCATCATCACCATTATCACCATCATCACCACCACCACCATCATCACCATCACCATCACCAATACCATCACCATTATTACCATCACCATCACTATCACTGCCCCCATCGTCACCATCATCACCATTATTATCATCATTATAACCACAACCACCATCTCCACCACCATCACCATCACCATCATTACCATCATCATCACCATTATTACCATCACCACCATCACCACCATCACCACCATCACCATCATCACCACCATCACCACCATCACCACCGTCATTATCATAATCATCACAGCTCGTGTCCCACAAAATTGATTTCACTCACTGATGGGTAAGCAGTTGGAAAAGCACTGCTCCAGTGTACCTATCCGAGAATGGCATTGTGGCCCAATGTGACAAAATGTAGCACGTGTATCTTTAATTCTGCTGGGAATTTCCCAACAGTTTTCCAAGCAGTTCCACCCACATACCCACCAGCAATGCAGAAGAGTTCCAGCTGCTCACCATGCTCACCAACACGTGGTGAGGATACAGCAGAATCTCATTGTAGGTTTTAATTTGCATTGGGAAGGGGGAAGAGCAATTTTCACTGCTTTATGGGCTGTTCCTACATCTTTTCCGTGGCCTTTGTTCTTGAGCCCATCTTTCTTTTGCGTCATTTGATTTTCTTCTTTTTAAATTTGTAAACTTTTTTTATATTCAGGTTACTAATCCTGGTGGCGAATGTCTTCTCTCACTTTTCAGCTTGTCTTTTCACTTTAATTGTTGTGTCTTTTTATGAACAGTTCTTTAATGTAGTCGTGTGTATCAATCTTATCATATACAGATAATTTTTTTGTTTTGTTTGAATGTTTCCTCCCCTTGTGATCATAAAATATTCTCCTTTATAGTCAGTTTAAAATATTTGTCCTTTTACATTTACTTCCCTTTAATGTATTTGGAATTTATTCCTATTCTTGAATCACAGTCTGAGTGAAGTATTCGATTTTCTTCTTAGCTGCATAGATACCAACATTCCTGCACAGTTAGTGAGGCCCAGCCTTTCCCGCTAAGCTGTAGGTGTATAACTGTGTTGGTTTCCATATCTGTGAGGGTGGGCTTGGGGTTTTCTAGTCTGTTTGGTTAATCTCTGTCTACCCTCTGCTGATACTATACTATCTTAATTATTGTATCTTTTAATGCATCTTGATACGAGGCAGGGCAAAGTCCCCGCCTGGCTCTTCTAGATGCTTTGACAATTCTTGGACATTGGTTTTTTCATACAAATCTTGCTTCAATGTGTGAAGTTCCCAAAAGCCTTGATACTCTGTTTGAATTGCATGGAGTCTGAACATCTTTAGAGATAGTGGGCCTCTTTTCTGAGACGTGGATTCCTATTCATGAACATGGTATTCCTCTCCATTTACAAATGTCTTCTTTAATGCATTTCTGGGGAAAAGGATCTGTTGCGTTTGTTCAGCAGCTTGAGAGCTGCCTGTGGGGTGGGTATGAGGGGGTGTTCGTTCCTAGGCACTTCCAGAGGAAGCCTCAGGCCAACAGATGCAGATGCTGCCACGGAATTGCCGGGGCCTGTGCTGAACTCTGGGAACGGGGGTCACCACAGCATCTGCTACCTGTGAGAAGGAATTCCTGTAACTGCAAGAAAAATCCACTTGTACCAAGCCCACTCATTTGCTACACTGAGCTTTTTATTTTTTCACATGGACACAGATCAAGCATTTCATGTCATATTTTTGAAGTCACCTTGCAGGAAGCAGTAGTCTTATTTGCCCCAGTCCTGCTGTGCGATTCCAGGCTAGGGGTACTGGGTTGAATAGTGTCCCCACAAAATTCACGTCCTTCCAGAGTCTCAGACATGGCCTTATTGGGAAACAGGGTCTTTTCAGATATAATTAGTTAAGGTGAGGTCCCATCGGACTAGAGGGGGCTTACCTCCAACGTGACAGGTGTCCTTGTAAGAAGAGAGGAAGAGACACTGAGATGCCAGGAGAAGATGCTATGTCAGAACAGAGACCAGGGTGGGGTGACACCTCCACAAGCTTCTCCCTCCCAGCCTCAGAAGGAACTGGCCCTGCCAGCAGCCTGTCCTCGGACATCCAGCCTCCAGAACTGACAGATGATAGATTTCTGTGCTCTAAGCCCTCCAGCCTGCAGTACTTTGTCACCGCAGTGGCAGGACACTCACACGCCTTCATGGCTGTGACACACCTGGGTGGCGTGTCTCACTGAGAAGACTTGTCTTCACTGCAGGGTCTCAGAGCCTGAGACAGACCTGGGTCTTCTGTGGCCACGTGGCCAGATGGGCCGCTGGCTGGCATCTGCACCAGAGAAAGCCAGATGGAGAATACGGGTGGCAGGACCCCGGTCTCTCTTGGGAGTGATTATGGGAGGGGGCAGAAGGGCCACCCCCTGGCCATGGCCCTGTCATCAGTGTCCCAGCGTGGGTCAGGATTGCTCTGAAGGCTGAGCGGTTCTGGGGTGGACCTGAGGGCTCTGGTTCTCAGTGTGAGGAAGCACCCAGTGTTCTGGCTCCTCCTGGGGTCCCTCCCAGTGCAACGGGAGCTGCCCTGCCCCAACCCTCCCATGGCGCCCGCATCAGTGACCCGCTCGTGGCTCCCTCGTGTGATACCAAGACCTGTCCCAGCCACTCGATGGCCATCACCCAACACAGAGCTACCCTCCCAGGACTGGACCTGTTATGACACGTCCTTTGGGGCAGCAGTGGTTGTGCCTGTGGAGGAGGCTGCACGTGGGGAGGGCGAGCCCAGGAAGGGGTCCGAGCACAGCATGCTGGGCTACACCGACCTCCTGCTCACGCAGAGGTGGGCCAGTGTGGCACGGGGACCCTACCAATGTGCCCAGCTCAGGGCTGCTGGATGCACCGGCATGTCTGGCTCCTCCTGCCTCGACAGCCTGGAAACAGGGTGCAGCCTCAGCCACTGGTGCCTAGAGCCTGGGGTTGGGAAGGAAGGACGCGGAGCAGCTGGCTTCTCTCCTGCCACTTCAGATCCAGGGGCTTCACCCACTCACTCACCAACCTGGCCTCCTACGGGCTTCCAGGGCCCTGCTGCCCCCGAGCCTGAATGTCCCCTCGCCAGGCAGCGCCACGTCTCACAGCCACTCAGTTGACCACGAGCCCCACTGCACTTGGGGGGTCTGCCCCCTTTCCTGCCCTCCCGCCTGCTCCCCAACTGCCCCGTTCAGCGTTGGGCTCTCAGCCCGCTCCCTGGTCCTGACCACACGCCAACCAGCCCTGAGGACGGCTGAGCTCCCAGGTTGCCCCGGCCTCTGCAGGCTCCCCTTCGAGCCACGACACACACCCATCCAGCTGGTACCCGGGCCCTCCCATCGAGATAGCCTTTGCCAAAGTTCATGGCACACCATCCTTCCTAGACCCCCAGCCCAGCCAAGCACCCCCAAACGGTTTCCTACCAGTCCCTCAAAATACTCGCAGCCTCAAAACACTTGCAGCCTCTGTGGGCTGCAGCCCGGCCTCCCCTGAGCTGTCAGGCAGGACACGCGGCCTCGGGCCAGGCAAGGGCAGCCTCTGGGGTCCGCTCCCCCCCCCCCACCCCCGCAAAGGCGGAAAGGAAAACCATTCCTCTCCACGCACCTCCCTTCTCACACCAGAAATGTGGGTTTGCACACCAGGCCCTGGTGACACTCCCAGGGTTCGTGCAGATCCCACAGCCTAAGCACTCAGCCCCTCAAGACTGCCCCCCACTCAGACACCAGTCACCACATGGGGTCCCCGGGCACCCACGCTTCTGTCCAACTTGGCTGCGAATCAGAGGTTCCCACGAAGCTCTCATGTCAATAACTTGCTAAAAAGGCTCTGATGGAGCTCAGGAAGGAGCTCCCCTCATTACTGGTTAAGCACCAAGGATATAAGCGAACAGCAGACCGAGAGGCCACAGGGAGTCTGGCAGGGGCTCCGACCCCCGTAGAGTGGGCGCAGCACCCTCCCCGCAGGGCGCCTTCACCTGCCAGATGCTCTCTGAATTCTAAGCTCTTCCATGCGGGCGCTGTGGAAGGCCCAGGGCACAGGACCGTTGATTAAATCCTGGGCCTTTGCTGATTCACGTACCCTCCAGCCCCCCCTCCCCTCCCTGGGCTGAGGGCTGAGGCTGAAAGGTGCCCCCGAACCCCGAAGGACTCCTGGGTCCCCAGAGTCCTCATTCGCATAGACTCAGGTGTGGCTAAAAGGCCTAGTTAGAGAGAGCAAAAGCCCCAGCCCCTGGGGATTGCAGGAGTTTTGGGCTCTGTGTCTGCACTGCCCTCTCGCCCCACTGGTCACTGCTCTCCCAGGAGGAGTCCCCTGCTCCCTTGCCCAGATGAGGAAACTCAGAAGTCAGGAAATTTCCCAGGTCACAGATGCGGAGGGGCCCGGAGCCAGGACGGAAAGCCGGGCAGAGGGTCTTGGGGAGAGTCAGGGCTGGTGGCCATCGTGGCGTCTCCTCCTCGGAACTGCCTCCCGCTAGGCTTCGCTGGACAGAGGTGACAGCTGAGCTGCCCCCTCGGAGCCGGCGCCCCTGTGTCCTGGTGGGCATTTCTGCCACAGGAAGGTGGTGGGACCAGCTGGGTGGGGCTGCTGAGGGGGAGAAGGGGAGTTGTGGCCCCGGATGCAAGTGCCTGGGCATCCTGCTGCCGCCCTTACAAGGGGCTCACTGAGCCCTGCCGGCCAGGAAGAGGATTCTTGAGGGGCGAAGCCTAGGGCCTCCGGTGGACGTGGTGCTCAGCCACGGGGGTGAGTGGGAAGAACGAAACCGGGGCCACAGTCCCCGCTGCGTCCCCTTCTCTCATGCCCCGGCCCTGCTCCTTCACGGCTGTCCTGGTGGCTGGACGGCGGCCCTGGGGACATGGTGAGTCAGCGCCGGTTCTCAGGGCCCTGGGGGGGTCCTCCCCATCCAGCCACCTCTGCACCCAGAGCGCAGGTCATCCCGCGGGCATGGACACCTCTGAGCCAGTGTGCAGCTGGGGAGTGTGGCTGAAGAGCAGGGACAGTCCTGGTGACCGTGGGGAGCGCCTGAGAGCTGCCCTGGCGGACACGCAGGGGTGCGGGGTGCTGGCTCTGCGTGAACCCTCAGCAGGAGGCCGTGCTCACAGGAAGGCTCGCCCGTGAGGCCGGATCCTAAGTACATGCTGGATTCAAAACACGCCCAACCCAAGCCAGGCTGTCACTCAGATATGCCGTCAAACGTGAAAGAACCGTGAGAAAGCACCTTCCATGCGCTTCGCCAGCATCCACAACTCAGGAGTGAGATCCAGGCAGCAAACAGTGGGTGAAGCTGGGAAAGAAGGCAAGAATGGCTCCCATGCCTGGGGACAGCTGAGAAAGGCTGGCACGTGCCAGGGCCTGGGGGTACAGGGCCGTGTCCGAGTTAGGATGAGGGAGACTGAGGGGCTCGCGGTCGAGACCTGAGCAGCCCTGGAGAGAGGGTGGGCATCCCGGCAGAGGGGGAGGGAAAGCAGGCCCGAGAGGCACCTGTGGAGGTCAGCACGGAACTGGACTGAGGTCGGCAGGCATGGCACCAAGGGTGCAGGCATGGAGACGCAGCAGCCGCAGCAGCAATGAAGCTGTCCCTCTCTCCGAGCTGGAGGCCAGACAGGATTGGAAGAGACAACGGAATGGCTCTCTGATCATCCTGGTTTAGACTAGAGTGGTAGTGGTTGAGACTGAGATGCAGGTGGGCTGGCTGGGGAGAGGCCAGGAGACAAAGCGATAGAGCTGGGTGGGAGGCAGGGGAGAGAGACGGGAGCTGTGGCACTGCTGTATGGCCAAGAGGGCACCGCCCCCCAAGACAAGAGCACCAGGAGAGGAGCGTCTTGGAAAAAGAGCGAATTCAGACAAGGATGGGCTGAGTGCCACAGGTGGCCATGGGGTGGGGGCTCGGGTACGGGGCTCAGACCTCGGCCTGGCTTCCCCCCTGCCCTCCCCAGCACAGGTCCTTGGGGAGTCTTTCCCACTGGAATCCCTCCCTGAAAGGGGATGAAACGCCCTCCTACATACCTTCTGCCCCCTCAGCTTCCACACCCCATGATTGTCCCTCTGGGTCCTCACCAGGCACATGAGGCAAATGCTATTATTACCGCCACTTGGAGGACAAGGATTATGAGCACGAAGTGGAAGAAAGGCTTGCAGGTCCACGCTGGACAGCGGACATGGGCCAGGCTGGCTCAGCCATGAGCTCTCGCCTTCTGTTCTTCGGGCCCTCCGTGTGAATCCTTAGCCATGAAGTCATTGGATGTCCTAGCTGGTTCCCCTGAAAACAGAGCCTGATGCGAAGGTTAAGTGCAGGTACTTTGTGGGAACAGTGATCTGGGAGCGGAGGTGGGATGGGGGGGGTGGGGAGCAGGGAAGCATGGAAGATGGTAACAGGGTGTGTTACTGACCTGATCAACTGTGGCAACGGGGCCCTTGAACTACCCCTGACCATTAGGCTGTCCTGTTCCAAGAGTCTGGAGGGGCCTCCCCTTCACTGAGCTCTGTTTTTCAATCCCCTGATAGACCCGGAGCATTTTAATCAAGCGTATGTGCCTTACTAAGTTCACTGCTAGGCATTTTATGTGTTTGTCACTATCATGAAAGCTTTTGTTCACCTCATGATTAAATGGATTATCATTGACTTCTAAGAAAACTGGTGTGTTTTTAAGTTTACCTCACCTCAAACTACTATTTTCAACTTTTATTTATTCTAATGTCTCTGCAGTTCTCTGAATGATTTCTCTTGGAATTCCTAAAAGAACATGCTGTCATCTGCAGATGCTCAATTCCAATATTTACTCATTCTTTTCTTGCCCTATCACATTGTCCAGGAACTCAAGAATAGGCAGATGTTTATTCTCATCAAATGATTATCTTTTAAAAATGATTTTTAAAGGAATGCATAGGAGTTCCCATTGTGGCTCAGCAGTAGCAAATCTGACTGGTGTCCATGACGACATGGGTTCAACCTCTGACCTTGCTCAGTGGGTTAAGAGTCCTGTATTGCCATGAGCTGTGGTGTAGGTCGAAGATGTGGCTTGGATCCTGAGCTGCTGTGGCTGTGGCGTAGGCCAGCCGCTGTAGCTCTGATTAGACCCCTAGCCTGGAAACCTCCATATGCCATGGGTGCTGCCCTAAAAAGACAAATAATAATAATAACAACAACAACAACAACAACAACAACAATAATAATAAAGGAATGTGTAACATGTCACAGTTAATTTTAGATACCTGAGAGACAGCATTTAATGAAAAAGTCTGTTTTGCCCCATAGCATGAGCAGTTTTGTCACCAGGTATTGAATGTTATTAAACATCTTGGGATTTATTCAGAGTCACAGGCCTTGTGCCTTTTGACCTACCAGAGACACGTTGTAATACGTGTGCCGATGTTGATCTATCCTCGCGTTCCTGAAATAAGCTAATGTTCATTAAATGCACAGACGACTTCGTTTGGGAGCTGCAGCTTCAGCTTGTGTGTACACACATGTGTGTTATCTTTGCAACTGACACGAACTCCCCTCAATGCCCGACATGTATTTCTTGATGGAAGTTGTGTCAGTCCTCTTGAATTATATCTGGGATACGGGGCTCTTAAGCTGGGAGGCTTCACTCACCACGTGGCTCTGGCGTTCTCACAACTGAGCTGTCACGTGGCGGGCGAAGCAGTCATAGAAGAAGATTAGGCACCTTTGCCAAAATCAACGAATCATAATACACACGAATCTATTCCTTCCTTCCCTCCTCTTTCTTTCTCTTCCTTCCTTCCTTCTGGCTATGCCTGCAGCATGCAGAAGTTCCTGGGCCAGGGTTCAAACCAAAGCCATAGCAGTGACCTGAGCCACAGCAATGACAATCCCAGATCCTTAACCAGATGAGCCACAAGGGAACTCCTGGATCTATTTCTTGATTCTCTATTCTGTTCTATTGATCAATATGTCCATCCTTTTGCCAGTACTGTGCTGTTTTGATTACTGTAGCTTTAAATAATTTGTTGAAAATTAGGTAAGGTACGTTTTCCAACTTGTTTTGACATTGTTGTGACTGTTCTTGGTCCTTGGCATTTTAATGCAAATTTTATAATCGGATTGCTAATGTTGCCCCAAAAGCCTCCTGGAATTTAGCTTGGCACTGTGCCATATCCCCCCCAGATCCCTTTAGGGAGAATCGATATCTTAACGATACTGAGGCTTCTGATGCAAACTCAAGGCCTATCTTTTTATTTGGAACCTCTTTAATAGCTCTTAGTGATGGTTCATAGTTTTAGCATACAAATCTTGCATGTATTTTATTAAATTTATCCCTAGGTAGTTCATGATTGGGTGCTACTATGAACGCGCTGTTCTAAATCTCAGTTTTCAATTCTGTGTTAAAATAGAAATGCAATCAATTTCTGTGTTGCCCTTATATCCTGTGACATTGCTCAACTCACTTACTAACTCTAGTAACTTATACGTAGATTCCTTGGGACCTTCCATGTACGATCCAGCTCATGTATGAATAGGCACTTTTATTTCCTCCTTCCCAATCTGTACACCCTTTATTTCTTCCTCCTGACGAAGGCCTTCCTGTCTAAGAGCTCCAGAACAATGCTGAATGGAAACGATGAGAGTAACCTCTATATTTTGCTCTTGTCTTAGGGACAAACTGTCAGTTTTTCAACATGAAGTATCATGATATCTATAGACTTGTCGTGAATGCCCCTTTTCAGGGTGAGGAAGTTGCCTCCTATTTTTAGTTTGCTGAAATTTTTAGAGTAGATGGTTGCTTAATTTTGTTATATTCATGAATTTAGGGAAATGCTATGATCTTTCTCCATTATTCTATTAATGCAGTAGATTACATTGGTTTTTAAATATTAAGCCAACCTTGCATTCCTGGAATGAATCCTGTATGACCACAATACACTATCTTTATCCTTTTTATATGTTGCTGTTTTATTTGCGAACATGTGGGTAAGGATTTTTCCATATGCATTCACAAAGGGTATTGGTCTGAAGTTTTCTGGTGGGGTTTTTGTCTGATACCAGAGTCACACGCCTCATGAATGAGTTGAGAAGTAGTCCCTCCTTGGTTTTATGAAAAAGTTTGTATAGATTTACAATTATTTCTTCAAGAGATATTTTACAATATTCACCATTGAAGCTATTTGGCTAGGCGTTTTCTCTCTAGGAATGTTTTTAAGTTACGGATCCCATTTCTTCAGCAGATACAGAGCTGTTTGGATTTCTAAATTTTCTTCTCATGTGAGTTTGGACAATCTGTGTCTTTTAAGGAATTTGCACTTCTTGTCCAAGCTTAGACGATATCAGCTAGAATAAAGTTGTCTGCGATATTCCTTCACTATCTTCTCAAAACCTGCAGGACCTGTAGTGAGGTCACCCTTTCATTCCTGATGTTGGCAACGTACAGCAACACTCTTTTTCCTTGACCAATTTGGCTGGCGTTTCTGAAAAAACAGGATAAACAGAAAAGGCCAGTTTTGGGTTTCAATAACTTCCTCTATGATTTGTTTTTTACTTCGTTGCCTTCTGTCCTGATCTGTACTGTTTCATTGCTTCTACTTCCCTTGTACTCAATTTGCTCTTTCCCCCTCTTTTAACTTTGTGCGGGGAAGCCAAGGTCATGTCTTTGAGACATTTCTCCTCCTCTAACAGGAGCATTTAGAAACACGAGCATATTTCCCACTCAGCGTTGCTAAGCTTCTTCCCACCAATTTTGACATGTTGTGGTTCCATTTCCTTATTTTTTGTAAGGAGCGGTTAAGAGAAAGTTGTCATTCTTCTTTTGTATTGTTTTGTTTTTTTTAAATAGACTTTTTGAGGTACAATGTACACATGGTAACTTTCAGCCACTGTAAGTGAACGGACAATTCAACGACTTTTGGTTGGTGAGTCTACAGTTGTGCGGCTGTCACCAAAATCCAGTGTTGGGGCATTTGCATCAGCCACAGCTTCCCCCATGTCCCCCGCCATCCTCACTCCCTCAGTCGTGCTTACGTGCAGCCCACACATCCTAAAGCTCATTATGACGACTACAATTTTTCAGTTAGAGTACAGTTGATTTACAATGTTCTCTCAATTTCTGCTGTACAGCAAAGTGACGCAGTCATACGTATATAAATACACATTCTTTTTCTCGCAATATCTTCACCACGTCCCACCACGAGTGACTGGACATAGTTCCCTGTGCCGCACAACAGCACCTCGTTGCTAATCCATCCTTGTGTTCTCCCTTTCAATTAATTCGAAAAATTTTTTAAATTTCCCTGAGATTCCTCTTGGACTTGTGCTTTGTCCAGACACGTGTTGCTTAAAATTTCCAAAGATTTTTTGGCACTTCACGGATGTCTCTTTCTGATTCTTGTTCGGTTATGCTCTGAAAGCATGCTGAATATGATTTATAGTTTTTTAATTTGTTAACGTATATTTCACGGCCAGAATGTGGTCTGTCTTGGTGACCGTCCACATACACTGGAGACAAATGCCGTCTTCTCAAAGCGTGTTGCCAGGTGGAGGGCTCAGTGCCCCTCAGTGAGGTCGAGCAGCGGATGGCACGTCTTCTGTGCCCCTTTGGATCCTCCTGGCTCTTGTTCTAACAACCGCTGAGAGGAGAGTGGTCGGTGCCACCTGCAGATGGGGCTGGATTTCTCTTTCCCGTCCCGTCAGGTTTCGCGCCACACATTCTGCAGCCCGTGGTTGGAGGCCTGATGCTCACCTGTGAGCTGGACACCCTCTCGGAGAGCCCACCCCTTCTCGTCCACCCCTTCGCCGTCACTCAAGGCCGCCTTCGTCGGTGGTCTTGCTCCTTCTCCTAAAGTCTGTCGAGTCAAGGCAGCTGCTCTGATTTATTTTGGCGCGTGACCAGCCAGGTGTCCTCACCCTCACGCCTGAAACCTACAGGTCTTTATTTCGACGGGATTATTGCACACGTGAAACGGGTCGTTTAGAATCCAGTCTGGCCGTCTCTACCTTTTAACTGGTGTGTTGAGACGCCTCGCTTTCATGTGATCATTGGCGATTGGATTAAAATTAGCATGTACTGGACGTCTCTTTTGGGGTTTCTTTTACTCCTTTTTCCCTTCCTTTGGTGAATGGAGCATTTTCGGTGATTCTGTTGTATGTCCTCTTGACTTACCACCTTCACATCTTTAAAAAAAAGTCGGCGGCTCTCCTAGGGCTTACCAATCAGTGTTAAGTTCACCAGAGCCCACCTTCAACCAGCACTCGGCCACTTTGCATTCCGTGTAAGGACTTTTCAGAGAGGTTCTCCTAATTCCTTCTCCCATCCTTCCTGATGCTAAGGGTGTGGCCTTAAAAAGAAACAAGCAAAATAAAATAAAGAAGTAAGGGGGGGGGAGAAGTTCATCTTAGCTTCTTAGTACAATTTTGTACTCTATTTTTTGTGAAGAGAGCATATTCTTTTTTCGTGTCCGTGTGTCTTTTTAGAGCCGCACACGTGGCACATGGAAGTTCCCAGGCTAGGGGTCAAACTGGAGCTGCAGCTGCCAGCCTACACCACGGCCACAGCAACCAGATCCGAGCCGAGTCTGCAACTTACACCACAGCTCACGGCAACACCAGGTCCTTAACCTACGGAGCGAGGCCAGGGGTGGAACCCACGTCCTCTCGGATGCCAGTCGGATCATCACTGCTGAGCCACGAGGGGACCTCCGTCAGTTTCCTTCAGGCTGATGACCACCATTCATCACTGCCTGTAGAGCAGGGATGCCGGCAATCACCTCCAGCAGTTCTTGTCCCGAGATAGTCCTTTTTTAATCTTTAGTTTTAAAAAGATGTTTCCACTGCTATAGAACTCTGAATTAGCCCTTGTTCTTAATGTAATAAAATTTAAAAAACCACATCTTTTCTTTTCGGGCCTGTAAAGACATCACTTCATCGGCATCCGGCTTGCCTAGTTTCTGATGGGAATTCTGCTATAACTCTTCTCTTTGTTTCTCTGTATGTAGCGCATCTTTTTTTTCCCTCTGCCTTAAGAGTTGTTTTTTTCCTGAGCAGCTTGGGTATGTTGTGTGTTTGGGGTTGGTTGTTTGGTCCGTTTGTCTGGCTGACTCTGGGGTATTTATCCTGATGTCCTCGCTCTGTGCTTCTTGGGTCTATGGTTTGGGGTCTGTCATTAATCTTGGGAAACGTTTGGCTGCTTTTCTTCCGATATTTCCTTGGCCCCTCCCTCCCTCTCTTCCTGGGATTCCGGTTTATGAACAGTAGGCTGACACTGTCCCAAGCTCTGGGACGCACTGGCCTTCTTTCTTCATTCCTTTGTCTCTCTGTGTTTCCATCTGGATAATCCCCGTGGAGCTACTTTCAGACGCAAGGATTCTTTCCTTGGCTGCACTGAGTTTACGGACCAGCTCATCAAAACCATCCTCCAGCTGCTCACTGTGCGTGCTTTTCTTCTTTTTTCTTTCTTTTTTTTCCATCTTTTTAGGGCTGCACCTGCAGCATATGGAGGTTCCCGGGCCAGGGGTTGAATCAGAGCTACAACTGCTGGTCTACACTACAGCCACAGCAACACAGGATCGGAGCCACGCCTGCGACCTACACCACAGCTCACAGCCACGCCAGATCCTTAATCCACTGAGCGAGGCCGGGGATCAAACCTACAACCTCACGGGTTCCTAGTTTCGGATTCGTTTCCGCCGTGCCACAATGGGAACTCCTCCTGTGCTTCTCATTCTTGGCCTTACCCACTTGATTCTGTTTCACTGTTTCCACCTGGTTTCAAGGCAGTACATTATTTTTTTTTTTGCTATTTCTTGGGCCGCTTCCGAGGCATATGGAGGTTCCCAGGCTAGGGGTCGAATCGGAGCTGTAGCCACTGGCCTATGCCAGAGCCACAGCAACACGGGATCCGAGCCGCGTCTGCAACCTACACCACAGCTCACGGCAACGCCGGATCATTAACCCACTGAGCAAGGGCAGGGACGGAACCCGCAACCTCATGGTTCCTAGTCGGACTCGTTAACCACTGCGCCACGACGGGAACTCCGGCAGTACATTATTTTAAGCAAATGACAAAACAACTTAAGTCTCGGTAATGGTGGGTCCACTGAGTAAGGGTCTCCATGGAGCCCGCGGGCTGTGGTCACCGAGTCCATGCGGACGCGCTGGTGTGGAAAGAGCTGGCGTGTGATAAAGCCAGGGTTAGACCCATGAGCATCAGCTCGCAGATGTTCTTAAAATTTCACAAGGCAACGTTCTGCCTTTCTAGAGCAACAGATGATAAAATGCAGGAGTGGGACAGCGACGGGACAGACCCGGCAGGAGGCGGGGGTTCAGGGCGGGGTGGGGGGCTGTTCGTAACATTTGGGGTTTTTGCTGTCGTACATCTTGCACGAGCTCTCCGTCCGACTGGGGTGAGGAAGGGCGAGAGCCGGCCGCTGGAACGCGGCTGCTGCGTTAGGTTCACGCGGTCCCAGCCTGCAGGTTCCATCTGGGGCTCCAGGGTCACTCTTGAGAAGAAGCCTTTGAAACGCTCGCCTCGCTGAAAGATGCCTTCCTTCCTTCTGTTCTGCGCTGCTCAAAGCAAAGACGCCGGTGGGCGGGAGTGTGTGGGGGGTGTGGGTGGAGGGGTGGGGGGTGGGTGGAGGGGTGTGTGGGGGTGTGTGTGTGCTATGATGGGGGTGGGGTGGGGGTGGGGGGTGGAGGTGTGTGTGTGTGTGCTGTGGTGGGGGGGTGTGGGGTGGGGTGGGTGTGTGTGCATGTGTGTGTGTGGGTGTGGGGGGGTAGGAGGGGGGTGGGGGTGGGGGTGTGAATGGGGTGTGTCTGTGTGGTGGGGGGGTTGCTGAATCCTGGAAAGAAGTGGGGAGGCCACAAGAAAATACGTGAACAAGCAAACAGACCACAGAGCCAGCAGATGCGCAGGGAGGGCTCCTCAGACAAGCAAACGAGCCGGGGGTGGGGGGGGCTGGGCGGCTGCTGGGTGGTGGGTCCTCTGGACCGGCCGTCAGGCTGGGGTCTGCGCACACAGACGGTGGGGGCCGTGGGGGGAGGACAAAAGGCCACCCTGGCTGAGTGGGGTCGGGGGGGGGGGTGTCCGGGCTGGAAGCGCCCTACGGCCGACCTGGAACCGAACAGACCAGGGCGGCCGGTGGCGCTGGGGGCGCGCGTGGCCGTGGCCTGGGCTTGGTTTGCGGAGCGGAGGCGGCTGTCCGCCCCCGCGGGCGGGCGCGCCACACCGAGTCCCTGTGCGAAGGGGGCGGCGTCCTCGCCGCTGCCGCGGGGAAGGAAGGGACTGGGGTGGGCCGTCGGGGCGGGAAGGCTGCCAGGCGGCTGCAAAGGGCCGGGGTCGCCCGGCCCCTTCCTTCCCCCGTGAGTTGCCCACACGCGTTTCCTTCGCCTTGATGCGCGTCTCTGGGGACGCGGCGGGTCCTCAAGACAGAGAAGGTTCTGGGCGGTTAGACGATGCCCTTGAGACCTCGGGGAGCCCTCCCCTTCCCCCCGTGACTCAACGCGAGCGGAGGCGTTTCCGCGCAGCCGTGAGCCGAGGAAGCGGCAGCCCGGGGAATGCATGTGAGCTTCTGCTGCGGACCTTTGCCCGTCGCTCCTAACAGCCCCCCCCCCCCGCAAGTGTATTTCCTGCCGTGTCACCGCGGGCACTCGCGCTGTGGGACGTGGATTCTTCGTGGGGACATAATATTCCACCTCCTGTACATCATTCGCCCGCTGCTTCCAAATTCTGCGCTGACAGACGAGCCCGCCGCGAGGACGGCTCCTTCGTCTGTCCTGCCGCTGTGTTTGGGCTGCGGCTGGAGGCTGACATCCCGGCGGGGCGGAGGGCGGGTTGGGATCCGCAGGCTGCCAGAGTCGGTGGCAATTTCCACAGGTGATTATGGAGCAGCCCCCGGAGGCAGGCGGCCGCCACCCAGGAGCTGCAGGTGCCAACACAGAAGAGAGAAAGCTCCCGCTCTGGGCTGCCTGAACCAGGAGCGGCCCGCTGCGCTCCCAGCAAGCTCGGAACCAACAAATACAGACCTTCACTCAGGCAGTGGGAGGTGGGGTGGGCAGAGCCCAAGGGACGCCAGAGGCAGGTCCGGGGACGGGGGCCCACGCAGCCTCAGGCCTCCGCTGCTCTGACGCGGTGGAGGGACCAGGCCTGGGACCTGCGGTGTGCGAGCGGTGTGTGAGCGTGTGCAGCCAGCTACCCACTGTGCTTTTCACGGCCCCTCCACCTACCACATCCTTTTCTGGGGAAAAGTTCCTTTTGTAGCAGAGCAAGCCCTGGTGCGGTGCGGAAGGTGGAGGCGGGGACAGGAACAGCCTGGGCAGAGGTCGGATGCCCTGGCCTCTCCTTGGCCCTGGCCTCACCCGGGGCACCTGGCCGTGCGGCCCCTGTCCTGTGCGCCCCCCATTCCCTGCACAAGCCCACAACTTCCACCCAGGATACGCCCACGGCCCCGCCCCCGACTTCGGGGATTCCGGGTACTTTAGGAAAACCCCGCTGGGTTTAAAACACAAGCGAAGGCCGTGGCCCCTGTGGGTGGGTGGAGGTCAGTCATGCACCCTGGGCCTACCTCCCGGTCACCGCTGGCTGGGTGGCAGGGAGACCCCAGCCCTGGGCTTCACCAAGGGGCCGAGCCCAGCACGTCGGGTCATCCATCTGTCACTTCTCCCTGCGGAAGGAGCCGTGGGACCCACAGCCATGGAGACGGTTGGGGAAGAACAGAAGGGACAGAAGAAAGAGGCCAGAGCCCCCGCTCAGGCTGTTCCCCGAGTTCTCTGGAACTCCTCTCACCGCACAAACGCGCCACGTGCCCCAGCCCCCTCCTGCTGCCCGGCCTGCGCTCCAAGGCCCCCACCCAGCTGGGCTCTTTCCTTGGGGCATTTGATTTGGGTCTGTCTCTCCTGGAGCGCGGGGGTCCCTGCACCCACCTGTGCCTGGGCACCCCTGCTGGGGTCCTAGTGTTGTGGGGCACAGCCCAGGGCCACCCAATGGTATCCGAGGCTGATTTTTCTTTGCTCGAGTCTTTAGTTTTAAAAGTATCGTGCTTAGGGCTGACGGCTCTAGGGACACGTCTATATTCATTAGATCAACAGAGTTTACCTAACGGTGCCAGACACCTTCATAGCAAATGTTTTCCAGTTCACGAGAACCTGAACATCCTTTGGGCCAGTTTCTCTCTCTTTCTCATCTGCGCCCACAACTTGAGGAAGTGCCTGGGCCAGGGCTCAAACCTGCGCCACAGCAGCGACCCGCGCCTCAGATCCTTAACCCGCTGAGCCACCAGGGAATTCCTGCTTGTCTTTAGTTTGTTTTTTTCTGCAGTCATCACACAGCAAACGTGTATAGAAACGGAAAAATGAACTCTAGGAAGAAAAGGACGAAAGAGCCATGGGGCTTGTGGCGACACACAGCAATGAGTCTGTGATAAGACATTCAGTAAAAAAAGGCACAAAATACACTTTTTCACAGCTGTAAGCTCAGCAGTCATAAGCATTTCAGAGTCAAAAGTCTTGGTTTTGTATTTTTTGTTGTTGTGGCACTTTTCTTTCTTTTTCTTTTTAAGGCCGCACCTGCAGCATATGGAAGTTCCTGGGCTAGGGGTCGAATTGGAGCTGCAGCTGCCGGCCTACACTGCAGCCACAGCAATGCTGGATCCTTAACCTTCTGATCCAGGCCAGGGATCAAACCGGCATCCTCATGGATACAAGCCGTGAGACCCATGGCTGTGGAGACGGTTGGGATACCAGCCAGGTTCTTAACCTGCTGAGACACAGCGGGCACGCCAGCGTAGCACTGTTCATGACACAGAGTCCTTGAAGCCGTCTCTTCGTGCAAAGCCCACAAAGGTGGGCTCAGCCCTGCTGGGGGGCAGGGGAGGCTTTCAACTGGAGCGAGGACAGAGGAGGTAAACCCCAGACCCGCGGGGCAGGGACCTAGCATCAGCATCCCTGCTCCGGCCTCTGCCTCCCAGACCCCCAGTCAGGCCTGGTGGGGTGGGTGGAAGCAGGACACGCCTGGAGGGCCGGTGAGATGGAAGAGGTCAAAGAGCCCCCCAAACATCAGATTCTTCCACCTGCACAGGGCCCCAGGGACAGCTAGACGGAGGGGCCACGAGCCAAAGAAGGGATGTTGTCAGGAGCCAGCACATGCCTGTCACACACATGGTCACACCACACACACAGGTGCAGGAATGCACTGAAACCAAACAGGACTCTGCAGGGCCCCCCAGGTCCAAAGGCCTCTCCCTGGCCCCCTTCCTGTTTGGAGAAAAGCTGTGACCTCCTAGCCCATCCCTGAGTTCCAAAGAGGCACAAGAAGTTAACAATTAGAGCAGTGAGAGAGGGCGGAACAAAGCAAGAGCAGCCCACCAGGCGCTGATAGCGTGAACAATAGTCAGCCGTAATCCGGTCCTGGCCCCCTCCGGAGACACACAACGCACCCCGCTTATCTCCGAGCTGTTCTGCAGAAACCAGACCCCCCACCCACGCAAGGGTGGTGACAACAGGCTGATGGCTGCTCGCAGACCCCAGGCTGGTTGGAGCCAGAACACGGTGATTAAGATTCCTGACACAGGAAGATTTTCTAAGAATGACCTCAGCACCAACCATTCTGAAGAAAGTCCACCAGCTGCGACCTTAACCCACATGTTGTCTTCCCGGAAAGCCATCAGGGAGTTTGGGTCTTTTGCGAGAGCGCTGCCCGTTCTCCTTGCTTGGTGCCTGTGACAGTGAACGCTGTACTTTCTTCATGCCAGCCCTGGTTGAGGGGGTTGGCTGCTTTGTCGTGCAAGGATGAGCAAAGCTCAGTGCCATGCACACACCACACACGGTCACAGGAACAGCACAGATTCTGCACACACAGATTCACGCACTCTCTTGGACACACCATGGACGGACACACAGCGCAGGACGCCACTGCTCCCCCAACACATGCAACGCAAAATTTCATTTCTATTCAATGCTATTCTCTTTCATTTCAAAACACGGTGGCCGCAACCCCTTAAGTGGCTTTCCTCACTGTGGACCACGAACCCCCTTTACTTTTCTTTTCTTTTTGGCCTTTTGGGGCCGCGCTTGGGGCAGATGGAGATTTCCAGGCTAGGGGTTGAATAGGAGCTGCAGCCACAGGCCTACGCCTCAGCCACAGCAAAGTGGGATCCGAGGTGCTTCTGTGACCTAGACCACAGCTCACGGCAACACCGGATCCTTTACCCACTGAGCAAGGCCAGGGATCGAACCCACATCGTCCTGGATACTGGTCGGGTTCATTTCTGCTGAGCCACAGTGGGAACTCTGGCCATGGACACCCTTTTCACCTGACCTGGAGAAGGACGCAGGTTCAAAGGCAGCTGCTGAGGAAGGAGGGAGCAGATGGACAGACACAGCAAGACCGGGCCCAGGGCCTGGGGTGCTGGGCAGCATCGGCCCAGCGTTTGCAGACTAAGGCAGACAGGGCTGGGGGGATGTGATGGGGGGGAATCCTGGCAGGCCCCTCGGCGGTGGCGTGGGCTGTGGATAGCCCGCAGGGGCAGAGGGAGGTGTGGGGCCCGCTGTCAGGAGGGCCCAGCAGAAGCGCTGGCTGGGGCCCCAGGAGATGGAGGAGCATATGGGTACACGGGAGAGGTGTGTGGAAGGGCTGAGCCAGGCCAGGGGCTGGTCTCCAGGCTGGGAGAGTGTGTGGTCAGTGGTGCCTCGGGGAGCGCCCACCACGATGGCTGGGAGCCGGTAGGAGAGTGTGCGGAGAGGCCTGAATGGGCAGGTTCTACACTGTGGACACTGCTCAGGGGCCAGGCAGGAGATGAACCCGGATCAGCAGGCGGCAGTGGGGAAGAAGAGGTGAATCCGTGAATCCGGAGCCTCTAGCAGAGTTTCTGAGCCGAGGGCGAGGGCACGGGGACGCCGGGCTGTGCAAAGCGTGAGTGGACCGGGTCCGAGAATTCCAGTCTACGGCCAGAGAACGTGAGGGGCTCCGCTTGCCTGGAGAGGCCTGTGGGTGGCCTGAGGACAGGACCCCTTTCACAGCCTGGAGGAAGGAGCTGGGGCCTGCGGTTAGGCAGGGTGGGGGAGCCCTGGCTGGAGGAAAGGGGAATGCCCAGAAAGAACTCCTCGCGCTGCAGTGGGCCTGGAAGGCTCCGATGAGGGGCAGCCGGGCCTCCGGCAGCGGGAGGGGGCCTCCTGGGCCAGGTCTTGGGGCAGGCTTCGTGGGGTGTAGGCCTGTCTACAGGGAGCCTTGCCAGGGGCATGGAAAGAGCAGGCATCCTGGTCCCCAAGCCGGGGGAGAAGCCAAGGCCTGAGAGGCAGCCACCGCGGGCCGGCGCACCCAGGAGGAACGTCTTTGTTCAAATCGCCCGCCTTCCCGCGGCCCTTATCAGACTCGGGGCCTGGGGACGAATCCCCTGGATAGGGTCCACCTTCCAGATGAACGCCGGACTGGACGCACTGCGTGTACCTGGACCTTGCCTGGGGTTGCAGCACCGACCCCACGTGCTGCCTTGGGGACCCGCAGGGAGCAGCTCCTCCCGAGCCCGGGCCGCGGGCGGGCCACGCTGCCTGGGGACTGAAACGCGGCTGCAGCGCAGCGGTGCTAGAACCTGGGGAGCAGCCGCTGACCGGGTTCCGGGTCCGCCCTCGCTCTGCGCAGCCTGGAAGCGGCGCTCCGGGCCCGACGCGGCGCGCCCCGCCCTGCCCCCGCAGCCTGCTTCGCGCGGGGCCCTGCCCCCTGCCCGGCCCCCTTCCCGCCCAGAGCCCTGGCCCCGCCCCACCCCGCGCCCCGCCCCGCGCCCCGCCCCGGGCCGTCCCCGAGCCCCTGGCCCGCGCGCCCCGCCCCCCGATCAGCCCCGCCCCCGCCCGCCCCCCCGCCTGGCCCCGGCTGCGGCCAGAGCCCGGCTGGCCGAGCGGGTGCACCGCGGCGGAGGGCGCAGCATCCCGCGGCACAGTCCGTCCGGCCCGCCGAGCATGGCGCCGAGGTGCGGGCCGCGCCGGGCCGCGGACGGGCGCGGGCAGCGGGGTCGCACCGGCGGGGAACGCAGGCGCACGCAGCGCTCTAACTTGTGCTCTGTGCCCGCAGGTGGCCTCGGCTGCAGCCGCGGCGGCGGCGCCTCCGGGACTTGCTCGCCGCCCTGGTCGTGCTGCTCGGAGTCCGCGCGGCGTCCGCAGAGCCAGGTAAGACCAGCGGAGACGCAAGCGTGCTTGCGCCAGGCCCGCCCGACTCCGGCCGCCCTTCGTACGGGTCTCCCGCCAGTCCCAGGGGACGACGGCCTCTCCCCAGCCTGTCTCGGCTTTGGTCCCGAGAGTCGGCCCAGGCTCCAACCACGCGCGCAGGTGGCCCGCGGGCGGTGGTCAGAGGGGGGACGACGTCGAGCTGGGGCTGCCTGTCCCGAGTGTCCCGCGACAGCCATTCATTCCTCGATTCAGGGGTTCGCGCCACCTGGGCGCGCCGCGGGACCCGGGGAGCGGGCCGGGCTGGGGATGGTGCGGGCCAGCGGTGTCCTGAGTCCCTCGTGTCGCGACCCAACTTCGGCAGCTCCGTGCGGAAGTTGGTGCTCTCGGCGGACAAAGTTGCCGGCTGAGGGCCAGCGAGGCCCGGAGGCTGAGGTCGTGGTGGCGGCTGCTACACGCGCGGTGGCTCCGAGACGCCCGGGCATCCACTGCCGCGCCCCCCACCCCCACCCCCACCCCCACCCCCGGCCTGTGTCACAGTCGTCGGCTTCTTTCCTCCCAGCGCTGAGCGGCCGCAGTGGATCGCGCCCTTGAGCCCGGGCGTGACCGCGCGTGAAGTCCACCAGGTCTCCGGGGAGGACAGTTCAGGGCCAGCGCAGCCGTGTAGTTTCCAACCTGTTGAGGCAAAGCTGCCCAGGTTTCCCCAGAGCCTGCTTTTGTGCGCCGCCCCGGTCGCCAGGCCTCCGTCCCCTCACCCGCCGCGGCGTCGGGTTGCGCGCGGTTCCCTTTGATGCGGCCGAGCGCTGCGCGCAGCGGGGAGAACAATGCGCAGAAGTCCGTTGTTTGGCCGGCGCCGCTGGCCGCTTTTCCCGCGTGGACCGCAGACTGTGCTCAGGAGGGCCGCTTCTGCCTCGCGTTTAAAACTCCCCTCGTGCCACCAGCTGCTGGGACCCGGTTCCTAACCACGCGGCTGCTCAGTCTTACCAACAGGCCCAACAAAGGCCCGGGAGGGGCTGGCACCGGATGCCAGAGCCGAGGGGGGTAGCCGCTGCCCCCAAGGAGCGGGGTGATTTGTGCCCGGCGGAGCTGTGACATTTGCCTCAGGCAGCCAGCTCCTCGCGGCCAGAATGAATGTTGATGTGGTCACCCCAGCAGCCACACACCTGCTTGGCACAGCTGGCGGGAAAGGGGGGCCATGCCTGGAGGAAGTGGCTCTAGGGAGAGAGGGGTGATTTGTGTCCTGGTTCCAGTCGGCTTAGCCACCAGGTTAAATAGCAGCACAGACCTTTTAAAAAGTAACTACCTCATGAATACATCTGCTGAAAGCCCCTGTTTGTAGAGGAGCAGATAATTCCTCATGTGTTTGTGTTAAGCCTGGGGACATTCAGGGTTCGGCGGGTTCTGCTGTCCCCTGGTTCTTATGACCGCCAGGCCCACTTCATTAGCGATGGCTTCAGGGGCCGCCCCGCAGACGGCTGCACCCACAGGGCACAGACCTGGGCTCCATGTGCAGGAATCTGTGAGCCGGAAGCCTCTTTCATAATCATGTCTTGTCGGGAAAGCAAGGAGCCTCTGCACCCCGGCTTCTGAGACGGGGCTCAAGCTGAAGGAGTGATGGGGGCTGACTTCCAGCCTCAGAGAAGAAAACTAAAATGGTTTGCCAGGGAGCTTTGGTAAGATGAAATCTCTTAGGGTTCAAGTTCGTGCAGACTCCCCAGGCAGCAGGTGGGGCAGTGACAGCTCGAGTCGTGGAGTGTTTTATCTTCCGTCCTGCCACGTGGCTGCGGTGGGGGTTTGCTGGAGTCGCTGGTCCCCTGGAAGAAAGGAGGCCCTTTCCTGGGTGCCTGATGGAATTCGGCTCTCGCTGTTCCCTGGAGGTTGAAGCAGGAAGTGGGCTCAGCGGGATCGTGGGCCGCCGCCCCTCCCCCTGCGCTGGGAGGACACCGCCTTCGCCCCCTGCTGGGACCACGGCCCCTTGGGATGGGGTCATAACTGCCCCACCAGAGCAGTCGGGGACGAGCACGAGGGTGTGAAATCCTGGCTCAGCAGGAGCTCCGTGTGACCTGGAGACTCTTTCTAATGACCCCTGGGAGTCAAGGGCTTAAGCCCCTTTGGCCGATTTGCACATTTTTTGACCCCCAGCGAGGCGTTTTTCCACATCCGTGTCTGTGCTGCACTGACTCAAAGTCTTTGCCTTTGTGTTTAAGGCCTGACCGCTGGGTTCGGATGCTCCGGGGTGGCGCGTGCTCTCTGCCGTAACCAGAGACCCTGGCTGAGCCGGGCCTCGTGAGCCCAGAGGCTCAGGGCTGCCCGCGGCCCCCCTCCTGGTGGAGGGGCGGTTCACACTGCCAAAGCCGCCGCCTGCGGCAGGCCAGTGAGCATTTGCAAAGTGCCTGGGCCACAGCAGGAGCCTAGGCTTCCAGTCTTGCCTCTGGCCTCGCCCACCCGTGACCTCGGCCTCAGGCCGTGTCAGCCCCCACCCCGCCCCACGGGTCCCTCCGTCCCCACTGGGACCTCCTGGTGCAGGGCCCGTCTGCCTTAGGGGGGGCTTGTCCGGGCCATAGCCAAGGCCTGGGGGTGTCTGTCCCTTCCCAGGGCTGCCCGGGGGAGGGGCCTCGGCTGGGGGACAAGCTCTTGTCGAGTGGGCGTCTTTCTAGGGGCAGCTGTCGAGGCTCCAGGGTTCAGGAGCAGGACCTCTAAGACAGTTTTGAATTTCAGCAAAACTTGTTTTTCAAGGCTCTTCTGGTTTCCTTTAAAGGGAGGAGAAGGGGAAAGTCCCTGCAAGGAAACCTAGAAGGAGAGAGACCGACTCTGTCCAGAGCTCGGGGGGCCTGGAGAGCCTGGCCCCCTGCCCTGCCTCACCCTCAAAATACAGGCTCCCACGTGCTGCGTCATGTGTGCACACTCGCCTTCTCGCCGCCATGCAGCCCTGGTCCAGGCGGGGCCCCCCAGGTGCCCGTGAGGGCCGGGGCACAGCGGTCACTCGAATCTCGGCTCCGCTTGGAGGCCGTGGGTTAGCGGTCACCGGAGAGAGAGCCGTGAAACGGAGGCCCCTCCCCCCAGAACCCCGCTGGCCGAGCGGAGCCGTCTGGTGTCTCGGTAGGTGGATGTGCTGCAGGAGACACGTGACACTACCTGAAACCTGATGCTGTTGGCGAGGCGGGGTCACGTTATTGGGAAAATTAAAATACGTGTTTGCTGTGCTCCTAAGATGATGGTATTTGGTGGTTTGACAGCAGCGGCCCAGGAAGACAGTGGGAACCGTTGAGGGGTGGTGTCTGCGGTGACCTTGGGGCCCCCCGCAGCTCTGCCAGCTCATGTGGCTCCTCCCACCTCCCACCCGACGGCTGAGGGGCTGGGGCGAGCCGTCTGCCAGGCCCAGCTCCTCTCCCAGAACCCTGGGTCTCTGAGTCCCCACCTTGCGCCACCCTCGAAGACTGGCCATTGAGGGGTGTGGGCACTGGCCAGGGGACTCCCTCTGACTCCGGCACTGGGGGGGTGGACTCTGGCCTGGGGGCTCCCTCTGACCCCGGCATTGGGGGTTGGACGCTGGCCTGGGCACTCCCTCTGACCCTGGCACTGGGCGGGTGGGCCCTGGCCTGGGGGCTCCCTCTGACCCCGGCATTGGGGGTTGGACGCTGGCCTGGGCACTCCCTCTGACTCTGGCATTGTGGGGTGGGCGCTGGCCTGGAAGCTCCCTCTGACCCCGGCACTGGGGGGGGTGGGCGCTGGCCTGGGGGCTCCCTCTGACCCTGGCACTGAGCGGGTGGGCACTGGCCTGGGGGCTCCCTCTGACCCTGGCATTGGGGGGGGTGGACGCTGGCCTGGGCACTCCCTCTGACTCTGGCATTGTGGGGTGGGCGCTGGCCTGGAAGCTCCCTCTGACCCCGGCACTGGGGGGGGTGGGCGCTGGCCTGGGGGCTCCCTCTGACCCCGGCATTGGGGGGGTGGACGCTGGCCTGGTGGGGGTGGTGGGCTCCCTCTGACCTGGGTAGCGGCTCCTCCTCGGCCTGGGTGCCCAGAGCTCCACACAGTTTCCCGTACATGAAGTGCCTTGTGTTGATGGCACACATGTCTCCACACGCACCTGTGACCGCGTGGGGTTCACTGCGTCGAGCAGACGGACGGGACGTGCGCGTGCAGGGAGCCCTCGGGCCCTGCTCCCCAGCAGCGCCGGCGCCGGTGGGGTGTGGCGGAGGGATGCAGGCCGGCCCGTTTGGGATCCGGGGTCTGGGCCGCGCAGCACGGCCCTCAGGAGGAGCGTTAGATCACGGCTGCGCTGAGTCAGACGAAATTTGGAGGCCGCGGGGCCGAGTCTGTGCTCCGCCCGCCCGCTGCCTGCAGGGGCGCGTCGGCCCCAGCCCCCACCGGCCGGCAGGAGGCAAGCCCCGACACGGGTCCCAGCTGCCTTCAGGGACGGCCCCTGCCAGGAGGGCCTGCTCCCAGGCCGCGCATCTTTCTGGAAATCCATGCCGCAGACAGGGTCGCTCCAGGGCCGACCCCCTATGCCAACGCCAGCAGGACAGGGCGGGGCACCCAGCGCAGACCTGGGGTGGCAGATGGGGCTCTGGGCCAGCCCTAGTTTCTGGAAGACCCGGGGGGGGGGCCTCTGCGGTTGGTCCCGCTGCCCCGGGCCTGGGCCATGGGTCAGAATTGACATTTACAGGGTGTTTCCTCGAAAAGGATGTGAGACCAGAGCAAAAGCTGGGAACGGGACTGCCAGGTGACAGGATGAGGGCTGGGGGGAGAGCCAGTCGGTGGTGGCTTTCAGTGGCGGAGCCTGCGTATGAACCGCAGAGGCCGCGTGCTGTCGGCGGATTGGTTTGGGTGGTTTTCATGAGCCCGGACTGAACACCCGCAGATATCACGTCTTATTCATTAATTTTTCTTTGTGCAGCCATCCTTTTAACTGTGGTCTGCAGCACTCTTTTTTGTACTGCTCTTTCGAGTGGATTCAGAACCGGGCACAGACGGGCCTCCTTGATTTGAATCCAAGCTCAGAAATTCTGGAGATAGTACCAGGCTCTGGCAGTTGGGTCTCCCATTTGCACAGAACCAGCTGGTGGGGGCTGGTCTCCGTGAGTGGGGGACCGGCCTTCTGCTCTGGGGACACTTGACCTGAGGAGAACGCAGTAGCCTGGAGGGCACGTCCCAGCAAAAGCTGCACCTGCGCCCACGGGCGCAGGGGGTGGGGAGTGAGGGTCTCTTGCCCCAGGACGTTCCAGCTGCCAGGAGAGCAGGAGGTTGGATGCAACACTGCGGGGACCTGGGTCAGAGGCCCCATGGCCCCCGGGTGCAGGGACAGCTCTCCTCCACGTTTCCGTTGGGGCCACCTGGGGACTCCATCTTCAAGGAATCCAGATACTGTGGCTTTGACCAGGGGGTGGGGGGCCTTCGGCCCCGCCCTGGGCTGCGGGGAGGGCGGGGCTGTGGGAGGGGAGGAGGGCAAGGTTCCAGGACCCTCTGAGGACCCAGCAGGGACATAGGGCTCCCAGTGGGCCGGCGGCCGGACAGGCGTGGGGAGGACGGGTACCGGCTGAGCTCCCTTGTTGCGGACCAGGCAGGTGGTCAGGAAGCCAGGGTCTCAGGCGGGGCCTGCGAGGTTTCGAGCAGTGGTCGGGGGAGGGGGAGCCCAGCCACCTGGCCTCTGGCCCATTGCCTTCCTCGTTCCTGAGTCATTTTTGAGTGCTTTTTGTGTGTGCACCCTGCCGGCTGTGACCAGGAGGGTGACGGGGGCGTGTCCCTGGTTGAGGGGTGACTGGGGGCAGCCAGGCCCTGTCTCCATGCTGGGGCCTGGGGTCCCAGCTTCGGGAGGCCCCTCGGCCAGAGCGGGGGCCGTGTGGGCGGGTTGGGGCAGGGGCTGTGGTCGGGACCTCTGGGAGGGCCTGGGCCTCCCTGCAGATGGACAGCAGCTTTGCGCAGCTCTTCCGCCCAGTCCGCCAGGTGGGGCGGTCGCTCTCAAGGCCCCGCTGACCTGAGAGACGAGCAGCGCCATCTGGGCGTCCGCGCCGTCGGTTTTCCTCGGTCAGCCCGTGGTCTCCCGTCGCTCTGAGGACCGCCCCTGTCCCAGCACTGTCCTCTCCGTCGTCACGTCTGCCACTGCGTCACCCCGAGGGCGGCATCCTTTCTAGTTTGCAGGCAGGCTTACTTGGGGATGTTGAACTTTTTAAAGCAGGGAGTGTCTCTTCCCCTCACTGTCACGGCCTGTTTCGTCAGAGGTGGGGCGCGCCTGAAGGCCGGGGCTCAGGAGCCGGGGGGGGGGGAGGCTCCTCTGCGCCCCCGGGGTGCTGGGGGGTGGGGAGAATTCCCCGAGGGGGCTGTGCGAGGCCATGTGCTCCCCCAGCCGTACCTCCTTTACTCGGCTGGGTGGGTGTGGGGTTGGGGCTGGTTCTTGAAGAAAACACGTATGGAGTCGCTGCATCGTGGCGTGGTCTGGCTGGCACGTTGCGGTCGTGGATGTGACCCTGTCTCCTGTGAGGGTTGAGAGCCCGGCCTCCAGGTTCTAGCTCCAACTCTGCTTCCGCGGGCTGTGCGACCTTGGGCAGGTTACGCACCCTCTCGGAGCCCCTGCCTGTGGTCTGTGCATTGGGGAGGGCAGTAGGCCTCTGTGGGACTGAACAGGACCTTCCTGCGGGGAAGTCCTGACAGCCCCTCGTTGGCCTCTGGGGACACCATGTCGGGAATGGCCCGAGCCAGCCGCCGGGGCCGGGCTGGAAGGAGGGCCTGGCGCGCACGGAGAGCAGGAAGTGGGTCCACGTGACAGGAACGCGGTTTCTGGGCTTCTTACTTGGCCGGGGCCGCGCCTGCTGGAATGATCATCTGTGTGAGACAAAGCAGCCCACTCCCTCCCGAGGCCCGAGGCCCTCCCGGTGTTCTGGGCCCGCTGCCGGCGCGGTCACGCCCACCCACGCGTCCTGCCGGGGAGTCCGGGGAGCACGGACCTGCCTCTGCGCGTTGGGTCTTGTTACAAGGCTGCTGCATTTTGCAAACCTCTCCCGCTGATTCCACGGGGCCTCTTGTTCTCTGTGAGCCAGGGCGGTTCCAGGGGTCCCGGATGGGCCCCGTCTGCACGGGACCCTGGGCTCTGCCTGGACGGTGCTCTCGGGAGGAGCTTGCTGTTGGGAAGAGGACACCAGGCAGACAGTGTCCCTTCTGCCCTGTCTCCACCTTCCGACCAGAGCGACGGGGTGGGGGCTCCCTCAATGCCGACCTTGGGGCTCCCACCAGGTCCTGAGGCCCCTCCAGCTGCCCCACCCCAGGGCCACCAGGCCCCGCCCTCCATGGCCCCCCTTCCCCTCATGCGGGGCCCACGGGCTATAAAGGCAGCCCCCCAAAAGAGGGTGAAGGGCCCGGGACGGTGTGGGGTTGGGGGGCATCAGTGCCCTGTGGAACCAGCCCATTGGCGGAGCCGGGAGGTGCTTTTCCTCCAGTAAATGAGTCTCTCAACCGCGTGGCCTCCGCCTCCCCAGGCCTGGCCGCACCCGGCCTGAGCCCTCCCTGCTCCGCGGCCTCTCGGTCCCCGGGGTCGGGGGAGGAGGACGGCCCTTCCCGAGCCCAGTTGCCCCTCCAGGGCCCGGCCCTTCTGCCCGCTTCGAGCTTCTGGCCGTCACGTTGCTCATCTCCTCGGTCCCGAGGCTGACCTGCCTCATGCTGTGGGGCTGTGACGTGCCCATGCCCGCAGGCAGAGTTGGCAGTGAGCTCTGCTTCTTGGCCTTGTCCCCCGTGCCACTTCATCAGTGTCCTTGGGGCAGCCAGGACCTTCCTGTTTGCTGGCGAAATAAGCCTCCATCCCCAGGGCACTCAGGCCCAGCCGGAGCCCACTCGAGCCTGCGAGCATCGCTCATCACGCTTCAGATCCCTACTTGTGGAAACAGTTAAGAGCCGAAGGGGGTTGGAGACCAGAGAGAAAAATCGGACAACACAATCGGACAGTCATTGTGGGGAAATCTGACACCTGAGACAGACCCGGGCTGCCTCCTGCCACTGCTCCCGCTGTGATCAGTGGCAGGAGAGGGAGGGAGGCAGGGAGGGAGTCACGGCCGACAGTGAGCTGGGCTTCGAAGCGCCCGACGTCCCCCCGCTTGGGAACCTAGACAAAAATCTCCGACTTTGCCTTTGCTTCCGGTGGCGCGTTGTGATCTGCAGACGCGGGGACGCTGCCTCACATGGTAAGGAGGACCTCGCGGGCGGATTAAGGCTCTAGAGCAGGAGAGAGGATGCTGAGTCAGCCAGGTGGGCCCCACCGCAATCCTAGGGTCCTGATGAGGGGTGGACGGCGGCCGGAGGGAGGCCAGAACCAGGAGATGGAGGCGGAAGTCGAGGCAGAGGCGGGACCCGGCGGGAAGGGGCTGCGGGCAGGGGCGCCGGCGGCTTCTAGACGCTGACCAAGGAGAGGACGCGGTCGTGCTGACTCCCACCCCAGGGCTGGAAGGGCACACGCGGGCACACACGTGGGCTGTTCCAGCCCCGACTTTGTGGCCCTTTGCTCCAGTGGCCGCAGGACACTGTCCAGTGTGTGGTTGGGTCCCTGGATGCGGCGGAGTCGCGGTAGCGGTAAACCCTCTCATTTCTAAAGGATTTGCTGCTTCTCGTGACGTGGTTGAAGGTCTTGGGACCCCCGCCCCGCGCAGTGCCCCTGGAATGCCCTTCCGGACCCCGAAACCCGGGGGCCGACTTTCCATCCTGGGCTCCAGCACCCCTGGGCAATGGCCTCTCTGTGGGCAGGTTAGGCGGCCGGTCCTAGGGCTCAGGGCTACCTGTTCCCAGGCCCCCAGGGTGGCCTCCTCTTGTCCCCAGGGGCAGCCAAGGGCTCCACCGTGCCAGGGCTGCCTCGGGCCACAGCGGAGGAAGGGGAGCTTGGACCGAGGAGGAGGGCAGCCAGACTGAGGCGGCAGGGGTGTGGGAGCCGCAGGCACGGGTGGGGCCTGCGGGGAGGGGGCGGGAGGGGGTGCTGTGCCGGGCCGGCGCCTCCCAGGGCAGGGGCGGGTGTTACGGTCCACAGGTCAGACAGCCACCCACTCTGTTCTATTTTTGGAGAAGGAGGCAAATGACGCCAAAGCACATTCCCAGAAAGCGCCAGTTCTGCCCGGCGCCCCAGCGTTGCAGGAAGGTCTCTGTGAAGTGAAGCTAACTGGATGCTGAGCAGGTGGACAGCCCGCAAGGCTTGTCGAACGGACCGTGTGTGTCCCTCCACCACCCGGCTGCTGGGGGCCTTCGGTTCCCCGGGCGCCGGGAGGCTGGAAGCCAGGCTGGCCTCACTTAGGAAAACGGCCAGGCTGGCCAATCAGGAGGCGGCCCCTGATGTGGGAACTACATTTTTGCCTCCACGGACAGGGTGTTGTCACCTCTCCTCTGGCGCCGGCGTCTCTCGGGTCTCACGCATTCGGAGAGAGCAGGGACAGTGAGGCAGGCTCCCGCAGGCCCGGCTCTGTGTCCCCCAGGGGCCAGCACGGAGTCCAGGGCGGAGGGCGGCCAGGAGGGCTGGGGCTGTGCCCAGGACACTCAGGTGTGGTCCCCTCTTGCTCCACCCTCTGACTCTTGGCAGCGGACAGGAGCCCCCGGGCCCTCGGGGTCTGCAGGCCATCTCAGGAGTGGTCAAGGCTGGCCCAACCCACACCCCATGGTCGCTTCTGGCCAGTGCCTCCAGGGACTCTGGGGGAGGCTGTGGGGCTCCTCCCTGGGGGTGGGGGACAGGGGAGGGGCAGGGCCCCCCTCTGCTCAGCTTCAGAAGTCCAGGGCCTGATGATTCTGGGCGGCAGCGTTTCCGTCCTTTGGGGCCTGGTCGCCCTGGTCTGTTCCGTCCCAGCTGAAGGGCCCGGCTCAGCAGGTCGCAGGCAGGTTGAATTGGGCTTGGAATCCTCGCTTGCTGAGCACAGTGAGTCCTTGAATTCTGCAGCCGCAGCCCCCCCAGCCCGAGGCCCCGCCCCCCTTTCCCTCATTTCCCTGGTGACACGTGAACAAGGGGTGAGCATCCCTCGGGAAGGTTCTAGGATGGACGTGAGCCTCCACGCGGGCGTCTCACTCTGCGTTTTTAGATGTTTGGAAGCATCTGATTTGACCTTTGCCCTCCTCTAACAGAAACAATCTGCATCTTTTTTTGTCTTTTGTTCCCACCTGCGGTTCATGCAAGTTCCGGGGCCAAGGACTGAACCCAAGCCACAGCAGCGACAATGCCAGGTTCTCAACCTGCTGAGCCACCAGGGAGCTCCTCCGGGTCCCTTTCTGAGCAATGAGTTCCTCCTGTTCTCCTGGCTCAGGACGTGTGTGTTTGGGGAGCCACTTCTCAAAGAGCAGCTCTCATTACACCCACTTTGTTTTGCACCAAGCACAAGAGTTTCTCACAATTTACATCCCCAGATATGACGCGTCCCCCCTCACGCAGTCCCTGTCAAATGTGGGTCATTTAATCTGTTCCGCGGCCTGGGGACCAGCCCAGGGGGTTTGGAAGTTGTTTAGTTGCTTTTTGGGGGCCAAGAATTAACAGCCAGCTTCTGGAGGGGAACGAGTTTCGGCATAGAAACAGCACAATCTCTGGGCCACGCGCTGCCCACAGGCCCTCGCCTGCTCAGGGCGCCCCCGAGACCCAGGGCCCTTTGGGGCGGGGAGCAGCGGAGTTGCGGTGAGGGACACTGCTTCACGTGTACCCATGCCCCGCCGGCCCCGGGGACTGGGGGCGCAGAAATGGAGGCCCCAGGGGTGCAGCTGGGAGGCCTCTTGCTAATTGAGGACGAGCCCTGGAGGAAAGGCCCTCTGTGCGTGGCCTGCGGGCCGCCCCACGCTGGTGCCCCCAGGCCCCCGGCAGGTTCCGGTGCCCTCCCACGCAGGGGGCACTGCCAACGACGTGCTCCTTTATTCGCAGTCAGCTCGTGACGCTGTGGTTTGGGTCCGGTTATTTCTGGAGGAGGGGGAAGGTCTTGCTGTCTAGACGCTAATCCCCCCACGAGCGTCTCTTCCTCGCCGTATCCTGGCAACAGGATTAGGGCTGGCAGGAAGGCATTCCCCTGGCCCTGCGAGGGCCAGTCCCCGTCCTCTCATTCTCCAGAACCTCCTGAGCAGTGCTGGGTGTGGGCAGGGAAGGCACACGGAGGCTGCCCTTGGGCCACTGGAGTCAGCAGTGGAACCCCAGTGGAGAGGGAGCCGGGACTCCGGACCCAGCGGCCTCCGTGGGCAGCTGTGCTGCCAGTGCGGGCCCTGCCCCCAGCCCTTCCCATGGCCCTGTGGCACAGTCCTGCTTTTTCCAGGAGGGGAGGGTGCCGATGGCCCACCTGTGCCTCTCCGTGGCCCCCACACACCCCCCAGCTGGAGGCTGGCCCCTCTGTGGCCCCCAACGGGCTCCCCGGTGGCGTCCACACTGGCCGCCCCCTCTGTACTGGGTTAGCTGCTGCCTCCGTGGGTCTGGCTCAGTGCATTCCAGGCTCCTTGAGGACAGGTGGGCAGGCAGATGGGCTCTGGGTGGGCCTAGACTTTGTCCCCAGACGTGTTTGCAGCCCTGAGTTTGGTCGTGCCTTTGAAGAGATGGGGGCCACGTTCAAGGACCACCTGTGCCTAGGATCCCAGAAGTGACAGTCGGGGTGGCCGGGCCGAGTCCGCAGGGGTGCAGCAGCAGCGGGATGGGGGGGCGGTGAGCTCAGTGAGTGCGGGTCGAGGCCAGTGTGGGGGCAGCAAGGCTGTGCTGAGTAGCAAAGAGCCCGGCTTCCACGCAGAGCCGAGTTCCATGTGGTGCTGGGCCCTCCCCCGTCTGACGGTCCTTTTGGGGCCTTGGTCAGGTGATGCTGCCCCCCGCCCCCGTGCCCTGGCCCCGACACAGCCCGAGAGGGCGGGCGAGGACACGTACCCAGGACACATGGCCTCGCTCATCCTCTTTCCTGGATGCAAGACTGCGGGTGCGGCCGTGGGCTCTGCACCCCGCCTCCGCCAGGCCCCTCCGCTCCTGTTGGTGAGTCCGGTTTGCAGTTAGCGGATTCTGAACGGCTCAAGACGAGGGGCTAGCTTCCCGCCACTGGGCTGATCGGGCTTCTGTTTGATGAGAAACTGTCCCTTCCGCCTGGCGGTTCCTGGAGGCGCCTCCCGCGGGGTCGGAAGGCTTAGGAGGGTGGGGGTGGGCTGGCAGCTGGGTCTTCGCCCCGAGCTGAGTGTACGGGACCCTTCCTGAGTCCGACGGCCCCCGGCCCGGGGGTGGGGGGGCCTTGTCTTCTGGGCCCTGGGGGTGGGCACCCTGGACCAGGCCCTGCACCTCCAGTCTCTGACCTGCCCCCTGCCCGGCGCCCTGGACATCGGTGCCCTGGCTGCGTCTTCCCCCAGGGCGGGGACCGGAGCCCCCACACCTAGTGTCGTGCTTGGCGCACAGCTGGGTCCTTAGCACTCTCCAGGTGCACAGGGCGAGAGCGCTGGCTCATGACTTGAGCCCCGGGTCACAGTGCGTGGCGGCTTCAGAGGGCAGTTCTAGGGGTGCAGAGGTGTCTCCCCACCCGGGTCACCAGGTCTCTCCTCTCCTTGCCGGCCTTGGGGGTGCGCAGACCCGCAGAGCTGGGGAGCTGCAGGCTGGGAGCAGCGCTGGGGGCCCATGGCCTGGCCTGGCTCCCCTCACCGGTCGGCACAGTGGATGCGGGGCCTCAGCAAAGTGGCAGAGGAGCTGGGCCCTTCGCAGGAGGCCAGGCGGCCCTGGAGAAACTGGCAGGGAGGGGTCCGGCCCCAGGGAGACAGGCGTGTGCAGGGATCTCCGGCCAGGACAGCGGTTTCCAGGAGGAGTGGGCACTTCCGGTGCCCTGACTGTGGGCAGCTGCACCAGTGTGGCCCGTCTCCTCAGGGCAGACGGAGCTGGAAAGCAGGTCCCCTTGTCGTGACTCTGCCGTGGGCCATGGCTGAGACCTCAGGCCCCCAGACCCGTCCCCCTTGTTGGAAGGATGCCCGTTCCCACCCAGGTGTACTGGCAGGTGTCTCCCCTCCAGCTCCGTTGTTCGGGTGGCGTCTGGGGACAGGCAGTGACGGGGCCACCCAGCTCCCTGGCCCAGACGTCTCCGCCCCACATCTGATTTGGGATCCAAGGCAGACAACGTGTGTGAGGCTTGAGAGGGTGGGCACAGGCCGGGGTCTGTGGCCGGAGAGCCCACACTGGGCCAGCCAATCAGGGGTCATCTGAGCTGGGCCTGGGGCTGGGCAGCCGCTGCTGGCCCTGGTGGGACAGACCCAGAGGGCCCAGCACTGGTGACATGGGGTCAGGAGGGCCACGGGCTTAAGGCCCCCGTTAGCCGCCTCCCTGCATGGGGCCTGATGCGCCGGCCGTGGGGACACGCCAGCACCTGGCGCGCAGGAGGTGCTGCTTGCACAGCAGCCCACAGCAGGTCTGTGTCTACGGAGCGTCATCGGTACAGCGGGGCCTTGGTGCTGTGCCGGGGGGCCCTGGGCAGGTGGGGAGGTGGGCGGGCTGCAGGCCACCGCGCCTGGGGTCCCTCCCGGCCTGTGTGAGCTGCAGGCCGGCCCAGGCCCCCTGCGGCCTGGAGTCCCCTGCGGAGAAAGTCTCCTGGAAGGAGGGAGCGGCCTCGGTCTTGTCGCTCTGGCGGAGAAGCTCCGGAGCACGACGAGCTAGGACGGAGCTGGTCCCCACGCGCCTCTGTGGACAGTCCTGAGTGGAGGCGGGTCTAAAATCGGGGCAGTTTCTGGAGCAGCAAGGGCGCCAGGCTCCCGGCCTACGCCTGTGCCCGCCCCGCCGGCTCTGCTGCTCACGGCGCCACGTCCTTTGGGCAAGAAGCTCTGCATCCCGGGTTTCAGGTTGTTCCTTGGCCTTCTTCCCTGGCTGGTCCCGACCCCTGCAGACCGTCTGTTGGGGACCATCTCTGCCCTCCTTGTCTCGTGTCCAGTGGCTCCGGGGCTGTGGCCAGTTGGGGTGGGAGGACGCCAGGCCTGGGGAGGTGCTCACGTCCCAGGTGGGAAGGAGCTGCCCAGCTCCAGGCCGAGCAGCGGGAGGGGTGTGACGGTCCCTGAGCAGCACGGAGCAAGCGGGCCTCTCCTGGGCTGCCGGCCCCGAAAGAAGAGAGCGCCCCTCGCTTCGCGTGCCGTCCATTCAAAGAGCGTGTGTGCGTGTGCACGTGTGGGCGTGCGTGTGCGTGTTAAACCAGGCTTTTCCAGAGCATTTGTGGGGCCAGGCGTGCTGCCCCCCAGACGCCGTGCGACTGTGTGGCAGCCCCAGGAGAGAAGCCGAGTTTCCACATCAGGACCTCGCCCCCGCCCCGGCCCCTCCCCCTCCTTCCTGCCTGTGCACAACCTTCCCAGGGACCCTGGGGCCTGAAGCCTCTCCCCAGGGCAGCCCCACTCCTCGCTCACCTGCCTGACTGCCTTGCTGCCCAGACCCCAGACCCCAGACCCCACCTGCACTTCTGGGACACAGCCCACGCTGCTGGGACGCTGCTTGGAGGGGGTGTTGCCTCCTCCAGGCAGGCTCCCCTCTGGCCCTGTGCCCACCCAGGCTGACCTTGCCTGCCTGCCTGCGTGTCGTGGCCTCACAGGCCGAGCCAAGATTCTCCAGGTGGAGCTGCCCACGTGGCGACCACGTGGCACCAGCCCCTTTCCTGGATGGTAGATTCTGAGCGGCCAGAGTCCCGCTAGAATCTGGGTTCTGATTTCCGTCTCCAGGGACCTGGCTCGGGCTTGTCTGCGGTCGGCTCCGGGCTCCGGGCCAGGTGCCGCGGGGCCGACGGGGAAGCAGAGAGGGTGCGGCCTGGATGCACAGGCTGGCACCTGGGCGGCGAGCTCACGGCTAAGCAATGAGGCGCAGTGACTCACCGCCTGGGGCCTCCGGGGTCGGCCTCTCCGTGGTGAAGACTGCTTCCCAGCCAGAAGACCCCAGGTCTCCCGAGTCGGAGCCGAGGCGGGCGGATGTGCCCAGGCCACCTCCCCCATGCAGCCCTCCTGACTGCCCCTCCGGTCGCCCTAAGAGCACTTCTGAGGGCTCGCCTCGCCACACTATGTCCCTGGGGGTTCAGGAGTGCATGCGTGAGCGAGGCTGGGGGCTGTGAAGAAGCTCCCGTGGGGGCGGCCTCCCTGCACAGGGCTGAGCAGACTGGGAAGGTGGTGGCCCTTCCCCCGGGGGCTGACAGTGACCCAGGGGCGTGGCCAGGCCTGGACCTGAGGTCGGGAGACTCCAGGATGGCTGTGTCCTTCTCTCTGTCCTGCAGGCTGGGGAACAACCAGGCTCCTTAAGTCCTTATAGGAGTAAAACCCACATAGCCTGAATCTAACCATTTTAAAGGAGGGTTCGGTGACAGTACACCTGCCACGGGATGCCACCATCAGGACGGCGGACGTTCCCGCCTGGGAACGACTCCCCGCGGGCGTCGCTCCCCCCGCACCCGCCCGGCTCCCACTCAGCTGCTTCCTGCCTCTGGGCTCACCGGCTCGGGATGTTTGGGCGGATAGACGCCGCGGTGTGTGTCCCGTGGTCTGGCTTCTCTCACCGACTTCATGTTTTCCAGGCTCAGCCACGAAGTTGAGTGTCTGTGCTTCCTGGCTTATTTCAATGGCTTCCTGATGCTCCGGGGAGGTCCTTTCGCTTGGAAGAGACATTCTCTCTGAAGCCGCGCCGTCTCTGGACTCGGGCTGTGGCTTTCCCTAAACGTGGTCCCCCGTCGTATCCCAAGGTCCTCGTCGTCGGAGTCCTGCGGGAAGGGGTGTGACCAGCATCCCGGGCAGCGGCCTGTCTGCTGACCCTCGGCCGGAACGGAGGGCGCTGCTCTCTGCTCACGCCGCACTCGGGGGGAAGGATGGTGGCTGTGCGGGACGAAGGCAGAGCGGGCTGGCAGGAGGCTCCTGGCATGCGGGGCCGGCCCGGGGGTCTGTTCGTTCACGGCGCCCCCCGTCCACTCGTTTGTGCAGCCTCTGCGCCCACAGCAGACTCTGCGGGCTGGAGCTGCCTCCGGGGAGGCTCCTCTTCTCCCCTCCTGTCCCCGGATGGGCTGGAGGCACCTTCCTCTGCTTTAGGCTCTGAGCCGAGGACCTGGCCCCGAGCGGTCCCCCAGGATCCTCCGCCTGGTGAGGCGGCCGAGGACAGGGGCAGGTGCATCGCAGAGCCCCACCCACGGCATCTGTCCAGCCTGATGCACTGCTGGGTGTCTCTACCCACTGGCCTGGTTCCCCCATCCGCAGTCTTTTGTGAGCCGTGTCACCACGGCTTTGTGGCCTCTGCTGCTGGTGCCCCCTCCCCTTCTCCCAGGGGCCTGGCCCCGGGAGGCTGCCTGTGACCCCCCCCCCGACAGCCACCCCCCGTCCCCTCCCCTGATCCTAAAGAGGGCCCTGCCACCCTGCTTGTCGCGTCCAGGCAGCTGCCACGTGCAGGGAGCACTGTGGCCATGAAGCGGGGTATGGGCTAGAGTTCTGAGCAGGTGGAACTCTGGTCTCTCTGCTCCCCCTCAGGGCAGGCAGCCACCTGCCTGGGTGCTGGGGAGGGGCGCTGGGGCCTGTGCCAGGTGCAGAAGGGGCAGGCCGGGGCACTCCTGGTGACCCCGGGTCCGGTTACAAAGGCAGATGGAGACAGTGGGTGGGTGGCTGCCTGCGCGGCTGGAAGCCCAGGAATGCGGAGACGCGGTCCTGGCCTCAGGTCTCGTGCTCTGGCGGGTGAATTTGCTTTTACTTCTAGGCAGAGACCACATGGGGAGAACTTTTATGGCCTCAGGCAGAGGCCCCAGCCCGGCCCTTTCGACGAGGCCGGCAGGTCAGCGGACACTGGCTGGCTCTGGAAGCCGGGGTCACGAGGCTCTGCCGCCCGGTCACCCACCCAGTGGGTCAGCCGGGCGGCATGGGGACCAAGGCAGGGATCAGAGGAACAGACGGGACCGAGTGGACCCGCAGGGACCCGGGACTGTCAGGCACTGTCATTTGTCTTCCAGGTGATTTATTTGCAAAGCTGGGGCCTGACACCCCAGAGGGAGGTCACATTCCATTCGCAGCAGCTTATCTGGGCTGTCAGGCGGCCTGGGAGGGGGGCCTGAGACAGAGCAGAGCTCTTGCTGGGGCCCAGGGCTGGGGGCGTTCACAGCCCCCCCAGCGCCTGCTGCACACATGCAGCGACCCATTCTGCCGTGGCCTGGGGGCGGGGAGGGACCCACTGCGCCGTGGAGGCCAGGCGGGGATGGCACGGGTGTGGGAGGAGGCCCATTCTGATGGGGGTTCCCAGGCTGGCCATGTTCTCAGGGCCCCAGGAGTTGGCTGGGCACCTGGCTGAAGCCGACAGGATTCTCGCCGAGATCCCCACGGGGTCCCCGGCTGCCCCTGAGCTTCAGTGTCTGTTACTAGAGACTCTTTCGGACCCTGGCCCAGGACTAGGGCAGCGCCTGCAGGGCCAGGGCTGGGGTGGACTTTGGAGGAAGGGGAGGGGAGAGCCGCCCACGTGGGGCCCGGCAGGAGGCACGGACAGAGGCCTTGGGGACCCCACCGGTCCCGGCACGTTGCTCTCAGGGTCGAGTGGAACAAAGGCTACCAAGGGCCCAGGGGCCTGCTCTGCTTCTCGGCCCTGGCGCCGGGGGACACGACCACAGGGATGTCCTGCGGGGCTGGAGCCCCAGGGACGGGCAGGCAGGCTGGCGCCAGGACTCTGGGGAGGCCCCTCTTATGAGCCTGGCCGAGAGCTGCCTGCCTGAGGGCTCCCTAGGTGGGCTCTCCCAGGGGGGCTCCCCCAGGGTCCGCTGCAGCCGCCTCCAGGCTCCTGGGCTGCATCCTTCCCCACGGGCCCCGGAGCAGGTCGCCTGTGACCCCCCCCCCCCACGCCCGGGCTCCGTGCTGAGAGGTGTGAGGACGTGATGCAGGGCCGGCTCAGGTGCCCCCCGCCCACGGATGCAGTGTCGCCCTCCCCACCGCTCTGTGGGTGGAAACTGCACAGGCTGGCCTGGCCCCTCGGCCCCCGCCCCACCTCCAGAGCGGAGTCCGATGTGCAGTGATGGGCTCCCAAGAAGCCCCCGCGGGCCCGGCCCCCTCCCGCAACGACCGCATGAGAAAAGGCCAGAAGGTTCTAGAGAAAAACAGCAGCGAGCACAGATGTTAATCCTCTTTGAAACTTGACTGAACAGTTTAGCCAAAGAAAATAACAGCAGTTTCGTTTTGAAAGGGGTCACAGACTCTTTGATTTCTTCTGACCTTCCGGGGCTCGGAGCAGAACGTGGAGACAGACGCAGGCTGCGCTTGTCCCATGTCAGTAGGAAGCGCGGCCGAGGGGACGGGGACGCGGTGTTCCATCTTTCGAATGAGGGAAAAGCCCTGTCCTTTTGTAGGTACGTTCTGAACGGACTTTCAAATAACGAGGCGCCTCCCTCCCGCCAGGTGTGCCCGGGGGGCCGTGTGCTTCCCAAGGGAGCTGGGAGCTCAGCGGGAGCCCCGGGCAGTGGGGGCCCCGGGCAGCAGCTGGGCTGCTTCCGGAGGTGTTGGCGGGGGCGCTCAGAGGGCCCGGAACCCCCCAGGCCTCTGCAGGCGACCGGGCTGGATGCAGGCTTATCCCACAGACCTGGTCCCAGGCTGTACCCCCGGGAGAGGCCTGTCGGGGAGAGCAGGTTTGCGGTAACTTTGGGGGACCCCACCAGGTCCCATTCTCTGGATGTGTCCTTGCGTTGGTGACCAGCCCTGGACCCGCTCTGTGACTCAGTTTCTCTCACACCTGGGCGGCGGGGAAGGGGGCGTGCGGGGGGAGGGCCTGAGGAGGCTGTTGTGGGGGCGCTGGGGGGGGCCGCTGAGGGACAGGGGCCGGCCTCGCCAGGGACCCTGGGGGGCGGTGGCAGCCTTTCTGCTCTTTGACCCCGGCCTTGGGGAGCAGGACGCAGGAACCCCCTTGCAGGCACAGGTGTGGGCGCTCCGGGAACCACTGCTCTCAGCTCAGAGACCAGGGCTTCTCCCGTCTGACGGGCCAGGGGTGAGGATGTGTCTGCCCTGAGACAGGCCCAGAGGAGGGGGAGGCGGGTTGGCGGCCCGGCCCTTCTGCCTCGGCCCTTCCCACCCCACACCTTGTGTCTGAGGGGCAGGCTGGCAGCTGGGATGGCGATCGGGGCTCCGCCTCATCCTGCCCAGAGGTCCTGGAGGGTCCTGGCCTCTGGACCCCAGCAGGCCGCCCATCTCTGGGCAGCGCTGGCCTTGCCCTGGTGTGGGCCGTCCTGACCTTGACCTGTGTGGGCCGACCCCGGGGCCTTTGAGCAGCCGTCTAGACAGATGGAGGCTGTGCTGGTCTGTGGGACACGGACAGGCTGCAGGTTAAGGTCCTGTCGGGTGGGGTGGGGTGAGTCGGGCAGGCAGGGTCCAGCCCCAGAGGTTTTCTGGGGACACGCGGGGCGTCGGGGTGCTCGGGGCAGCCCGGATGGTGTGGGGCCCTTGAAGAAGCACCCCCGAGGGAGAAGCCTCTGTAGTCAGGCCTGCGGGCCCCGTGCTGGCTGTCACCTCTTTGGTGACACTGCTTTTACCTTGGGCCACACGGTGAGGACCTGGTTTGAGAAGTGACCTCTTGGGCAGGGGCCCCGGGGGACACGGGCGGTGCCCCTGGTCCTCGGCGGGATGTGGCGGGGAGGCCGCCGCCAGCGGGGGGCGTGGGAGCCGCGAGGCAGGTGCACGAGGAGGCTGTGCCCCCGCCCCAGCCGCTCACCGTGAATCGGAGCTCACCTTCCCACCTGCCGCCGACCCCGTTCCCAGGGTTCAGAGCTTCATGGAACAGCCATTCTCAACTTTTATCTGGAACAAGAAGGGCTGTTAATTAGGGACAAGGTGGCCTTTGTTGGTTCAGGCTGGGCCAAGGCCCAGGCCGCAGCCCGGAAGTGGCCGTTTAGAGTTGACCGTGTGTCCCCGAGTGCCTGTCCCCAGCCGCTGTGGGCCGAGGACTGTCGCCTCCCCCCTCCCAGGTTTGGGCCGGTCCAGCTGCCCGGGTTCTGGAGGAAGTGTGCGTCACACGCACACTCACTGTCACGCACTCACTGCCACACACGCACACATCCCTGGGCCTTGCCCCCTGTGGGGCGGGTGGGGCTGGTTTGGGGGCAGCTCTTCCCAGGAAGAGCCGGACGGAGGCCCCGTGCCCTCCGCCTTCCGCTGGCCCTGTCACCACTGAGCCTGGCCGTGCGCCTGGCGCCTCAGCAGTGGGCCTCTGGATGCAGCGGTTTGCTCGCCGACTGGCCTGGGCAGGTCTGTCCCTGCAGCTGGAACAAAATGACTCAGACGCCCCTGGTTGGGGTCAGGGCACTGAGCACAGAAAGGACAGTGCCTGCGTGGAGACACTCTGTCACTGGGCCCCACGTGACGTTTGCGCTGTGTGCTATGAAGAATTGGCCGTGACGGCTCAGGGAAGCGGCCCGGCTTGCCTCGGAGAAGCAGGGGCCTAAAGGCCCCACGTTAAGGAAAATCCAAACGTCGGGCTGTCGTTGGAAGGCTGGTGGGTCACAGTGTGTGCGGGGTGGGGGCTCAAAGGACCCTCGGCCGAGAGCGAGGAGGGGGGTCCGTCGCAGGGGCGTGAAGAGCAGGCGCAGGAAGAAAGTGCGAAGAAGAAGCCGGAGGGGGGTCTGACCGCAAGGGCGCCTGCAGGCCGCACCCCCGAAGGGGGAAGAAGAGGCCGGGCGGGGGAGGGACCCCCAGGCCAGGAGACGCAGGTGCCGGCGCTCGAAGGTGAGGGTCCCCGCCTCGGAGCAGGCAGGGCACGCAGAGCTGACGCTGGTCCTGCGGCTGCTGAGACAAAGGACCCCGCAGTCAGGGCCTTAAAACCACGCAGATTACTCAGCGCTCTGTGGGTCGGGGTCCGACGTGGGCTGGGCCAGAGCCAGCTGCGGGCCAGGCCGACCCCTCCGGAGGCTCCTGCCTTTTCCGGCTCCTCGGGGCGCCCGCGTCCTTGGCGGTCTCGGCCACTCCATCGTCAGGGCCGCTGAGACGGTTCAGTCTTTCTCCTGGTGCTTCTCTTCGGTGGTGGCTCCTCTGCCTCCCTCGTCCCAGCTAAGCGGGCCTGTCCGGATAATCCAGGGTAATCTCTGTGTTTTAAGAGCAGCTGATGAGCAGCCTTGATCCGTGGGCAGCCCTAGCTCCCCCTTGCCCGTCCTGTGCCGTGTTCACAGGCCCCGGCGAGCAGCACGTGCGCATCTCGGGGCTGTGAGTCTGCCTGCAGCCCCCGCGGAGGGAACACCGTGGACGGGCCGTGCCCGGGGCACGTGGGGCACGTGGGGCCCATGTCCCCCTTGGAAGGGCCCTGCCCTCTGTTACCTGAATCCCGGGAGCTTGGCTCTTTGACCCGGTGACCCCACTTTGGGGAAGCCCTTCGTGTCGGGGCATCTGTCCAGCGGCATTGAAGCAACCAGACCAGACGAGAGGGACTAGCCGGCGCCTGGGCCGCCCGGCGCGCAGCCGAGCCGGCTGGAGCTGTGTTCAGTGACCGAGGGCCAGCGGGGCTGGTGCCTCTGCTTCCTGGGCCCGCGCATCAGAGGACCTGCTGCCTGCCTGCCTTCAAGGGATCCTGCAAGGCGGGCCCAGCGGGCCTCCCATCCCCGGGTCTGTGGCTCCCCCTGGTGGCCGGTGCTCACATGACAGCCCCACGCGGGCGACCTGGGCTTGCTGGTCTGACCTCTGGATGGTGCAGGGTCAGGGCTCTGCTCTGCGGGGGTTTACCCACCCAGAGCCTGGCGTTTGAAGGGCACTTGATACCAACGAGGCTGTGAGGGCCTTGTAGGCTCCGGCCACAGGTTCAGCCAGAGGGAAAGCTGGAGCTGGTGGACTGAAGTGTCTGGACCTGTTCCTTCCACCCCGTGTCTCCGGTGGCCCTGGAAGGACAGGAAGCAGGGCCTGCAGTGGGCTGGGGACAGGGTGTGTCTGAGGGGAGATTGCGGCCCAAACCTGCGGTCAGTCTCATGACTGTCCCAGTACCAGCTACCATCCGAGTGGCGTTCCCTGGGCTCTGGGGTGGTGGGGGCTCAGTGCCCTGTCCAAGCCTGTGCCCTGGGGTGGGGTGGGGTTAGCAAAGCCTCTGGAAGCCTCCGGGGGTCGGGGCTGTGACATCCCCCGGGAGCAGCCAGGACTTGCCGTGGTTTTATTTCACATCCAGCTGCCTGGAGGAGTTGCCTGAGAGTGTTTCCAAATCCTGAGGCTGGACCTACCCAGGCCCCGGAGACCAGAACCCGGGCGGGGAGCGGCCGCCAAGCCCCAGGGCGTTGGAGGCGGGTGCGGGGCTGGGCGGGGAAGGGTCAGTGCGGCTGCGGTGGGCGACCTCGCCTCCCACACGGACCCCCGGGCCCCTGCCCCCTCCTTCCGAGGAGCCCGCCTCCTGGTCGCTGTTCTGAGGGCCAGATCCACCCAGACCTTCGCCCCGGTCTCCGTCAGAAGCTGAGCTTTGTCGTTTTCCAGCCCTTGACTGGCGGGGTGGGGGGACCCTCGAATGCCCCCAGTCCCTCCTCACCCTCCTCCTGACTTCTCACCTGGAGCAACCCAGCTCCATTTTTCTTGGGGGGGGGGGCGTCCGCAGAAGGTGGCCTGTCCCCCCCGCAGGTCCTGGGCAGAGCCCCCTCCGTGCACCTGACAGGGGCACAGGCATCCCCCTCTTGGGGCAAGGGTGGCTGGGGGTGAAGTTCAGGCAGCCCCCAGACCCACGCTGAGAAGGGCCGCACCCCCTTCGGTGGGGGCCGGTCTTCCTTTGAGGAGAGAACCAAGTTCCCAGCACTTCACTCCATCCTTTTAAGGAAACAGGCCATTTTCTCCTGGGAAAAGCCCCCCCCCCGGGGGGGGGCAGGTGCTGGGATCTGGGCCACACACCTTGAGCTTGCTCTCCCTTTGAAGCCGAAGGCAGGAGGCAGAAGTGGGGGGGGGGGGTGGGCCCCTGTCACGTTTTATTAAACTGCTGCCGCTGGGGTCTTCCCGGGGCGCGTGTGGGTCCTGCTGCTTCTCTCGCCTTCCCAGGGCCCAGGACCTGGTGTGGGACCTGGGGTGTCGGCACCTAGGAGGTGCTGGACCTGTGACCCTAACCAGCCTGGCCGTGGACGGGCCCAGCAGGCGGCCGCCTCCCCGCCCCTCCCCGTGGGAAGCGGGCTGCCCCAGCCTCCTCCAGCCTTCCTCGCAAATCCCGTTAATGAGCAGCCGGCCAGGCCCTTAAAAACGCATGGGCCGCTCACTGCTTTGAAGGTCTCGCGTCTTCTCCGCCTGCCCCGCGGCCCCGGCCCTCGGGACCCCCCAGCCGTCCTCCCTGGGGGTTCTTGCAGGCCCAGCAGGTCACGGGGGCAGCTGGCCTGAGCCTGGGGGAGGGCTGTGGGGATGGGTCCACGTGGGTGGTCCCTTCCCTCCTGTCCCCACAGAGTAGAGCAGTGAGGTGACGCTCGGGCACAGCGTCCCCAGCCACGCGGTGGACACCAATCGCCTGCTCACGTCCTGGGTCAAGAGCCCCGTTGGCAATGCCGGCCCCTCGTGTCCCATCTCGTGCGTCACACATGTGACGCGCTAACTGCAGCCCCCGGAGGACGCTGCGCCTGGCTGACCCCAAGGCTCCTTGTGAGGGGCCTGCTCCCCCGCCGGCCGGTGGGGCTGCCTGTCCCCCTCCTGGGTGGCCGAGCAGCTGTCTGGAAGAGACCTTGGCATCCGCCTGCAGGAGCCACCCCCCTGCTGCTTTGAGCGCCTTCCGAGAGGCTCCTTCCTTTCGTCCCCCGTCCTGGTCTGTGCGCTCGGCCGCGTGTCCCCGGCTCTTCCGCTGGTCCAGCTCCCTTGTCCCCACCCTGCGGGGGGCTGGGTGCACGGCAGGGGCTCAGCGCTGTTTGCTGACCGATGGAGGGCGGCGTCTGCAGTGAGTGCAAGTAACGCACAGCGACGGGGTCACATGCTGGGCCCCGAGCCGCAGCGGCCCTGCTCCCCGAACCCGCTGGGGGCTGGCCCGCCCTGTCCCCTGGGCTCCTGATGGGATGGGGGGGGTCGTGAGGTTGACATCCCCCAAGACAGGCGTGGGAGTCCAGGGTGAGCGTTCAGCGAGGGTCAGCTGGGACCCCGGAGGTGACCTCCGGCAGCTCCGTGGACAGCCGGGCGCCAGGCCAGGGAGGCCCCAAGTGGGCACAGACTGAGCGGGAGCAGAGCTGTGAGCCCTGGTTTGTGGAAGAGGCTTGGAAAGCATCACGAGCAGCAAAGATGCCCGGTGTGCGTATCCCTGGCTGCTGTTTATTTATTTACTTATTTTTATCAAAGTATAGTTGATTTATAACGTATTTTTATTTATTTACTTATTTTTATCAAAGTATAGTTGATTTATAACGTTTCTTCAATTTCCATTGAACAGCAAAGTGACCCAGTCGCACGTATACGTACACTTCTTTTCATACTGACTCTGTCATGTTACAGCCGAGAGACTGGGCATCGTGCCCTGTGCCGTCCAGCGGGACCCCATTGCTCATCCGTTCCAAATGCAACCGTTTGCGTCTACTAACCCCAAACTCCCCGTCCAACCTGCCCCCCACCCCGCTGGGCTTTTTAACAAATAGCACATACTCCCTTAGAAATGAGTAAAATTGCATAGGAATTTATAAAGGAAAGAAATATTTTCATTGAATATATTAAAAACCTCAGTCTCACAAAGCATCAAATAAATGCATATAAAGTAGCATTTAGGATTGTGTGGTTTGAAAAATATGGCAGTTTCCCTTTGTTCTTTTTTAAACAGCTTTATGGAACTATGATCTCCACGCCGTAAACTCCCTGACTTAAACTACACTATTCGGTGGTTTAGCACAGGGGACAGCCGTCACTGCAGTCAGTTCTGGAACATTTCTTTCACTTCGAGAAGAAGCCTTGAAGGGAGTTCCCGTTGGGGCTCAGTGGGCTAAGAATCTGACTAGTATCCGCGAGGATGTGCGTTCCATCCCTGGCCTCGCTCAGTAGGTTAAGTATCCAACATCGCCTCAAGCTGTAGCATAGGTCTCAGATGCAGCTCAGACCTCCCGTCGCTGTAGCTGTGGCGTAGGCTCCCTAGCTGGGAAATTCCATATCCCGCAGGTACAACCGTAAAAAGGGAAAAAAAGGCTTTAATTTGGCCGTTTGCAGCCACATGAATGGACTTGGAGGGCACTGTGCTTTCGAGAAGGAAGTCTGGCAGAGAAAGGCAAACACTATGTATCTCTTACATGTGGAATCTAGAAACTGCAAGGAAGCAGTGAATGTAGCACAAAAAGATACAGATTATATGGGGAGAACAAATTAGCGGTTCCCGTGGGGAGAGGGCAGGGGGCGGGGCAGTCTCGGGGGGCATGGGAGGTACCCACTGCCACGTGTGAAATAAGCCGCAGGACATGCTGTGCCGCCCAGGAATGGTGCCAGTGGTTTATAACAACCCTAAGTGGAGGATAAGCTTTACAAACTGGGTCCCTATATTGTACACCTTCAACTGATCTAATGTTGCACATCAGCTGTGCTTCCATAAAAAAGAAACCTTTTCGCTATAACCCCCAGCCCTAACCAACCAGTCGTCCACTATCTATAGAGTTCCCTGTTCCGTGTATTTCGTGGAAATGGAATCATAAATACATGACCTTCGGTATATGGTATCTTTCACTTAACACAACGTGTTCTGTTCGAGCTTTGCCGATGCTGTAGTGTGTATCAGGACGTCACTCCTTTTCATGGCCAAGTAATATTCCCCCAGATGCATGGGCCACCTTGTGTGTCTGTCTGTTCAGCAGCCAAGGAACAGGTGCCTCGTTCGACCTCTTGGCTGAAGTGAGTAGTGCACAGGTTTTTGTGTGGACGTGAGTTTTCATCTCTTGGGATAGATCTGGAGTGGAATTTCTGGGACGTAGGTGACTCATTTGAGGAGCTGCCAGATTTGTGCAAGGTGTTGGCCCCGTCTCACCCTCCCGCCAGCAGAGGTGAGTGCTGCGCATCCTGGGTCTCGCCATCCCTTGTAATCGCCTTTTAGACTGGAGCCGTCCTAGTGGGTGTGAGGGTACCTCCTCGTGGTTTCCGTTTGCGTTCTCCTGGCCACCGACGGCACGACAGCAGCTAGTCATGTGCTTAGTTATTGGCCATCTGTGTGTCTTCATTAGAGAAATGTCTATTCAGATTCTTTGCTTTTAAAAAAAAGAAAAACTGGGAGTTCCCGTTGTGGTGCAGTGGAAACAAATCCCACGAGGAACCATGAGGTTGCGGGTTCAGTCCCCGGCCTTGCTCAGTGGGTTGAGGCGCTGCCGCGAGCTGCGGTGTAGGTCGCAGGCGCGGCTCGGATCCCGTGTTGCTGTGGCTCTGGCCAGCAGCTGTAGCTCCCATTGGACCCCTAGCCTGGGAACCTCCATATGCCGAGAGTAAGGCCCTAAAAAGACAAAAGAAAAAAAAAACCAAAAAAGCAAAAATGGGATTGTCTTTTTATTGTTGGATCATAGGCGCTGTTTATATATTCTCGATACAAACCTGTTGTCGGGTGTATGACAGGCAAACAACTTCTTCCATCCTGCGGGGCCATCTTTCACTGTCTCGTTCCATCGGGAGCAAGACAAGGGCGGCCCCTCGCCCGCCCCTCTTCACCACTGTTCCATGTTCACAAACGGCTTTGGGGCTGGAGGCTCTTCCTCCCGCTGGGTGGCAGCACCCTCCCTGCCCTGCCCTGCCCAGCAGCGGGTCACGGCCCCCGGAGCCCTGGGGACTGAGCTCAGGGAAGTGCACTGGGAATCCACACGGGGTCTCTGCTCTGCTGCCCCGGGAGGAAACCAGTCACTGACACCCGGGTTGGCTGGGGGAGGGCCTGGCAGCCTGGTGGTTAAAAATTAGCTGATGCCACGCAGTCTGTGGCTCTGAGGCCAGGCGGTCCTCAGGTGACCAACCAGCAAGAGGGGAGGTGCTCAAGGGCCTTGAGCTGAAGCCCTGGCTGCCCGGTGTCCCCTGCACAGCCACCCCAGGGCAGTAGGGGCCAGAAGGGGAGGCTGGGAGGGGGCCTGGCAAAATGCCCAGCCAGTGCAGTGACCTGGCCGGCGGTCTACCTAGGGCTCAAGGTCAGCCCTTCAAGAGCTGTGGCCTTGCAGTTCCTGTTGTGGCTCAGTGGTAACGAACCCAGCTAATACCCATGAGGACACAGGTTCAATCCCTGGCCTCGCTCAGTGGGTTAAGGATCCGGAGTTGCCATGAGCCATGATGTAGGTTGTCGATATGGCTCGGATCTGGTGTTGCCATGGCTGTGGTGGAGGCCGGCAGCTCCGCTCTGATTCGACCCCTAGCCTGGGAACTTCCATGTGCCACGGGTGCGGCCCTAAAAAGACCAAAAAAAAAAAAAAAAAAAAGCTGTGGCCTTTATCATTGTGGCTCCAAAAAGTCACCACGAAATGCAGGGATGGGGCAGGATGTTGAGCCACTTTGGACAATTACCAACTAAATGAACCGCAGAAAGAGGTCCAGTCGTGTTCCGTCTGGAGGGGCTGGAAGCGTGTCCTGGACGTACGGTCCGTGCTGGACAGGCTGCCGCCCTCGGGAGTTGTCCCCGAGCAGGGTGCTGGGGCCATGGTTTCCCGGCTCTGCTCCCTGGACCCCTGTGAGGACTGGCCGGTGGACGGGGACATGTGCTGGGACTGGCCCGTCGAGGCCATGTCTTGAGCAGCCTCTAGTATCGGCCCGAGGAGGGAGCAGGAGCGAGCCCCAGGGTGGCCAGAGGGGTCTCTGCAGGACGCTGCCGGCCTGGGGAGCGTCGGGGGACAGGGAGGGCGGGCCGCGTGGGGGCAGCAGGGCTGGCGGCTGCCTCGGCGTCTCCCTCCCCGCGTCCTGCCGCCTGCGAGCCACGCATGGGCCGCCCCAGGCCGGCCACCCGAGGGCTCCAGAGGGCCACCGTGGGCCCGGTCGTCGGCCAGGCCGCAGTCCCGGACGGCTCACCTCCCGCTGCTGGGATCCGCTTGGCTCGCGTGCGGGGGTTTTGTGCTTTTTCGCAAATGAAAATAAAAGAGCACATGATTCAGGCATCCAAACCAGACAGCCAACAAGACAGAACAAACCCTGGCGAGGAGTGAGGCGAGCGGGAGGCAGACCCTTCAGGAGGTTCTGGGTGCTGGGTCCTCTCGGAGGGGGGTGGCTGGCCCCTCGGCACACAGTGCTCAGAGAGGGAGCGATCCTGAGCCAGAGAGACGCACCCCGAGAGGACAGCGCGGGTGTCCCCGCGAGGCTGAGGCCGCCGTCCGCTCCGGGCCACGTCCGTCCCAGCCAGAGGGAGCCGACTGCGCGGGCAGGGCCTTTGGGGCGCCGTTCAAACGAGGGCACGTGGGCGGAGGGCTGTGCTCGGCAGCCGCCGTGTGCGAGTCCTGACACCCGGCCCCGGCCCTGGCCCGGCGGGACTCCCCTGCTGGCCCCGGGGCCGCCCCGCGTCCAGGCACCCTGAGGTGACCGTCCCCACAGGAGCGGGGGGACACATAAGCACAGACCCAAGGCGCGTGCACACGTACATACACAGACATACACACCAAGCACACGGAGACGCGCAGACACTCGCCATAAACGCACACGCAGCCTGGAGAGCTTTGGGGGTGAGTTACCAGGGGTGATGTGCCCCTGCTTTGGGCCACGGGCCGCAGCATGTCATGGATGGAGGAGAGAAGGGGGCCTTTCAGGAAGGCGGGGGTGAGGGGGGGAAGGGCATCGGGGACCTGCCCAAAGCCTGGCTAGGGGTCACCCGGCACCTACAAGACACCTGCAAATTCTTGCTGGGCCATTCCCAAGACATTCCTAGGATCCGTGAGAGAGGAAGCCACCTGTCCCCGGGCCACCTGTGTGTCCACCCAGGTCCAGAGGTCTCTTCTGGGGTTGAAAGGACCCTCCTGTGGTCCGTCACATCCAGGAGCCTTGACTGAAATCCGGTGTCCTCCAGGCCGGGTGTCGTCATCAGAGACGGTTTGGGGGGTGGCGGGGGAGGAGGAGCCCACGGACGCCGCATAGCTCGCCTTCACTCACGAAACAGCAGCTGAAATCTGAGGGCAGGTGGACACCAGGTTCGTAAGGAACAGGAGCTGCCAGGCCACCGAGGAGTGGACACCATCACCCGGGCTGGATGCAAGCCGGGGCCGGTGAGCCCCGCCTGGGAGCCGCGGGGAAGCAAGCAAGCACGGGCCGGGGTCCTGAGGCTGCGTGAAAGCTTGCGCGGTGACCACAGCAGAACCTGTGCCGTCGGGGCCTTTTGGTCACTGATCTGGTGAATTCCTGAATCCCTGCCATTCCTGAGCTGGGTGCTGGCACCCAAGGGCACCTGCACGTGCAGGACTCGCCGTAGTCCCTGGAGGGGCAGCGTGCACTATCTCCCTCCCTGGCGCCTGATTACGGTCCGTGGACTCTCCAGGTGGCCGCCCTGGGGCTGAGATCCAAGCCTGCTCTTCTCAGGTGCACCTCGAGCTTCCCAGAGGCGTCCCGTGTGGACACTGGGCTGCTGCCCGCTTCTGAGTTTGAGCGCAGCTGGCTGGTGGCAAGCATGGCGAGCCCACGTGTGGCTCTGTGGTCAGCAGGGCCACTCCTTGGGAGGGACGCGCCCTCAGGCTCCTCCAGGGCCAGGGAGGTGCTGGGACTCCTGGAACTGTCATGGCCAAACTCGACTGGAAGGCCCAGGACAGAGCACGCGGGGGCGTGTGGGTGGATGGATGGATGAGGGAGTGACCGAATGGCCAAGGAACTGCTGTGGGCTTGGGGGCTGGGGCGGACCTGTCGGGGCCGCCCGACGCCGGGGGTGGAGGGGCCCCGGCTAGTTCCTCAGCAAGGATGCTGAGCCGGGCTGGGGGCTCGCCTGGCATGGGGAACAAAGCGCTTTCAGAACCGTGGCCCCTCGCCCAGCGTTACTGTGTTTCAGAGATTTCGTAGCGTGTCCCTCGAAGGTCCTTCACCCTCCCCCACCCCCGTGGGCAGCTCAGGAAGCTGATCCCACCTCGAGACAGCACAGACCCCGGGGCAACCAGCACCTACAGGACCCTCCACGCGGCAGACGGAAGCTCTGTCCAGGGCTCCGAGGCTCAGACCCTGTGTGTCTCCAAGGAGATGGGGGAAGCAGGCCCACACTGCAGGCCTTCTGAGTGCTGCAGTGTCTGTGTGAGCATGCGCACAGGCGCACATGTGATTGCATGCGTGTGCATGTGTGTGTGTGAGCGTATAGATGTGCGTGGTGCATGTGCACGTGTGTATGTGTGTTTTAATGTGTGTGCACATGCGCACGTCTATTTGCATGCTGTGGTGCATGTGTACTCTACGTGTGCACGTGTGCGTGTTTGCATGTGTGTGCATGTGTGTTTGCGTGTTGTGCATTGCACTGTGTGTCTACATGTGTGTATGTGTGAGAAGGTTTGCATTGTGCATGCGTGTTCATGTGTGTTTGTCTTACGTGGTGCATGTGTTTTCGTGTGTGCACGTATGTTTGCATGTTGTGCGTGTGCACATGTGTATTGTGTTTACATGTGTATGCACATTTGCATATGTTTCCATGCATGCTTGCATGTGTGTGTGGTGCATGTGAACATGTGTGCAGGGAGCCTCAGGGACCAGCACCTCGACAGGTTGCTTCCTGCTAGGAGCTGCCTTCCTGGCAGAGCTGTGCTGGCATTTTCCAGAGAAGGTTGATCTATGGTGTTCTGGGGTGCTGGGAAGTGACCTTGGCCTCCAGAATGTGGGGGGGGGCGCCAGGAGGGGGAGGGCAGGGGGCTGCCCGATGGATTGTGGTGTGGGCACCCAGGGTGCTGGGGCCATTACCGCTTCCTGGAGAATGTGGCCCCTTGCAGGCCCCAGCTGCCACGCCTTTGTGCTCCCTGATGTCCTGGGAAGGGTGAGTGCCCGAGGAGTGGAGGGAGCCAGCTGGTGAGTGGCCCTGGAGTTGCCGAGTGCCTGGGGCCATGGGGCGGGCAAGGGAGCCCCCCCACTTGGGTAGACGGCCCAGTGTCCCTCTCCAGTACGTGCTGGGAGAAGGGGAAGGGCCTTTGGAATTTCTATCCTGAGATTTTCCCCAGACTTTAGGCATATAATCCCATTAGCGGCCGTGAACCGCGAGAGACTGTTCTGGGGCATTTCTAAGAATTCCGGATGTGAGGGCAGGAAGGCCCCGCAGAGACCCGGATGCTGTCATGCGGGTCCCCACCTTCTGAGAGGTGACGCAGTGTCCACCTGTCCTGAATGGGGGTTCTGATCCCGAGCACCAGGCCCTGCCTGTGGACAGGGCTCCCGGGTGGCAGCCAGGCCACAGCCTGGAGAGGACCCGGGCAGGAGGGCCGACGGGCGTGCGGGCGCCGTGGGGTCCAGTGTGGAGCCTGGTGGGCAAACGCGGCTGGGTGTGTGTGTGGCTGGGGGTCATGTGGGCCCACGCGAGGCGCGAACACTCTGACCTGGAGCCGGACCTTTGGTTCCCTCACTGCAAGCCCTGCCGCCACGCGGCGTGTGGCCCGCGGTGCAGGCAGGCGCCGGGCCCTGGCCTGGCGGGTGTGGGTGCGCCGCTGGGTGGTCAGGATGGGAGAGAGCTGGGGGTGCATCCTGCCGGGGGTCCTCGTGAAGGTGGGAAGCCCACCCCCTCCACCCTCCTGCTGCCGGGGCCGGGGCTCCTGGAGCAGCTCAGAGGGCGGGTGCTGTCTGGGGGGTGGCAGCCGTAACCCAAGCTAGGGCCCCACAGGCTGTGAGTCCCAAGCAGGCCTGCTCCTGGTGACCGGGACTTGCTCCCCACGCCCCATTGCGGGCTCTGGCAGGACTCCGGGCCACACGGCAGCATCCGGCCGAGTCTCGGGCAGAGGACCCCCAGAGCAAGATACCCAGAAAGGTGCCCGAGTGATGGGAGCAGCGCTGGGCTCAGGGAGGGCACGCTCACCCAGCCCCCACCCGACCCAGGGGCTGCCCTGAGCTGTGGGGGCGGCGGGGAGGGCAGCTGTCTCTCTGTCTGTCTGGAACCGCCAGTCCGCTGATGCCCCCTTGCTGTGCTCTGTTCCTTTAGAGCAATTCTCAGGGGTTAAGCAGAAGCCTTGCAGGCCTCAGACCTGGTCCCAGCTGGGTTAGCCCGGGAGCGGTTCCAGCCCTTGGGGACAGAGGGCAGTGCATCTGAGCAGCTCGAGGTTGAAAGAAGAGGCCTTGGCCTCTGGCCGGATGGACGAGGACTAGCGGGTGTCTGTGGCAGGGGTAGGGGCCTGGGCGGGGCTGGGGAGTGTGCGACTCTGAGCAAGTGGGAGCTAGTGGCCCTGGGACTGGACACTGGGGACAGACACTGGCCACCTCAGGGCAGCAGCTGCAGCAGGAGGGGCTCTAGCAAGTCCTGTGGTTTCCAAGCTCCAGCTTTGCCCCAGAGCCATGGCCCGAGGCCAGGCTCCCGGGCTGTTCTCCGTCGGATTGGCCCTGAGCGCAGAGGGCAATGGCCAAGTGGGCCTGGGGACTGCGCCTGGCATCCCGAGGAGCCCAGCCTCCATTCCCAGCCCCACCCAGGGAGGACGCCCCCCGGGGCTGTGCCAGGCCCTCTCCCTTGGGTCCATGCCCTGCAGGGAGCAGGGCGAGGATGGGGGTCCTTCCCGAAGCCCCCAAGTACCCAGGAGCCCCTGCCCCACCTCCAAGGGGACCAGTTGGGACTCTGGCCCAAAGCCCCCGTGCGCACCCCCGTGCAGGGACTCAGCGGCAGCCTGGGAGGGCCCCGGCCTCCCCCAGCCCCCAGCCCCCAGCGGAGGGAGCTGGGAATTCTGCTCTGTCCGTGCCCTTTGGCCTCGGATGGGGGGCAGGGGCAGGTCTGCTGCTGCTTTAAGGAGGTGGGAGCTGTCACCTTGGGGAGAGGCTCCGGTCTGTTTCCTTCACGAGCCAAAAGGTAGAAGGAGGGGCCTCCTGGATGCATGAATGGGGAGCTGGCTGCAGGCCCGGGGGCGGGAGGCGGGAGCGGACGGGCCCCACCTCCGGACGGCAGAGGCCGCCCGCTGCTCCCTGGTGCACACAGCGCGATGGCTCCCGACCCCAGCGGCCGGCCTGGCCACCTCGGCCTGCTGCTGCTGCTCGCCTGCTGCCTCGCGGCCACCTGGGCCGACCCCTTTCCCTGGCTGTGGTTCTCTGAGGCCACCATGCCCAAGGCCACGCCGGCATCTGTGCCCCAGGCCACGCCGGCCCCCGTGCCCCCGGGCAGCTCACCTGAGCAGCGCCCAGAGAACACCACCGCGCACGTGGACCCCTGGGATGGCGCCACCGACGCGGGGGAAGCCCCGGCCAGCCCTGAGCCTCGTCTGGAGAGGCTGGAGGGGGGCCAGGGCCAGGGCCCCGCTCTCCCCACGGCCCCCCCCGGGAGCCGGGACCCCAAGGAGGAGAACATCGCGGGTGTGGGAGCCAAGATCCTGAACGTGGCTCTGGGCATCCAGCGCTTCATCCGGCTGTGGGACGACACCACGCACCCCGAGAGCTCCGCCGGCGGGGGGACGCCAGCCTCTCCGACCCCCACAGACCCCCTCACCACCCCCGGGCCGTCCAGCACCCTCTGGGAGAGTGGAACCACGCTCTGGCTGAGCAGTGGGGCCCCGAGCTCGCCAGACACCCAGAGGACGGAGGCCGGCACCCAGCCGCTGCCCACCCAGCCGCCGCCCTCCCCAGGCGGGCCCCTGGCGCCGTTCAGGGCACCCTCGGTACCACCACCAGCCCCAGGTAGAGCTTCTCTGTCCCCCGCACCAGGTGGGGCTCCTCCCTGGGGAAGCCAGCTGTCTCCCGGGTGGTCCCAGGAGCTGGACGGCAAAGGACTCTTGCCCGTGGCAGCCAGGCCAGGCCAGCAGCACCGACACCCTGACGTCCGCAGGCCACCTCTGCTTCCCTTGGTGACGGGCTCTCCTGGCGCACACGGCCCTTCGGCTCTCTCCTCTGGCGCCCCTGCCACGCTGTCCTACGTCGCATTGGCAGCTCTAATTGGGGACGGTGGTGCTTGGCTTCCCCACGTGGCTAATTCTTCGGGGCCTGGTCTCGCTCATACCTCCGCACAGCTCGGGGCCACCGGCCGCTGCCTGCCTCTGCCGCCCTCCCTGGCGATCTGCAGCTGCCTGGGCATCGGGCGTGTCTGGCTGCCCAACCACCTGCACCACGGGAGCGGCGAGGAGGTGCAGGCCGCGGCCCGGGCCTGGGGGGCGCTCCTCCAGACCCGCTGCCACCGCTTCCTCGCCTGGTTCTTCTGCCTGCTGCTCGCCCCGCCCTGCGGCCCGGGCCCCGCCGCCCCGCCGCCCTGCCGCCAGTTCTGCGAGACCCTGGAGGACGCATGCTGGAGCCACCTGGACGGGGGCGGGCTGCCGGTCCCCTGCGCCTCGCTCCCGGCACGGGAGGACGGGCACTGCGTGTTCATTGGGCCGGCTGCAGGTAACCCACCGGCCGGCCGCCTGCCTTTCCTCTTGGCCCAGCCTGGCGGGCCCGGCCGGGGCCGGGAGGACCTGCACAGAGGCCCCAGCCGGGCCCTGAGCTGTGCCCTCGGGAGGCAGAGGGCGTGCGCCGTCTCCTTTGCAGGAGGGAGGCTGGGGACTGGAGAGGCTGAGAGGGTCCGTGTGTGACCCCGCCCCCGGCTCCGAGACCACCTGTCACGCCCCATCACGGGGGTGGGGGGGGCCTGAGGCCCCGAACAGTGACAGGACTTCCCGAGCGAGCGGACTTACACTGAATTCTAGCCACCGCCTCGGCCACGGTGCTGCAGTGTCTGAGGTCCTTTCTGCCCAGCCCGCAGGGAGCTGCTGGGGTGCAGGACTTGCTGCCCTGAGGTGGCAAGGTCCTGACCATCACGCAGTCGGCGAGTCTGGGCACGTGTGGGACCCGCCCAGCCCGTCTGGAGCTCAAGCCTCTGTGCCCGCATCGCCGTGTGGCTGACAGGGAGTAGGAGGGCTGCACAACCTCTGAGGCCCCCCAGCTCCTTCTGCATCCCCAGTGGGCTGAGCCCTGAGCTGCGCCCACTGCCTGTTGGCATTCGCTGGCCTGCCACCCACCCACCTCCCCGTCCCGCTGTGCATGCCCTACTCCCGTGGTACTGAGGGGAGCAGCCGTGACTCTCCTCCTGACCCCCAAAGTCACTGGGCTTTGAAGCTGGGCCAATGGGGGTGGGGTGGCTCCCCTGGACCCCAAGAGGGGGTGTCACCCAGCTGAGCTCCTGAGGGGGGGTGTGTGGGTGAATCCCTGCCTGGGGTGCAGTGAGGGGGTGGCTGCAGTGCCCAGGCAAGTGCCCGTGGCAGGGGTGCCCACCCCACCAAGGAAGCAAACCTAGGGTTGCCATGGAGGGGGAGGCGGGGCCGTGGCCTCTGCAGACAGACCGGGATGCCGCGCCAGGGTGGGGATGGCTGCGCCCGCCTGAGCAGGGTGGCCCTTGCCCAGTGCTCGACACAGTGGGTGTGGATCTCACTCAGAGGCTGGGGCTGCAGTGAGGTGCGTGTTCCCACACCCCACGCAAGTTGGTGCTAAACACCCGAAAACAGGCCTGCCCGGCCCCCTCCAGGCTCTGCACAGCGTGCCCACCCGCCACCGCTGGCTGGGCCTCCTCGCCCCGGCCGCCTCGAGCGCGTGGGGCAGGGGCAGCCGCAGGGAAGTGTCGTGCCGGGAGGGTCCCCCGCGGAGGAGCACCAGGCCGTCCCGGCACGGTCCGCCTCCTCTCCCTCCTCCTCACCCCTCCTGCCCGCCCAGGCCTTGGACACACACGCCCTGCCGCTGGACCCCAGGCAGCTCGCCTCTGGGAGGAGGCGCAGCCACGGCTGGGCACGGGGCTGGGGGCGGGCGCAGGAGGGCTCTCCTGCCCGCAAGGCCCAGGCTGGGCCGCGTGGGCCGTGGAATTTCCCTGACCACAGCTGGCCTGGTCAGCGGAGTGGCCTGGAGGGGACAGCTCACTGGACATCTGCACACATTGGCAGGGCCCCAGCCTGTGAGGGAGGCTGTGTTCCGAGCAGAAGTCCAGGGATTCTTGTGTCATCTGGCTCAGATGTTTGTCACAGCGGGGACCCCGCTGGGTGTGGCCTGGCTGGGGAAGGTCCCACAGGCCCAGGGCTTCTCTGGCCTCTGGGGGGGACCTTAGGGGGGAACCACCCACCGCTGGCACCTTGTGCTGCACTGGACACGCTCTCCCACCATGTGCTGAGGCAGGTGCAGGTGGCCGCGGGGGAGGGGGCGAGTTGGGGTGCAGCTGTCTCCGGCTAGTGAAGTTCCTGGGGTGGGGGTGGGGCATCTTCTTGGAGGAGGGGTCGCTTCCTTCCTAGAACTGCCTGCAGAGGCTCCCCCCACCCCGTGGCACTACCGCTTCCATCCCCCCTCTCAGAGTGTCCTGCAGCGTGTGACGGACCCGGGGGCAGAGTCGGGCCCACTCCCCTCACGGTAGGCTGGGAGGGGGGGGGCGTGCGGACAGGCCCCCTGGTCCTGGCACAGCAGCCTGCGGCCTCAGCCCCATCCTCCCCATTCCCAGTGCTCCCCCCATCTGCTTCCTTCCCGCCCCCACCCAGGCAGGGGAGGAGGGGCTGGGGCTGGCACGCGGCTGGGGGGACATACGGCCATGGAGAGGTGGCCCAGAGGGAGACCTGTGCCGTGCCCGGTAGGGAGAGGGCAGGGCAGCCGCCCAGGCCCCGCCAGCTCCCTCTGTGTCCCTGTCGGGCTGGGCCCCCAGCTGGGCAGGCCTAGCCACCCCCCGTCCCTGCAGGTGTGTCCCCGGGCCGCGGTGCTGTGGGGAGCAGCGCACTGCTGGGGATCCAGTGCAGGGTCTCTTGCCCCAGAGGAACAGGGAGTGAGAGCCAGCGCACGTCCCGTCCTGGGTGGGCCGACAGGGCCGTTCCCCTGAGAGCGGGGAGGGAGCTGGGGTCAGAGGGACCGGGGTGGGGTCACGGGCGGAGGTTCTGCAGACAGAGGCCTCGGACCTGAGGAGAGATTGTGCAGAGTGGCCAGTGCTCTGATGCAACCTGCACACCTGCAGAGGTGGCCCTGGGGCTGCCTGCACCTGCCACTCTCAGCCCCTGAGGGCCACTCTGCTGTCATCTCATCCTCGCTGCTTCTCCCCTGGGTTAGCCGTTCCTCCAGAGTGCACACACACTCAGCGAGGGCCCGGCCGCTTGGGAGCTCCCCGGCCCCTCGCTGTGGATCTGCAAAGATGTGCAGGGGTGTCCTGCGGCCACTGGGACAGATAACCACAAACTCGGGGCCTCAAGTCAACACAAATGTATTACCTTTGGAGCCAGATTCCAAAATCAGCTTTTCTAGGCCCAAAACAAGGTATATGAAGGGCTGTGAGGCTTCTGGGGCTCTAGGGAAGACTCTGCATCTCCCTTCCCAGCTTCTGGAGGCTCCTGCCTTCCCAGCCTCTGGAGGCTCCTGCCTTCCCAGCCTCTGAGGCTTCTCCCTTCCCAGCCTCTGGAGGCTCCTGCCTTCCCAGCTTCTGGAGGCTTCTGCATTCCTTGGCCCTGCCTCCTGGCCTCTTCGAGCTGCCATGTCTGGCTGGCTCTCTGACCGGGAGAGGTTCTGTGCCTGGGGTGGGCTACACTGGATGGCCTCCTCCCCCCTGCGAGGGTCCCTTTGCAGAGTGACGGGACCCTCAGGTCCCACATGCTGGGGGACAGACCTCTGTGGGGCCTGTGGTTTTGCTGCGGCTGCGCGTCGGGCGTGCACCTGTGTGCCCGCGTGTGCGTTTCCCTGCCACCGTTACTGTGCGGACGGGGACCTCGCTGTGTACCCGGAAGCTCCTCTCCTCCTGCACAGTGTCGGCAACCGTGCCTGCTCCCTGCCTGGTCCCTTCAGCCTGCGTTAACCACTGATGCCCGCTGCCCCCGTGGGAGGGCACCGCTTCCTTCAGAGGCTCCCGGGAGGCCCGTGGGTACTTCCTCTCCTCGCTCATCAGAAACGCTCCCCGCGCCTGTGACTGGGTCCGGGTGGACACGCACACGCAGATTTGCACGTTGTAATTGGGTCGAGGTGTCCGCGGGGTGGGGTGGCCTCTCCAGGTACCGGGACGCTCCCCAGGCCCGAGAGGTCTGTTCTCAGCCTTTCCTCCGTGCGTCGAGGCCGGGGTCCCGTCCTGACGGGGCGGTGGCCTCAGGTGACAAAGGGCCAGGGATGGATTAGACACCCCATCGGTTTCCCACTGAGGTGCTTTCGTTCCGTCGTCACGGGACCATGGCGGGGGGAGGCCAGGGCCGCTGTCGAGGACGAGGACCCCCCTGCAGGCATGGGGTGCAGGGGGGGCCTGCACACCCCGTCTAGTGGCCCGTCCAAATTACCATCCCCTTTGTCCCACTTAGTGGCTTTCATCTTCCGTTTTATCTCATGATAGTGTTGTAATGTTTGCTTATTTTTTTTTTATCATGTGCCAGATTTTTTTTAAAGGGTTATTTTTTAGGGCAGTTTCGGGTTCACAGCAGACTCGGGGGAAGGTACAGAGAGTTCCTGTGTCCCCCCCGCCTCCCCTACTACCGCTGGCTCCGCAGACGGTCCTCCGTGGTGATGACGAGCCTGCGTCGACTCGTCATAGTCACCCCGACCCAAAGCCCAGGGCTCGCCGTCGGGGTTGCCCAGTCTGGGGATCCGATGACTCGTACCCACGTGTAGTGGGGCCTCGTCACTGCCCCGCAAGTCCTCTGGGCTCCCCCTGCTCATCCCTCCCCACCCCGGTTCCCGGCAAATGCGGGTCCCTCCGCCGTCCCCACACTTGGGCCTTTTCCAGAGGGTCCGACAGCTGGACTCAGACAGTCTGGAGTCGGTTCGCCCGGCTTCCTTCGCCCGGGAGCGCGCGGCCCGGGCTCCCCCGGGCTGCTCGGGACCTGATCGCGCGGTTCTCTTTCGCGCCGACTCGCGTCCCTAGTCGGGAGGGACCAGGGTTGGATCCTCCTGAGGGACGTCTCGTGGCGTCCAGGCTTTGGCAGCTGTGAGTAAGGTGGCTGTTAGACGTGCAGCTTTTCGTAGGAACACAGTTTCCAGCCCCTCGATAACCCCGTGGAACCTGGCCGCTGGGTTCCCCGGGAAGAGCAGGGGGCGGTTCGTGAGAAGCCACCAGACCGTCTCCCAGGGCGGCGGCGGTGGCGGCGCGGCTCCGGGGGCCCAGCCGTGGCAGAGGTCCCGCCGCCCCGGCGCTCGTCCTCGTCACCGTCGGGCTGCGGGCCGTGCTGAGCCGTGCAGCGGGCTCTGCCGTCGTTGTCATCATTTGTCTTCTCCTGGGCCGATTTGCCGTCTGTCTTTCTTCTCTGGGGAGTTTTGTCCATATTTTCATCTCATTGTCGGGTTTCAGGTGTGGCTTGTGTGTTTGGGTCACGGTCCTTCATCGGATTCGTGCTCGGCACATTTTTCTCCCAATCTGTGGCTCGTCTTCTCATTCTCTTAACAGTGCCTTCTGGGGAACAGAAGTTTCCATGTCGGGGAGTCCAGCTTCGGTTCCCTCAAGGATCGTGCCTGTGGTGCTGTATCTCAAAAGTCATTCCCAAACCCAGGGCCATGAGTGGCTTCCCCACGTTGTCTTTGGGGAGGTTTGCAGTTTCCCAGGCTACGTGTAGGCCTGGGATCCACTGTGAGTGAGTTTTGTTAAGGGCATGAGGTCCGTGTTGAGAGTCTTCTTCTTCCTTTTTTTTTTTTTTTGCATGTAGCGTCCGGTTGTTCCAGCACCATTTGTTGGAGAGTCTGTTTCCCCCGTTGCAGTGCCTTTGCTTCTTAACTAAAGATGGGTTAACTACACTCGCGTGGGTCCGTTTCTGGGCTCTCTCTTCTGTTCTGCTGGTCGGTTTATCCGCTCTGTCTCCACACCGCCTTGTTCACCGTAGCCTCACGCCGGGCCTTGAAGGCGGGTGGTGTCGAAGTCCGACGTCGTTCTTCTCCTTCGGGACCGAGGCAGCCGGCGGGGCTTTTCCTGCGGTAGCAAAGTGCTGGCGTTTCTGCTGGGATTGCGTTGACTCCGCACGTCAAGTGGGAAGAGCCGGCATTTTGACAGCATCGAATCTCCTAGTTACGAACATGGAGCCCCCTCGCGTTTATTTATTCTCTGATTTCTTTTGTCGGAACAGTGTCGTTTTGCTCATGTAGGGCCTGTCCAGGGGTCGCGTTTGTGCCTGGGGTGAATGTGAGTAAGTACTTCTTCTCTGGGGGGGCTGCTGATGTGAGCGGTTTGTATTTTGAACTTCAAGTTCGACTCACTCATGGCTGGTACAGAGGAAAGTGATGGACTTTCTACACCCTTGCCAGCCTTGCTCGTTCCGAGAGGGGTTTTGGACGATTGTTTGGGCTCTTCTTCAGTTCTCTTTCCGACTGGCCACCTGCAAATGGACACTTTCACTTCCTCCTCCTCGATCCACGTGCTTTCATCTCCAGTTCTCGTGTCACGGGGGTCGCCAGACTGTCCCGCGCGGGGTTGGAAAGGAGGGGGGGGGGAGTGGTCTTTGCCGTGTACCTCGTTTTGGTGGAAAAGCTTCCAGTTTCTCACCACGAAGCACGATGTTGGCTGTGGCTTGCGATGGTCTCATCAAGGGAGGAGTCTGACCTCTGCTCCTGGTGGACAGAGAGTGTTTGTCGTAACGGGATTTTACGCAAGGCCTTTTCTGCATCTAAGGCCACGAGCGTGTGGCTTTTCGTCTTTACCCGGTTGAAGTGGCGGATTTGCGTTCATCAACTTTCGACGTCGAGCCAGCCTGAGGCACCTGGGCTACGTCTCAGTTGGTCGTGTCAGGATCCACCCCACTTGTTCATGGCTGCCTGTTTGCTGAAAGGCAACCTGTCTTCTACCAGGCAAGTCCCCTGCTTCCTTGATTGCAGGGGAGGGTGGCCGACCGGAGGGGCCAGGGCTGGCCATGGTGCCACCCATCGTGTTCCCAGGAAGGTGCCCTCTGAGCGCCCAGAGCTCGGCCTGGGCATCGCTGTTGGAGAGGAGCTGGTTTCCTTCCCGAGTTGGCTGGGCCAGCACCTCGGGCCAGCGCGGCCAGCGCAGCAGCTGCCAGATCTGCAGAAAGGTGTGGCCCACGTCCCACCCCAGCTGCCTGTAATTGGAGCCTGGATCTGTGATCTCAGGGTCCTGGCATTCGGAGGCTTCTCCCAATGGGACGCAGGAAGAATTTCATGCAGAGGAAACAGGAAACTTTGGGAAGGAGCTCTTGTGTCTCTCGGTTCCCGGGCCTGTCCCTCGTGTGTGTCTCTCTTTCTAGGCCCCTGAGACATCCCCTGCTACAAGCTGTTGTCTTCAAGCCCAGGACACCAGCTGCTGCTGCATCTTGCATTCTTCATTAATTTGGAAACGTCTAGCTGCCTGGAGGGAAGGGTGCTGCTGGGGCACATCCATGCTTAACTTTGGGGACAGTGGGGTGGGGACACCAGGGCCACTGGCACCCAGGCCGGTGAGAGTCTTCTTTCCTAATCTCAGGGGACACGTGGGCCCCGGGCGTGGCTGATGCTAAGGGACCTGGACGGTGCTGTCTTGCTGGACAGCGGAGTCTGTCTTTGAGCAGGAAGTGATTCCTGGCCTCCCAGAGCCCAGGGACCTTGTGAAGGTCCCCCTGCTCCTGTGAGGGGCCATCTGCCCTGGGCAGGCGCTGAGGCCACTTCCACGGATGCTGCTGTCCCCACCTCTCATCGCAAAGGGTTTTACCTGCAGGACACAGAGAGGCTGAGGGGAGCCCGGCGGGCCGGCGGAGCTGCTCACAAGGCGGGAGGGCCCCCCCGCAGGTGCCCGAAGCCCCGTCCTCATGCCAGTGGCTGTCTCTTCTCTTTTCATCGATTGTCCTCAGGGCCCTTTGAACAACAGAGCTTGTCTTGGGAAGTTGGGCTTCAGCGTTTCTTCCCTCTGCTCCGTTCTAGTGGTCCTGGGTCAGCCCGACCCTGTGCTCAAGGACCGGATCCCAGGCGTCCGCCACACGGGACACGCACTGACGCAGTCACGCTGTCACCCTCACACACATCCACACACACACCTGCAGGCTCACCGGGCCTTCTCAGGACACCCCCTGCCAGCAGCCGCCTCCCGGAGGGGCGTCTGCCCCAGGGCCTCCCTCTGGGGGCCGTGCCCCCCAGATAGTGGTGGGAGAGAAGACGCCCCGGTGGGCCGTTTCTGGGCCAGACCACGGCCCAGATCCCCGCCCTGCCTGGCAACGCGTGTGTCCCGGAGGTTGCTGGGACCGGCCCGTCCCTGGGTTGGCGCTTACCCCCTCCTGTGTCCAGCAGTGACCACGCCCCCTGGACAGAGGTGGGCCCCACCCTGAGCCCCCAGCCCCGGACACCCTCATCTTGGTCCCAGAAGTCAGCAACCCAGGCTTCTGGTGGCCCTACCTGTCCAGGCCACCCCCTGTGTCCAGCCTCTCTCTTTGTCGTCACGTTGTGATGTTTGAAGGGCTGGAGGTGGTGACCAGTGTCAGGTGCGTTGCCTCGGAGTCCAAGTGCAGGAGCGGGGACGGGCTCGAGCCCCCGGCACCTGGCACTGGGAACCTTGTGCTGACAGGGCACGTGGTCACCGAGCTGGCCGTGCCCTTGCCCCTCCCACCATGCTGGTTCGCACCCCACGTGGAGCAGTGTGCACCTGGATGGACAGGTGGCTGCCGTGTCCCTGCTGGCGCGGGAGAGCAGGGTGGGCCCCGGTGCCAGGGTGGCCAGTGCCTCGGTTTCCCCTCGGTGGTGCGTGACCTCACTCCTGTCTTTTCTCTCCACAGAGGGCGAGGCCGTCGAGGTTGGGCTCCAGCAGATGCTCGGGGAGCCCCTGCCGCGGCAGGTGGCCCTGGTGCACGACCCTGACGTGGGGCCCGCCTACGAGTTCGACGGGATCAGCGGTGTTGGCCAGGCGGCCCTGAGCCTCGTGCCCCGCACGTTCTTCCACGACTTCTCGCTGCTCATGCGCGTGCGGCCGGCCTCAGCCGGCGCAGGCGTGCTGTTCGCGGTCACGGACGCGGCGCAGGCGGTGGTCTTGGTGGGCGTGAAGCTGGCGGCGGCGCGCGGGGGGCAGCAGCAGGTGCAGCTGCTGTACACGGAGCCCGGCGCCGCCCGCACACGCACGGCCGCCAGCTTCACGCTGCCCGCGCTCCACGGTCGCTGGACGCACCTGGCGCTCAGCGTGGACGGCGCGCACGTCGCGCTCTTCGTGGACTGTGAGGAGGTCCAGCTGGAGCCCCTGTCGCGCTCCCTGCGCGCCCTGCAGCTGGAGCCCGACGCCCGCCTCTTCGTGGCTCAGGCCGGCCGAGCGGACCCTGACAAGTTCCAGGTAATTGCGAGGGCCATGCCCTGGGGCAGGGGACGACGGCATGCCCACCTGCTGCGGCAGCGAGGACAGGAAAACCCCACGTGGGCTGGCCGTTTGCCCGCCTCGGGTCAGGTGCCAGGGTCCTCGCTCCCCGCTCCCATGGGTCACGTGCTCCCAGCACCTCTGGGACCGCCCGCCTCACCGGGTGCCCACCCGTGCCCCGTGCGTGTGTGTCTGGTGTGTGCTGTGCCCCATGGTGACCTCCCCGTGGTGAGCAGGGCCCGTGCCCAGGCCCAGCTGCACAGAGAAAATGAAGGACTCGGAAACAGCAGCAGAGCCCCGAGTGTGGGCCTTTCCGGGGGCAGCTGCACCCCGTGGGGCGGGGCCGGGGGGCTCGCCAGCGTGAATCGTGCTGGTGGTGGTTTTCCCAGACGGCACACTGGCCCCGTGGCCGGTGAGCCCCAGGGCAGGCCTCCGCTTCAGAGCCGCACGGGCAGCGCTGACCCGGGCGTGGCTGCCTCCCCTCTGCCCCCAGGAAGCCCCTCCCCCCAGGGCTGGCCCTGGTCTGCATTTTAGGGGAGCAGATCCCAGATCCTAGCAGGGTCTTCCTCCAGAGCCCTTGGCCCCACACTTCTTGGAACCTTTAGCTGGAACCTTGCCTCCTGGAAACAGCGCGTGGGCACCCTCAGCAGCGCTGTCCCCTGGGGTCACAAGTCCCCGAATTCTACCATTGCCGCCACTCTGCGGCGGGCACGCCCCTGCGCCGCGGTCCAGACAGGGGTCCCTGTGTGTGCTCCGGGGTTGTGTCCTCAGGGGACAGAAGGTTAATTATTGCCCAGACAAAGGCTGCTTTTTTGGTTAAAGTTGTTCTAAGTCCTGGTGACTCGGTCCCGAAAGCTGACCTTTCACCTCTGGCGGGAACTTTCACCCGCGGGGTCTGGGAGGCCGCAGGACGTTGACACCACACTGGGCCCCTTTGTGTTTTCATTTTGATCCTCGAACATGATTAACTGGTGAGAAGTCAGAGAGCGTCCTGCTGTCGGGGAGGGTCTGTGGCTCCCGCCTTGGGTGTGAGGTTTCCCCCCAGGGTCTCTGTCGCTTTAACGTTTCGACACAAAAGTTGCTCGAGTGCCCATGGGGACGGGGGTCTTGTCCCACCGCGCTCACAGAGGTCACCCTCCTCCTGCAGCCGGGCGGCCCGGGTGCCTCCTCCTGGGGCCTTGCCGGCCTGGGGTCGTCCATGCAGCTCCGACTCGCAGTTGGCAGACAGGGTCCGGGTGTTTCCATCTGATGTCTTGGTTGGTAGTGAAGACGGATGCTGTTCATTTAATACTTAACGTGTTTACTGGCGCTTGGTGTTTCTTCCTTTGTGACTTGGCTGCTGAAAGTCCTTTGCGTTTGTGTTTTAATGGATTCAATGTTTTCTTACTGGTTTATATGAGCGCTTTATATATGAAAGCCACTGATTGTTTGTGTTATATGCTGCAGATTTGCTCTCTCAGTTTTTCATTTGCCTTTTTACCTTTTCTTTTTCTCTTTTTTTCAAATCATTGGGCTATCTAAAGTGTTTATGTGGTTAAATCCGGCCTGGCGCAGACACCCAGAAAAATCTTTAAGGCTTAGAGACAGAAGCAGAGGATGTAAGGTCCTTCTATCTGGCTCTGGCTGGGGCCCGGCTCCCCCTGGGCGGGTGCTCCCTCCTCTCACTGATGTCGCTTGTGCCACTTCCAGCCGGGTCCAGTTCCAGGAATCTCTCTGTGGGTGTTTGATCAGCCTCTGGCCAGACGAGAGGCAAAGAATGTCGGGTGGCGTAGAACTTGATCAGCTTAGGACAGGGTTTGCCAGCCTTTCGGAACCGAGACGCTTGAGAAGGAACCTCTCAGGTGTGTCCTTTGTAATGCGCGGTAGAGGTGAGGTGAGCGCAGGGGTTCGGGGCCCGACGAGAGGGGTGTCCCCCTCCGCTGTCTCCCCAGTGGGACGCTTAGCCCCTTGCCGACCACCCGGAGCTCAGCCTGATGCTGCTCGTGGCCAATCCCGGCAGAACCTTCGTTGTTTTCTGCTGACAGAAGTGAGGACATGCTTGGTCTTTTCGGGTTCAATCTTCTCCAGTCAATCTGGTGACAGAGATTTCTTGGGAAATCCCTGATTCCACCCAGTCGTTGCAACATTTTGCTTAAACTGTTACTTCCAGCTCCTTTTCAGTGGTTAGTGACCTTTCGCTTTCTTTTTCTTTTCTTTCTTTCTTCCTTTCTTTCTTCCTATTTCAAACGCCCTGTGGCTGCATTTTCATGACTTAATTTCTCCTTGTGGAAAGGGTCCCCTTTTCCTCATTCCTGTTTGCTTTTCTCCTTATGAAGTCACCTTCCTCTTTACCCAGGTTTCTGTGGGGGTTCAGTCATCTGTTTATTCACACCCCCTGGGACCCTCATCTGGAACCAGCCCTGGGCCAGAAGCAGAAGTGTGCTTGGAACAAGAGCCTTGGCCCAGCCTCCTGGGGGCTGCACTTTAGCTGTGCACCTCATGTTGGATATTCAGTGCTCTTGTTCTGTGACAAGGGAACCAGAGGCTATGAATTTTCCTCAGCAGGCAGCTTTATTGGCCACATTATAGAAGGAATAAGTGATTGGTCTGCTGAAGCCAAGGAGGTGCCCCAGCCACTGGGTTTGGGCAGGCTTGGCATCACAGAGTAGGCAGGAGAGTGCTGGTGTCCTCTGACCCACTCCAGTCCACCCCATGTGGCCCCCAAGTCCAGCCACATCAGACAGCTCAGGCCACCTAAGGTCACCTTCACTGGCTCCACCCAGTACCCATCTCTCCATCATTTGGAGTGACATGAACTAGTGGCATAGCCTGGTCATGGTATTCACACAATTTCCTGACTTAAAGGGATGGAGAAATAGGGAGAGAGTTGCTTGTGATAGAATTTGACGTAAATAATCAAGGAGTTGGGCTTGATGCAAGAAGTTGGTCAGAAGCCACTCAGTGCAGGAAGTGTAAGGCAGTGGGAAGGGGCAGTGTGGCCCAGTCACAGTGATCGCTGGGCTCAGTGACAAGGGACCAGGCCAACCTGGGGGTCAGCCAGCAGAGGAGGGAGGGGCTGGGTGGTGAGGAGGGGCGAGGTGGGCCCAGGAGTGCTGCAGCTGCTGCCCGTACAGCCTCGTTCAGCCCACTGCCTACAGCCAGACACAGCCCTTCCAGATGAGGCAGAAGGGTTGGGCCGGTGGCCACCCTGAGAATCCTGGGGTGCCCGGAGTCAGGGTCCCAGGGAGGCATCCCCAGCGCAGGGACCGGGGGTGCACTTCCACAGTGGGGGGCTCTGGTCATCTGCACACAACTTTAAGATGAGTCGCTCCAGCAAAGGTGACAGGACAGGTTTTAAATGGTCTGGATTTCACAACAGCTGCTTCTGAGCCTGTCTAGTGTTTGCAGTGGGTCTCATGGCCTTTGGGCTATTGACGTCCTCCCAGCTGAGCGGGGCCCCGGGAAGCTCCAGCCTGGCGGGTGGGCGGGTTCCTGCTCTGCTGCTGCTTATTGTGTCCTGTGGCCTCTAGTCTCGTGGGCAGCCTTATGCCAGGTGGCATCGGGGCCAGAGCCCCTCAGGCTTTTCTTGGTGGTGGGCCTGGCCTCACGGGACAGTGTCACTGTGGGCACAGTTGTGCCCAGATGTCCAGCACCCCACCTCCACCTGCCAGAGCCTCATGCCTCCCAGGGCCATTAGGAGTACGGCTTTCTAGAATTTTCCCATCTGGGCCTGTGCTGTCTCCGGATTCTCAATCTTGGTGACTCTCAGTCACCTGGGACCTTCAGCAGCGCTGGGTAGGCCTCTTGGTGCTGCCACTGACCTGGACCTGAGCCCAGCAGCCGACCCCTGCGTTTTCAAGCCCAGGATGGCCTGTAGGTCCCGTGGGCGGCGGGGGCTGGGATGGGGTGGGCACCCCGTGCATGCTGCCCTCGTGGAGGTGGGGCTGATGCAGAGTCTGCTCCTGGCCTGTGCCTCCCCACACGTGTGCTTGTGTGCGTGCACTCGTGGGCCCTCCACACGCCCTCCGTGGTGGGGGAGGGCTCCAGAAGGAGAGGACGCATGTCATATGGAAAGCCAGCCTCTGCCCACAGCCAAAGCCCACCTCTCGGCTGCGGCCCGTCCCTCTTCAGACCGAGTGCCAGCAGCCTCCCCCACCGCCGCCTGCAGCCGGGCCTCTGCCCCAGGAGCCACTGTACCACACGGGGGCCCAGGGACCCCACATCTGCTAGGCGGGCTGTCAGCACAGCCCTGCATCCCACCAGTGACCTCCAGCCCTGGACACTGAGCTCCCCAGGGGCCGCTGAGAAGGGCCAGCGCTGCTCCGACCTGGGGCCTCGTGGAGATGCTGCAGGTTCAAGACCCTGGAGGAGACGGTGCCATTCCGCCCAGGGGGGAAGGTGACCAGGACTTTGGGGGCGGTGAGGGTGGAACGGGACCTGAAGGACTCAGCCTTGGACACAGGCATCTGTGCAGGCTCAGCTGAAATGACGGGCTAGTGGCCTGAGGGGCAGGGCCCTCCGAGGGCCTGGTCACCTCTGTAAGGACCTGCCTCCTGCAGTGCAGCCGCCCACCGGCCTGGGGACAGGCCCATGGACAGGCACCCCCGCCCTGTGGTCTGTCAGCTCCCCCGAGGCCCAGACATCACCAGGCAGGTGCTGCTCCTCGCCAGGCTGTCCTGCAGAAGCTGCTGGAACCTCTGATCATCCCGTGCCTGAGAGCCGCACAGCTTCCTGCCAGGCCGTGGGGGCTGGAGCTGCGGGGGTTGGGGGGGGGGACCCTCCGAGCTCTGCCCCAGGCAGGCCGGCCTTAACCATGGAGCCGCGGGCAGTTCTGCCTTTGAGCTTCTGGGCTGAGCTGCGCGCAGATGGGGAGGATAGAGAGGAGGACGGGGGGTCCCACCAGTGGACACTGTTTCCAGTGCCTTCGGAGATGGACCCAGCGACTGTTGGCGGCTTGGTGCCCCCTGGCCCCCGTCGGCTGGTGAGGCAGCTTTGGGCACCCCTGGCAGTGCCCACTGCCTCAGGACCAGCCCCCGTGCTCACCTGAAGAGGGGAGGCAGTGCACGCGGAGCTGGTGCCCCCTCTGCGCCCGCTGTGCTCTCGGCCCTCCCCTGGCGGACCTGGCTGGACGTGGTGCTGGGAAGTGAGGACCTCATGGTGCCCCCCAGGCCAGCCGAGCTCGTTCACCTCCAGGAGCAGGTGTTTGTGTCTGAACATGCACACACACACACACGTGCACACACGAGCACATGGGTGAGATCACGCGTGTGTGCATGCGTGAACCCACAGATGTAGATCACACACATATGCACGCATGAGCGCAAGGGTGAGATCTCCCACACGTGCACGTGTGAGCCCATGGCTGCAGGTGCTTGCACATCCATGTGCACGTGTGACACACATGACAGGTACACACACAGGAGGTGGGTCCCACAGGCATCGCCATCAGTGGGGATGGAGGCACAGCAGGGAACGTGGAGCCGGGCAGTACTGGCCCTGGAGGAGCTGACCCTTGGGAGGGAGTCTAAGGGGGCTTCCTGGAGGAGGCGGCCCGCAGTGAGTCTGGAGAGAGGGCTGGAGCCCTCACGTGGGGCCTTGGGGGGACGGGCTGGGCTGTTGTTAGCTTGCCGTCTTGTTGGTGTGGAGCAGGGGGGCCCGTGAGAAAGGGCGTCCAAAGGGCACTTGGAGGAATACACCATAGCTGGCCAGGTCGGCCCGCGGCCGAGCGCGTCCTGCCTACAGCCTGTCTATATAGCCTGAGATCTGGAAAGGCATTTACGTGCTAAAATAGTTGGTTGGAAAAACCAAAAAAGGAAGACTGTCTTGTGACACATGAACACGGCCGTGTCCCGTGAGGTCTGGTCGGAGCAGGCACGTCCAGCGTCCACGTACTGCGTGTGGCCAGCTTCCCCACGGCCGCAGAGCAGGGGTGGAGAGCGGTGGCCGCAGGGGCCTGGAGACCCCCCACGTGGCCCTTGACGGACGTCTGCCGACTGGGGACTGAAGCGCCTCCATTTAAGGATCATCAGAACGCGTGTCCGAGCGGACAGAACGTGGCCTCTGTTGAGGAGAAGATGCACTGCAAACCCCCGGTGGGTTTCGTCGAGAGAAAACAGAAAGAAATGCTGGAAAAGGCACTGTGGGAGCTCCCGTCGGGGCGCAGCGGAAACCAATCTGAACAGTCCGTGAGGACGCGGGTTCGATCCCTGGCCTCGCTCAGCGGGTTAAGGATCTGGCATTGCTACGAGCTGTGGTATAGGTCGCAGACGTGGCTCAGATCCTGCGTGGCTGTGGCTGAGGTGCAGGCCAGTGGCTGTAGCTCCGATTTGACCCCTAACCTGGGAACCTCCATATGCTGCAGGTGTGGCCCTACAAAGACAAAAAAAAGAAAGAAAAGAAAAGAAAAGAAAAGGCACATGTGAACACACCACTTCCAGGCTTTTCAAATGGGCGCCGAAGGCTCAGGACCCAGTGGCCTCACGCATGGGGCTGAGATCTCGGCCGAGGTTCAGAACCTGCCGTCGTGTCACCCTTTGGGATCGGGGGCCTCGAGGGGAAGGGCCGGGGTGGAGGGAAACTCGGCCGTCGTGCTGTCCCGCGGGTGCCGGCCCTGCCCCCGGCCTCCGCTGCAGGCTTCCCATTCAAGAGGGCGCCCCGTGGCCTGCACGGGCCGAGTCTGCCCTCCGGCCGCAAGACGTTGCCCTGAACGGGCAGGGATCTGCTGCTCCCCAACCCAGTGCCGCTACCTTGTGCCCCGAGGGAACACCGCCCCAGGCACACACCCTGTTCGTCCTTGTCCTGCTGTCCTGCCTTGCGCTCTGCGTGTCGCGGGCCTTTCTCTGCACTGAGGTCCCAGAGCGGTGCTCGCGCTGCGTCCTGGCAGCGGGCAGGCTGAGCCCGCGGGAGGGAGCACATGACATCTCACCACTTCGCTGGCACCACTGGAATTGACCTCAGGGGTGCCCGCTCTGAGATGGTGGGACCTGAGCCGCGGTCTCCCCGCGTCCTCTGCCTCCTGCCTGGGGACCCAGCGACCTTCCTCTCCCTGTGTTTAGGGCATGATCTCAGAGCTGAGGGTGCGCGGGGACCCCCAGGTGAGCCCCCTGCAGTGTCGGTACGGGGACGAGGACGAGGACGACAGTGACAACGAGGTGAGTGGCTGCCGCTGCCTGGGTTCCAGCGGGGGTCTCCTCCCCCACCCATCCCCACGGGAGGAGGGCCCAGGGTGGAGGTGGCCTTTCCTGGACACCTCGGGGTAACGAGGCTGCAGAGGTCTCTTGAAAGATGCCATCTTTCCTCTCCCTCCTACCGTCGGAACAAGCCCCCCTGCCTGGGACCGTCCACTTTATGCTTTAAAACTCACTGCTGGAGTAGCCAGTCGGGTGACGGAGTCAGTGTAATTACGGGGACAAGAGATGTGGGAGTCGGGAGTTCCCGTTTGGCTGAGTGGTAACGAACCCGACTAGCATCCATGAGGATGCAGGTTCAATCTCTGGCCTTGCTCAGGGGGTTAAGGATCCAGCGTTGCCGTGAGCTGTGGTGTAGGTTGCAGACGCAGCTCGCATTCTGCGTTGCTATGGCTCTGGTGTAGACCAGTGGCTGTAGCTCCAATTCCACCCCTAGCCCGGGAACCTGCATATGCTGTGGGTGCAGCTCTAAAAAGACAAAGAGAAAAATGTGTGTGTGTGTGTGGTGAGCGTGTGGGGGTGTGAGAGTCTGAGTGTAGCGAGTGTGATGGGTGTGTGTGTCGTGTGTGGTGAGGTGGTGAGCGTGTGCGGACGTGTGTCCTGTGGAACCGCAGGCAGAAGACACCAGGGCTCTGGGGAGGGAGGGGAACCGTGGCCCCAGCAGTGTCCCAGTGACCCCAGCGCCGAGGACCGAGGGCGGTGTTGGGCTGCGGGCAGATGCAAGGCCGTGTGGCCTGCGGGAGTCCGAGCCCCAAGGGCTGTGGGGCCAAGGAGCCGAGGATGGCCGCGTTTTCAGAAGGTTCTGTGTGCGGCCCAAAGCCGGCCCGGCTCCGCAGGGCGGTTCTAGGTGGTCTGCGTGGAGCTGCCCTGTGGGCAACCAGGTGCAGTCGCCTGTCCCCCGACCCGGGCCCACGGGGACGTCCGTCACCCCTTGTTTCCTGCGCCCCGCAGGCTTCCGGAGACTTGGGCAGCGGGCTCGCCGAGGAGGCCGGGGAGCGTCTCGGGGCGCCGTCGGTGAGTGTGCACCTGCGGGCCCCACTGGGTGTCCGGCCCAGACCATCCTGACGTCCGGGGAGCCCGTGACACCTGTGTGCGTCCCGTTGGCTCGTGGGGCCGTGAGGGACCAGGGGCGTGAGGCCAGGCCGCCCGTGCTGCAGCCCGCGCCCCGAAGCAGCAGGTCCCCCCGCCCCGACCCCCTGTGGTATCTACGGGTGAGGGCGCCATGCCTGTCACCGTCCGGGGCTCCCGAGGGGCAGCAGGGCTCTCAGGGTGAGGACCCCCCCCCCCCGCCAAGAGCGGTTTCGAAGAAGCCAAAAGCCGGTGCTGGAGGGGCCCGAGCTTCTTGCTGCAAGGACGGAGGCCTGCTGGCTCCCTCGTAACTGTCCTCAAAGCCACCAACATCCAACTTTACAACCAAATGCGTTGGAAGCGACAGCCTGGCGGCAGCTTGTTCACAGGCCTCCCACGCGGCAGGCTCAGGTGTGCTTCCCACCCTGACCAGGGCGCGCCCCTGAGGCCCCGGCTCCCAGAGGCCCCCCCAGTCACCTCCCCGCCCTTGGCTGGAGCTGGCGACGAGGAGGATTCCAGGACAGAGGAGGTCGAGGAGGCCACCACGGTGCCGTCGCCAGGAGGTACGACCTGTGGGCTGGTGCACGCATGCAGTGTGTGTGCGCGCGCGTGCGTGCGTGAAGTGCGTGCCTGGCGTGTCTGTCTGTGGGCGGGTGTTCCATCCGTCACTCTCACCTCCCCTGGGGAGGGCCTGTGCCTGCGCCTGCCCCCCGCTGCCCCCGATGTGGTCCCTCTTGTGTTTTGTTTCTTGTTTTCTGCTGCTTCTGAGCGGTTTGTGGGGCCGTCATGGGGCTGCCACCTGGGAGCGGCAGGGTCACCAGGGGGACGTGAGAGTTGGTTGTGCGGGAGGAGCAGCGAAGGTGCCCCTGCCCGGGCCTCTGGGAAGTGGGGGAGCACTGGGGATTGGGGGTGCCCTCTGTCTGCCCTGGCCCAGAGGGCGCGCAGGCCCTGAGGGGGCACAGGCCTGGAGGGCGCACAGGCCCCCCCACCCCGAGGGTGCACAGACTCTGAGGACCCATAGGCCCCGACACCCGGGACACCCTGGGAAGCGGACTGCCTCCATGCACAGCTGCCATTGTCAGGCGGCAGACGGCCACCAAGGTGGCTGCTCCAGCAGTGCCCGCAGGTCCCTCACTGAGGCAGGTAGAAGGGCATCCTGCATGCCCCCCAGGGGCTGCAGCCCGCAGGAGGGGTGGCTGTGTCGGTGTGGGGGGCGGGGGTAGGACCCCAGTCTGCCCCCTGCGGCTGCAGGACCGAGCCTCCAGGGTCCTCGCTGCCGTCAGCCGGGCGTCACTCAGTTTCTGCCTTCGTTCCTGGGCTCCGGGCCCGGCCTCGCGCGGCAGGTGGCGTCCTTCGGATGTGACCCCCCCCCCCGCGCCTCCCCTTCTGTCTGGAGCCTCGGGGACAACTGGGTCCCACCCTTAAGCCACACGCCCTCCCCGCCTTCGCGGCAGCGGGCTCGCCCTCCGTAAAGGACATCTCCAAAGTCGCTTTCTTGGGGCCCGGGGATTATAAACCCAGGGGCGGGGACAGGGAAGGCCGTGACGTGCCAGTGGCTGCACCTTGTCAACATTTTAGAAAATCACAGAGCAGTTTTTTTTCTTTGGAGAAGAGAACTTATCACTTTTGAAAATTACTGAAAGAGCACGTGTTTGATGGCGTCAACTTAGAAGCCGAGGTGAGCGCGCGAGAGGCGGGGGCCCCCTCTGCGCCCCTGACACCATCGCCGCGGGGTGAAGCCACCTGCTGGCCCTGAGGTTTCCAGCGCCCTGTGCCCCCCCCCGCCCGCCCCCGCCGTCCCTGCCGCCCGGGGCCCCCGCCGCGTCTGTCATTGTTGGAGTTTTACCTGCAGGGACCCAGGACTTTTCTGTCGGATCCGCTCACTCGCCACCGTTATTTTGAGCCCCCCTTTCATTGCCGGGCGGTGTCGCCCTGTGGGGTGGACGCGGGGGCTGTTACAGAAAAGGCATCCTGTGCCTCCGGGAGTCCACCCGTCTTGGGTCCGCACTCGGGGGGTGGGGGGACTGGAGCGTGTAGTTGTCGTCCCCGGAGCGATTCAGGGACCTGCCACGCTTCCCACACGGCCGCTGGGCTCCCGCCACTGGCGCGTGGGTCCCCGTGGGGCTGCCCCTGACGCAGCAGGTCCGTCCTTCTAGTTGTAACCGCTGGAACAAGGGGGTGGCGGCGTCTCCTGTGGCTTCATTGGCTCTTCTTCCTAATGACTGTCGAGCAACTTTTCGTGGGCGGGTTTGCGGTTTCTGCATCTTCGTTAGAAAAGAGTCTGTTCCAATCTTAGGCCCGGTTTTCTTTTTCTGTCTTTTCAGGGCCACACCTGCGGCACATGGAGATTCCCAGGCCAGGGGTCCAATAGGAGCTGCAGCTGCCGGCTGACACCACGGCCACCGCAACACCGGATCCGAGCCGCGTCTGCCACCCACACCACAGCTCTTGGCAACGCTGGATCCTTTACCCACTGAGCGAGGCCAGGGATCGAACCTGCGTCCTCATGGGTGCCAGTCGGGCTCGTTGACCACTGCGCCACCACAGGAGCTCCTTTAGGGCTGGTTTTCTAATGGGCCGTTTGTTTTTCTGCCCTCGGCCCCTGAGAGCGTATGTATTCTGGACTCGCCTCCTGCACCACACCTTCTGTGTGGCTGCCTTTTCATTTTGTTCATATAGCGGCTGGGAAGAGTGGAAGTTTCCACTTGGATGAAACCGAACTGAGCGGTTTTCTTTGTGGGTCTCGCTGTTGATGCCACATCCAAGCAGCCGCTGTCCCAGGTCACAGGTTCCACTGTGTCCAGGCGTCCCTCAGGGGCAGGGCTTCACTCAGCCTGTTGGACGTGGCTCTCGCATGTGGCGTCAGTGGGATCTGGTGGCTCCAGCCACGTTGCCAGGGGCACAGGTCTGCGTGGACCCCGCTCTGTCCCCGCAGCTGTGGCACAGGGTCCTGAGCACTGGGCCTTATGTCACCGTGCCGTGGGTGGCGCGGCCCCCGCCCGGCTCTCCCTTCCTTTGCGGATGGCTTTGGGGTTCTCTGTCCTTCAAATGTTCATGTGAATTTGAGGTGCAATCTGTCAGCTTCTACAAGACAGGCTGCTGGTGGTTGGGCTGGAGGGTCGCGGGGGCTGTAGGTCAGTTTGGGGGTGGGCTTGGGCATCTGGCTCAGGTGGGTCTGCCAGCCCTGGACACGAGGTCTGTCTCCTTTGGTTTGCTTAGGTCTTTGCTTTCTCACATTCCCTGAGGCCGGATTTAATTCACCTCGGGGGTGTATCCTGGTCAGGGCCAGGCCGTCGTGGGGCAGGGCCGCCCTCTGGTGGCCGACTCGTGGCTTGGCGGGTCGGTGGGCCCGGTGGGGCTGGTTGGGGCAACCGAGTCCCTCCTGAGCGGGCCTGTCCCCGTTTGGCTAAAGGGCCTCAAGTCCCGTCCAGCCCTCGCTCAGAGCCGCGGGATTCGCGACGAGAGCGGCCGACCCCCATGGTTCATGGAGAGAAGAAGGAAAGGGGGTGGGGCCTGGCCCTGGGGGGCAGCGGCCGAGAGCAGACTCTCAGCCTGATGGCCGCCTCTGCCTCCCCAGCTCAGACCCTGCCTGGCTCGGGAGCTGTCACCACGTGGGACGGGAGCAGCTGGAGCCCTGGGGACAGCCTGGAAGAGGTGAGGCCGCCACCGGGGCCCAGAACCACAGGGACCCAGCTCACCCGAGACCTGGCAAAGATCTGGGGCTCACACTGCCCTCCGCGCCCCTGCCCTGCCCAGCGCGCAGGGGGCACCGGCCACACGGGGCATCCACAGCACAGACTCTCTGGTCGGAGTAGGAGTTGGTGTCAGAATGCACGGGCGGAGGAGGGACGGCCAGCAGACCCTCCCAGCGTCGGCGCCTCCGAGCCAGCCCTGCATCTGTCCACCAAGCACGTTCACTCTGCCTGTCCCCTGTGCCTGTCCCCTGTGCCTGTCCCCGTGCCTGTCTGTGCCCGGTGTGATCCCGAGCCCAGCGGCCCCCCCCCCCCATCCCAACCTGAACCCTCTCCTCTTTGTCCCCAGCGAGGCCTGAAGGGGCAGGAGGAGCCAGGGGCTCAGGGCCTGCCTGGCCAGGCCAGTCCCCAGGGTCCCACAGGCCCCGTGATGCGGAGCCCCGAAGCACAGCCTGTTCCTGGGCCGCAGGGACCCCCCGGCCCCCCAGGACCTCCAGGGAAAGACGGTGCCCCCGGCAGGGACGGCGAGCCGGTGAGTGCCCAAGTCCCTGTCACCCAGCTGGGGGTGGGGGCCTGGGCAGTGGGGTACGGGGGGCAGGCAGAAGGGTCCCAGGGCTCCGGGCAGCGCCCACGTGGCACAGGCAGACGCAGGCCTCAGCGCCCGGGACAGAAAGCCGCCTGCCCGTGGGAGTCAGTCTGCAGGGGCCACAAGCAGGGGTCCTTTTCCCTGTGTAGCTGCGGGAGGGGCAGGGGTGTGACTTTCTGTCACTGATGGTTTCTCTCCACTCTGCAGGGTGACCCTGGCGAAGACGGGAAACCCGTAAGTTGGCTTTTCTTTGAGAACCTGCATTATCTGCGATGTTTGCATAAGACGCTCAGGCCCCCCCATTGACTCTTGAACTCAGCATCCTCAAGAGAATTTCAGAGTGAGGCCATTTTGAAAATGCAACTTAACTTTCGATAAGAAAATACAAGTCTTGGCGTTACCTTCATGGCTCAGGGTAACAGCCCAGCGGGCATCCGTGAGGACGGGGCTGGGGCGCAGCCGGCAGCTGCAGCTCCAGCTCCAGTTTGACCCCTAGCCTGGGAACGTCCATGGGTGTGGGCCTAAAAAGACAACCAAAAAAAGAGAGAGAGAGAAAAAAAACATAAGTCTAACGGTCGATAGAAGAAGACAAAGCTGCGAGGGGCGGATAAGGAGACGTTTCGGCTCCCAGGGAGCAAAGAAAAGGGAAGAGAGAGCCGCTAAAGCTTCCAGATTCTTGGAGGAAAAACGGGGACAGAGAAACGGCCTGGACGTTCCGGGTGGGGTCGGCGGTGGGGGAGCCTCGGATCCCTCAGCCTCACTGTGAACCTGGAGTGGATCTTAAAACACTCGGGTTTTTAAAAAAACCAACACATGCTCTTTCCCAGAAACCCGATAAACTGCCCCAAGGAGGTTCAGGTAAAAGTCTGGGAAACCACAAGCCAGCAGACCGTGACGGGCTCGGGTGGGGAGGCTGCAGGACTAACAGGGACTCGAGGACGGCTCGGTGGCAGTGGGGTCGTCCGCAGAGCAGGACGCATGTGCGTGTGTGCGAGCGTGTGTGAGCTTGTGTGCACGTGGAGTCCCAGACCTGTGACCCGAATGACAAGCTCCTGGGTCAGAGCACCTTAGGTCTCAAGTTGGACGAGCCCGGGGGACGCTCAGATGCCTCGGCCGCTCACCCAGGTGGCACACCGACGGCAGCACCAGCCCTTGGTGCCCCAGGGCTCAGGCAGGCACTCACACGCGCCAGGCGGGGTGCCCGCCCTCCAGCGAGGGCGGCTGCGGGACGCTGCGTCACCTCTGCAGGGCGCTGCTCCCGGTGGGGCCTCGGACTTCTGAGGTCGTTGCTGCCCACCTGCGGCCCCACGACGTCCCCGTCGTCTCTGGACGGTCCAGCCCGTCTGCTCCGTGTGGCTCTGGGCGCAAAGCTGCACGTTGGTGGTGGCTCGGCGAGGCCGGGGCAGAGGGGCCTCCTGCTGACCGAGCTTCCTGGCCTCTGTCTTCCAGGGGGACACTGGGCCGCAGGGCTTCCCCGGAACCCCCGGAGACGTGGGCCCCAAGGGTGAGAAGGTGAGCCTGGGACCCGGCCGGCACGGGGAGGGTGTGGGACGGTCTCCACCCCGACCCAAGGCAGGGCCAGGCACCCTGGTGTGACAGTCTGTGTTCTGTCCCCAGGGCGACCCTGGGGTCGGGCCGAGGGGACCCCCAGGACCCCAAGGGCCTCCAGGGCCCCCAGGACCCTCCTTCAGACACGACAAGCTGGTGAGTTGGACTCTTCCAGCGCGGGATCCGCCCACTGTCCCAGCAGAGGGCCCCGCGTGCTCGGGCCGCTGCTCAGACCGGAGCCGGCCTGGGGGGTGGGCACAGGGTCCAGGCCCGGAGGGTCGATCCTGCCTTCCTGGTGTTTTCGCTCAGGGCCGCTGGAGGTCACCTCCTTCGCTTCTTGTTGTCAGACTCCGGCCCGGGGCTGCCCCGTGCGGGCCGGGGCCTCGCTGGCTGGCAGAGGGGGCGGGTGGGCCCGATGACTCTGGTCTCTCCCCACAGACCTTCATCGACATGGAGGGGTCTGGGTTTGGCGGCGACCTGGAGAGCCTCCGAGTGAGTGTCCCCTGGCCGTCCTCACCCACGGTGGAGCCCGTGGGCTGCGCTGAGGCCTGGCGGGAAGGGGCAGGGGCGACCTTCGGCTGCACCGCGTGCCGTGACCCTTCGGTGTTTTTCTGTGTCCAGGGCCCTCGAGGCTTCCCGGGGCCCCCCGGCCCCCCCGGCGTCCCAGGCCTGCCCGGAGAGCCAGGCCGCTTCGGGATGAACAGTTCCGATGTCCCTGGCCCCGCAGGCCTTCCCGGAGTGCCTGGACGGGACGGAGCCCCTGGGCCTCCCGGGCCCCCGGTAAGGCCCTTGTCCGTATCCGGGCAGCCGGGTACAGGCTCCCCCGTCTGGGCCAAGCCCCCCTCGTGCCTCTGTACGCTCCAGTCCTCCCTCTGCCCCCCAAATCTTCACAAGGGCTCCCATCTCTGGGCCCTGGGGTGGGAGGAGCCAGAGCATGTGGCCCCCAGGGTCTGGCTGCTGAGCCGCTGATGACCTGGCCTCGGGTGGGGCTGACCTACAGAGGCCAGGCTGGGGGGGGATTCTTGGGGGCTGGGGGTGGGCCCCGTGGCCCCTACTCCCGGGGACACCACGCCGGGCCTGGCAGGTGCCTGAGATGCGCTGCTGTGATCAGACCCGTGATCAGGCCTGGTTTCCACCTCGTGAGGAACCCACTCAGGACATAAAGTCTGTGGCCTGGGCAGTTACCTTGCCGAAGCCGTGGTGGCCCTTTAGTGAGAGTCCGCAGCCGGGTAGTAGCCCCGCATCGCTGCCGGAGGTGCCCCCCTCCCCATGGGGCTGCCGGTCCTTCTCATCCTCCACAAGCTGATGGGAAACTAATTAAACTACAAAGGGGAAAAACTTTGACCTGAGCTGTCCAAGCGCCCTTGTGCCCTATGGGCACGATTCCCATGAGCTCTGAGACTCTGGGCCGAGTCCAAGAGTGTTTGGGGTATTGGGGTGTCTCCCAGGAGCCTGTGGACACACAGGTTGCCCCGGGCCAACCCACACGTCTTCTCCGGTCGGTGAGTTCCGTCCAGGCCACACTCTGCTCTTCTGCCCCCAGGGCCCCCCAGGTTTCCCAGGAAGAGATGGGCAAGCAGGGCAGACCGGCCAGAAAGGCAGCGTCGTAAGTCACTTCTCCAGGCACCCAGGGTGGACCTGGCTTCGCGCCCCAAGCGGGGGTGTTCGGTGGTGTGGCCTCGGGTCACCAGGGAGGAGAAATGCCACAGGGTGGTGGTGCCCAGGGCTGTGGGGCTTCACCCCAGTCGGCAGCCCAACAGCCAGGGACCCTCGGGCTCCTGCGTCTCTTAGGGCCGGCGGCTGGGGCTCCTGTCAAAACCCAGGATCTCGCCCAAGCTGTTTCTTCATGATGACAAGTGGGGTGACGGTTCTGAGGAATGGCAACACTTTGCCTCGTTTGGAAACTTTATTTCAAGTTTCCATTTTATCTGCGTCAATGTCGGAGAAACTTTCCCGCAGGCGCGAACCTGCAGCGGGCAGTGGATTCCGCGTGGCTTTGCCGTGCTGGGCGGGGAGGCGCTCACGCAGCCCTTTGGGGACGATGCTTTCCTCGGTCCCTCAGCAAGAACCCAGCTGTTGGGCTCCGCAGCAGGGTCTGTGCTCAGAGCTGGCTGCTCTGCTGCTGCTGAGCTAGGACTCTGCTGCCGGGGGGCGTTGGCTGCTCTGCAGTGAGGTCAGCCCGGCCCCCCACAACAGAGCCTCCCCTGCGGCCTCGGTCCCCTCTGAAGTGGGGGTGACGGCAGGAACAGCAGGGTGGTGACTGGGCCAAGAGGAGACACCCCGTTTCGGCGTCAGTCAGCGGGAAACCTCACGGGCTGGGCTGCTCTCCCCGCGCCACTACTGCTCGGTGCCGTGACCGCTGTCTCCTCCTTCTGCAGGGCGAGGTGGGCGCCCCCGGACCGAAGGTAGGGACAAGCCCCGGTACTGCCACCCTTCGGGAAGGGGTCGGCCCCAGGTGGGAAGAGGCGAGGCTTACCGGGAGGGGACAGCCGCAGCTGGGGAGGAAATTCGGCAAAGGTGCCGCCAGGTTCTGTTTGGGCTCCTGGACACCAAACTTAGATACTCGGGAACGCAGGCAGCTTGGCCTCGAGGGCACGCACGCCGGGCTCCAGGGCAAAGTCTGCTGCCTCCTTACCCCAGCCTCCCTGGTGGCAGCGGGGTCCCAGGTCCCCAGACTCGCTCCCTCCAGCAGAGCCCACCCCTCCCTCGCATGCTGGGGGGTTTTGTGTTAAGCGGGTGAAGTCCCGGAAGGCAGAGGAAAGAGACGCTGCGGGGCTCGCATCGCTCCAGGCCCGCTCGCCCCCGGCCTTTCAGGTGTAAAACGCACCTGAGAACTCGCAGGTGCACCCGGGCTTTTCCCACACCCCAAGGGCCAAGAGGTGACCTTGTCTGCCCCCCGCACAGGGAAGCAAGGGAGACCCCGGCCCCGTCGGCGCTCCTGGGAACCCCGGCCTGGTAGGGGTCCCCGGACCAGCAGGACCACCAGGGCCCCCCGGGCCCCCCGGACCCCCAGGCCCAGGACTTGCCGCCGGGTTTGTGAGTAGCAGCCACTTCTGGCCCCAGAAAGCCCGCTCTGTGGCCCCAGGCGCCCTCGGGCGCCCACACTGACGAGCCCTGCTGGGCAGCAGCCAAGCTGACACCGCCTCTGCCTGGGTCTCTCCCAGCTGGTGGCAGAGCCCCCACGTGTGAGCTGAGGCTGTGCCGCCCAGCAGGACGGGCAGGTTGCCCCCAGCGCACTGAATGGGGTGCTTAGAGCCCTGGGTGTCCGCCCTGCAGTGTCCCCGTGACCCCGCCCAGCAGGCAACCTGCACACTCGGGATGCCCTGCTCGGCGTCTCGGCCTCGGGCCCCTGGCCGGCCTCGGGGAGGGCCTCTTCCTGTGAGAAGAGACGCAGACCCGGTGTCCCCCTGTTCCCTCCAGGACGACATGGAAGGCTCCGGGGGACCCTTCTGGTGGGCTGCCCAAGGCGCCGACAGGCCGCAGGTACTGCCCCAGAGCCAGCTCGGTCAGCTTGGGGAGGGGCGTCCAGTAGGGACCAGGGGCCGCCTGCGTCCAGAGCGCCGTCACCCTGGGGCCACCAGGACAGGAATGCTGTCACAGCGCGGGAGATGACGCTGGGGGTCGAGCGGGCAGGACGAGGCCTGAAGCCAGTCGTCCTGGACGTGCCAGTCAGGCTCTCCTTCCGGCTCTCATTATTGGGAAGATATGTGTTTTTGACCTGAGCGGACTTTCAATTAGACAGAAGGGGCTCCCGTGTAACCCCATCTTGTGTGGCAGCGTCAGGAGCACCTGACGGCCCACACGAGCGGGAGGCAGCAGGACAGGCCTCCTCCTCTGAGCAGCGCGGATGGGCAGAGCCGCCTCTCCGGTGCATTAGGGCGGCTTTGCCACGTCCGCTCAGTGCCTCCCTTCGTACGTTAGGAGCCTTGGCGTCGGGCGAGGTGTGAGCCGAGAGCCGGCACAGTGGGGGAGTCCCTCCCTTCAGTCCAAGGACTCTGCCCTGGAGGGTCCGAGGGCTGTTTCAGGGCCTCCAGGTGATGGAGCCCCTTGGGGTCTGAGCGCGGCCGAACCAGCCCTGCCCCAGGATGCCGGACGGCGGCCTCCCTGCGTGCAGATGCCGCGTCTGGAGGGGCTCCGTGCTGGGAATTCTGCACACCCGCCCCGCGCCCAGTTGGCGTGCTGTCCAGGGTCTGGGCGCTGCTGAGGACCGACCCCTCTGGTGGGATCTCGGGGTGCTCGGGCCGCTGTGGACAGACTGTTTCTGATAAGAGCTCCGAGCCCTGGAGGGGCTTGTGTTCTCGTGGGGAGGCTGTCCCCGGGGTGGGAGTGGCTCTGACCTGAGCCCTCTTCCTTCTCTGCCCCCGCAGGCACCGCCCGGCCCGCCCGGAGTCAAGGTCAGTGAGCCCTTAGTTGGCCCCGGGGCCCCTGCAGGAGGGGCCCAGGAAGGAGCCTGCTGGCTGCCTGCCACCCCCGCCCCACACTGGCAGGGTCCCCCTGGGGCCGGCCTCTGCTGTCGGGCGCATTCCCTTAGAGGGTTTTGCTTTGATTTGCAAACCTGTGACAGTTTGGGCGAGTCATTTAGGAGGGCGTGCTTCTCGCCTTTTCTAAACTGTTCAAGGTGAAGTCACCCAGGTTAAGCTGTTCCTTAGACAGAAACGGTGGCCTGGCTTCCAGAACAGTCCAGGCCCTGTGCCCTCAGCATGTGGGTGGCCTCAAGGTCTGGGGCCCTCGGCTCTGAGGTGGGGTGAGGTGTGGGCCCCCCTGTATGGTCACCTGGAGGGGAGTGGGTGCCGCCTGGGGGTGGGTCGGCTCGCGGCCCACAGGAGCCCTTGTTCACTTCAGGGGGATCCTGGAGCCGTGGGGCCAGCAGGGACCAAGGTAAGTCGAACACGTTCTCGGGTTCGGGGAATCCAAGGTCGTGAGCAGCCCTGGTTGGGGCAGGAGGGTCCCCCAGGCTGAGGACCAGGCCCTGCATCGCCCTCCCACCGTCCCCCGGCCCTCCCACCCCAGCTCTGCAGTCGTGTCCTCTGCCCCCGCCCCTCCTCTGCCCCCACGGTGCTTCCCCAGCCACCCATGGGGTGAGCCAACGGCCCCCGGAAACTCCGGCCTGGCTGGTCCCCACCGCTGTGGCTGGTCCGACACTCCTCGTGTCGATGCAGGGAGAAGTCGGAGCAGACGGAGCTCCCGGGTTGCCCGGCCTCCCCGGCAGAGAGGGCGCAGCTGGACCCCAGGTGAGTGGCCCCCAGGGCTGCCGGGTGACACCGTGCAGTAGCCACCCCTGGGGGAGAGCTGCCCCCCTCCATGTATCTCAGGGTCCCCATGGGGTCCGGGGGTCCCCAGCTCCATGCGACGTGAGTCGGGCGTCCAGGCTGCCAGAGGGGGTTTTCTGCACGGCCAACACCCCACCCCCAGCTCCCAGCTGGTCCCCTTGGTCCCACATCTTCACTCAGAGCCAGTCCCAGTGGCCTGGGGGCTCCGGAAAGAGGGGGCTCGGGTTCTGTTTCTGATGAGCCGTTCGCTTCGTCTCCACAGGGACCAAAAGGAGAGAAGGGCACCCGGGGAGACAAAGTGAGTGCGGGGTGTCAGGGCCCAGGGATGGGGAGGCGCGCCTGGCGGGCTCGGGGTGCAGCCCCCCGCCTCACGTGGGCGGGGACCCTGCTCGGAGCCCCCCTGCCGGGGTGGGGCCCTCACTGCGTGGTCGCCAGGAACCCCTCGGAGTCCCGGCCGGAGCTGCCGTGACCGTCCACCCCCACGGGAAGCCCCCGAGCTGGAGCCTGGCTTTCTCTTCCAGGGAGACCCCGGGAAGGACGGAGTGGGGCAGCCGGGCCTCCCGGGACCCCCTGGACCCCCAGGGCCTGTCGTCTATGTATCAGACGTAAGGACACGGTGCGGTGGGCACTCCCTCTGCCTGGACCCCAGTGCTGGTTGCAGTTGGGACCACCAGCCCCCTTATAGGGCGACCCCCAGAGACACCCAAGTCCCAGGCCTCCGGCTCGGGGCGGGGGCTGGGGGGCTTCTCGGCTTCCAGGGCTGCCCTTTGGTTGTGTGGTTTGTCCGTGTGTCACCCTACTCCGGCTGTGACGTGTCCCCTCGAGGGCCCCACACTCAGCACAGGGGGTGGGGGTGCTGCCCCCCGGGCGCCTTTCCTTCTCATCCAAGGGACCTTGAGGCCAAAGCCAAAGAGACTTAAAAGCCAACTTTTCTTCCACGTTTAATTTCTGGCGTCCCGTGCGGGGTCTTGTGTGGGTAACGTCACGGGAGTTGTTTTCATTGTAAACGTGGCTCCTTTCCTCTCCCGCGACTCCGGGGCTCTGCCGACGCGTGGACAGAGAGCGGTGGCGAGCGTGCCGGGCCCCGAGGTACGTGCGTCCCCGGCGGCCTGGGCGCTGGGCGGACCCCGTCCCCACGGGGCAGTCCTGACCGTCCGTCACTGTCTCTCTCTCCCCAGGGCCGCACGGGGTTTGCAGGCTTCCCCGTAAGTACCCCCGCCAGGGGCTCCTCTGCTTCCTGGGGGAGGGGGCCTCCGCTTGCGGGGGAGGGGCGGGTGGGCACCCGTGCGGCTGAGGATCCAGAGCAGAGGCCCTGGTCCAGCCAGGGTCTCAGGTGGGTATCTAGGGTGCGGCTGGGGATGCCCCAGCCCAGCGCCCTGTCTCTCTGCAGGGACCGGCCGGGCCAAAGGGTGACCTGGGCTCCAAAGGCCAGCCAGGCCTCCCGGGACCCAAGGTGAGGGGCCCTGTGGGGCCGTTGGGGTCCAGCAGGTGGCTGCTCCAGGGGAGGGGGGCGTGCCCAGGAGCCCATGGCCCATGCGCCCCGGTTGTGTCCCTGGACCCGCGGAGGCCTGCTCGCCACTCCGCTCCGCGTTCTGGGTGCCATGTCGTGCCCAAGGTGGGGTTTTCTGCGGGTGTGTGAGCCCTGTCCTGCCCGGACCTGGCCCACCTGACCTGCTGCCTGTTCCAGGGCGAGAAGGGCGAGCCAGGCACAGTCTTCAGCCCCGACGGCAGACCACTGACCCCTGCCCAGAAAGGAGCCAAGGTGAGGGGCGCCTGGGCCGAGTCTCCCCCTTTGTCTGGGCAGGGGCGGCGGGTTGGGGGGCCGTGGAGACGGCGCGGAGTGGCTTGTCCTCCTGGGAGGGGCCCGCTCCTGCCCGTGCATGGGAGCCTCTGCTGACCCAGATCCCAGAAGCTTCCGCAGCATGGCCTCCTCGCCCACCCCTGTCTGCTCCTCCTTGGGAGCGCTCTCAGGGCCCCCAGAGCCTGCACGCTCAGATCACCACGGCCTGGCCGGCCCCTCGTCCTCCTCTGCCCCTGTCAGCTGAGCCCCCTGTGGAGGGGCTGGGGGCTCTCGGGGCTGCGGGTCTGGATGTGCTGCCCCTCCGCCTGGGCCCCGCCTGGGGTGCTGCACACCCTGTGGTGTCCGGCTGCCCTCGGCCTCTGTGGGCACTGCCGCTGCTCATGCCACCTTCTGGTTTCTGTTCAGGGTGAGCCTGGCTTCCGAGGACCCCCGGTGAGTAGCCCAGGCTTCCCCAGGGCGTGCGTGTGCCCCGCAGGCAGGGGACACGGGAGCCTGCCTGGCTGCCGGTGGGGGTGGGCGGTAGAATTTGCATCCCGGTTACGGCGGCACCTCCGATTCTGGGGCGGGGTTCAGGAGGGAGCCCACAGGGGTGAGGGCTGCCCTCTGCTCCCCTAAAACCTGGCAACCCCACAGGGTCCATATGGGCGGCCCGGGCACAAGGGAGAGATTGGCTTCCCCGGACGGCCGGTAAGTGCCTGGGGTCTCGTGGTGCGTGGGGACAGCGGCCCGCCCCTCATGGGTGATGGGCTCCGAGGGGCATGACCTCAGTCCCAAAGCTGTCCTTCCCCCAGGGACCGGTCCCCAGCACGGGCAGCTCGGGACCCCAAGGGACGGACACCCCAGGAGGCCCCGGGTAGGGACAGGAAGTGCCAGCCCCCCAGGGCCCAAGGCCTCCGTGCTGGGCAGCACCCCCATTTCCCACTCACTGTCTCTGCCCCAGGGTCGCCCCGGGATGAACGGATTGAAAGGGGAGAAGGGGGAGCCGGGAGATGCCAGCGTGGGATTCAGCCTGAGGGTGAGTGTCCTGCAGGCTGTGGGGTGTCGGGGGGAAGGGGACACCCAGACCAGCACGCCTGGCCCCCCTGGCTCGGGTCCCAGAGCTCACAGGTGGGAGCCCCTCTGAGCTGGTCGTAGGATGCGTGGACCCCAGGCACACAAACACAGACGCCGAGGACTCAGTCTGACACCCCCACCCCCACCCCCGGCGCCCAGCAGCCCGCCAGCCACATCCGGTGCTTCTTTCCTGGGAACGGAGGGGACAGCTGTGTCCCCAGGGAACCCGTGGCTGCAAGGAAACTGGTCGGGTTCTCAATTTTCTGTTTTCTGACAGTACTGTGATTTTCAAAATTGCTTCTGCCCACGTCGGCCGTCCTGGCCAGTGTCCATGGCCGGCTGTGAACGTGACCGAGCAGAGCTTTCTCTTCCCCCGCACAGGGTCCGCCTGGCCCACCCGGGCCCCCAGGGCCCCCAGGCCCCGCCGGGACTCCTGTCTATGACAGCAACGTAAGTCACCACGACACCTGCTGTTCCCGCTGCCTCCCCCACCCCTCCTCATCCTGGGCCCGGAACGCTGTTGCCCCCTCTGCCTCTGCTGAGCCCAGGACGGGGCTGACAACCCCAGGACAGGGCTGAGCCCAGGATGGGGCCAACCCCCAGGCAGGGGCAGCCCAGGCCATGGCCGCTGTGGCCCTGGTCGGGGTGCTGTGGGGGGGGCTGGGGGGAGCCAGGCCTGGTAGGCGGTTGGAGGACAAACTCCCTGGGCGCGGGAAGGTGGCGAAGGGTCGGCTCTCTGGGTCTGGGCTCCTGAGCTGGAGCCCGCGGTCCCAGAGGTCACAAGGCCCAGTGACATGCAGTGACATGAGGCCGGTCACGTCGTGACCAGGGCTCCCGACTCCGCGCTGTCCTCCCCTCCCCGTCCCTGCTCCCCATCTGGGGGACGGGTGCTGAGGGCTTCTGGGCAGAGACCTGTGGGCGGGTGGTGGCCCCCATTTCCAGAGCATCCCCTCAACGGCCACCTTTGGCCCACATTCATCACAGGCGTTTGTGGAGTCCGGCCGCCCTGGACCCCCAGGACTGCCAGGTGAGGGCTCCTGGGGCCTTGGGGGCGGGTCCGCCCATCCGGCCAGAGCTCAGGGCGGGGGGTAGGCGACCCTCATAGGAGTGCTGGGTGACCCAAGCACCCCAATCCCAGCTGATCGCGGCCCCCTGTGCTGAGCCCCCTGGTTCTTCCCAGCATAAGCTTCCAGGTGGCCCAGCTGTGGACAGGAGAGGACACCGAGTGGCCACTCGTTTGCTGTCCACAGTCCAGCTCCTTGTCCGAGCCCCCCTCGCAGGAGCGGCCTGGTCTCTGGGAGCTGCAGGTCCTGCTGCACGAGCACCGGGCACTCCCGCTGGTCCCGAGCTCAGACAGCCCCTGAGTTTACACACCACCCTGCTCTGCTCCCCTGGCCCAGGCCCACCAGCACACGTGGTGCCCGCCAGGACCAGCCTGTCCCCAAGGCCCTTGTCACACATTCAGTAACAGGCTTTGGGGTCTCTGTTCCTCCAGGGTACCAGGGGCCTCCTGGGCCGAAGGGTGACAAAGGAGAGATGGGCCCACCTGGACCACCAGGTGAGCGGGCTCTGGGAGGTCCCGGGCTGAGGGGCCCCAGCAGGACGCCTGGGTGGGGGCGCTGCTCGGACAGCAGAGCTGAGGCAGTGGCCGGGCAGGGTGTGCTGTCCCCCCACTTGCAGAGGAGCAGGGCTGGGCACCCCGAGGAGACCAGGGCCCCAGGTGTCCCCCACTTCCAGGGGCTGCCCAGGGGCCCCAGGGGGGTGGGGGGACGGGTCTCCAGGAGTCTCGTCCTGGCGAGAATGCCCTGCTGAGTCCTGCTTCTGCAGCCGGATGAAATCTGGAGGGCACGCGTGATGCGGGCGCAGGCCGGGCAGAAGCCGGGGGAGCTGGGCCCCGGGCGCTGCCAAGGCCTCCAGGACGAGGGGCTGCGCCGGGGGCCAGGGTGGTCAGCGAGATCTTGCCTGCGGGCTGAACACCCTCCCCTCAGGAAGGCGAGCTCGTTGAGGGCCTGGGTTTCGTAAGGATGAAGCAGGCCACCCTGGGGCTGAAAACTGCAGCTCTAGGTTGAAGGCTCCATGTGACTTCAGGCCGATGGCCCCAGCCGGGGAGGGGAGGGCTCACGGGGTCCGGCAACACCCCGGAGGTCAGACGGGTGAGGACACAGGGGTCAGGCGGGGTCAGGTGGGGCCAGAAGGGCATCCGAAGGCGTCTTAGCCAAGCTCTCTGAAAGCCAGTGGAGATTCGAGGGGCCCTTCCCACAAAGGGTCCTCAAGTCCAAGAGCTGGACCCCCACAACGTGAGAGAAGCCAGAGGCCGTAGACTCCCAGACGGTCGGGAAGAACATAGCGGCTCACTTAGAATTCGGCATCTGGTGAAAACCTCCTTCGAGGGACGAGGAGGTGGGGGCGAGGCTGTTCCAGGACACCAGCCGGAGCGGGGACACTGAGGTCCCCTGGGGAGAAAGGGGTGCCGGTGACCTGGGGACAGAGGGCGCACCAGAGAGGACGGCGAGAGCTCGCAGCCCCGCACAGCCGTGCGGCATGAGGTGGAACCGAGGCTTCGCCAGCCCAGCCCGAGGGGCTGAAACCCTGGTCCCATCAGACCCAAGTCAAGGCCGCACGTGTCACCTGAAGGAGCAGCCAGGAACAGCGAGGAATGTGCCCCGTAACGGAACGGGAAAGAACAGCCCAGACAGCCTGACCCAAAGCCGCCAAGAAAGGCGAGGAGGGACCAGGTCAGGGGAGCGAACGGAGGACGGGCGGGGAAAGCGACAGTTAAATCCAGAGCCGGCCTTGCGTGCGTCCAGCGTGAGGGCGCTCCGTGCTCCGTTAAAGGACAAACGTCATCAGGGGACAACAGCATGACTGTGTGCTGCCCCCAAGAGACCCCCACCCAATAAAAGGACATGAGCGCTGAGGGCAGAGGATCTGAACGGCTGAAGACTGGCCCTCAGGCCTGGCGCACAGCCAGTCCCTAAAGCCTGTCTGCCCGAGGGAGCGGGAGCCGGCGTCTCAGCCTCAGCAGGGACGTGCCCACAGGGCAGGGGAGACCACGGGGGAACTGGGAACTGGAGCTGAAGGGTCGTGGGTGTGGCCGGGGCCTGGATCGGGGCTCTCAGCCCTCACTCTGCCGAAGGAAGGACCAGGACAGGAGCCCCGACGTGCGAGCTGGGCGGCCCTGCGGGGGCTCCCCACGAGCTCCCACCCACGGTCCACCAGCAGGTGTCACCTCACCCCAGGATGCCACCTCCCCCGTCAGCAGGTTTCCAGGGGAAAGGTCACGACGCGTCCGCCCTGGAAAGAGCACAGGTCTTTGCCGACAGCGTCACAGCCCTGAGTGGCCTGTGCTTCTGAGCACCCGGCTCGGGAAGTCAGGAAATGCATCAAACCTGAGATAATAGATGCGAGAAGCAGTGACTGGGCACACGTGCAGGACGGGAAGCCTCGGGGAGGCAAAAAAAAAAAAAATCAAGCAAGATTCCTCGCACAGACAAACAACCCCACCGCCCCGGCGCGGGGCCGACGCGGGAAAGAGACGAGGGGGCTGGAAGCCGCGCCACCCGGTGCGGGGAGGGAGGGAGACGCAGGGGTGGCTCTGGAGGAAATAAACCCACCGTTTTCACACAACACCTTCGAGACGTCAGCAACCCGAGGCCTGTGCGTGTAAATGTTCGATGAACGAGGCGGTTTACTGAGGTCGCGAGGCTCAAAAATCAGGGCGAGTCGTAAACCGAATGACGTCTCAAAGGCACCGCTCAGAAGAGCAGGCTGGTTGCCAGGGCAGGATGCGGGCTGGGGGCCGAAGGGGGTCAAAGGTACCGGCGTCTGGGGACAGGACACGGCAGCCCGAGAGGCGGCTACTGCCACCACCGCTGCGGCCCGTGTCCTTAGAGGCGCCTGTCTGTGTGCGCGGTGACGCGGGGCTGGTCCCCGGAGGCCGGCGCACGGTGGGTGAAAGTCGGCCGTGTTCTGAGTGTCTCAGTGCCCTGTGTCCATCACACACCTGAAGGGGAGGAGCTCCCGGGCGGCTCAGCAGGTTACGGACCTGGTATTGTCACTGCTGAGGCGTGGGTTCGATCCCTGGCCCGGGAAATTCTGCGTGCCACGGGCATGGCCAAAAACAAATGAAGGAGAAAAGGCACCATTAACAGAAACACCCCCATATCTCAAGAAGCTGGGGGTAAGCGTGACAAAGCGTGCTGGGATCCCCACACAGAAACACGGGCATTAGGAAGAATACGAGCCGGAAGCTCCGGGGTCGGGCACCTCCTGAGACCCCCATGTCTCCCCGCAGGGCAGTTCCCGTTCGACCTCCTCCACATGGAAGCTGAGCTGAAGGTGGGTGACACCGCGTCGTCACACGGACGCAGGGCCCAGAGGACACCCGGGACGTGCCATCCGGCTCGACGCCCCTTCTGCAGGGCCCGCCAGGCCTGGGCTGCAGAAGTGCCCCGCTGCCTCACCCCGGGCCCGTGGGGGTCAGCATGTGCCCCCCGCAGACCCTTGGGAGTGGGGCGCCCCTGACAGGCCCTTCTGTCCACAGGGGGAGAAGGGCGACCGAGGGGAAGCCGGGCAGAAAGGAGAAAGGGGCGAGCCGGGGGGCGGCGGATTCTTCGGCTCCAGCGTGCCCGGTCCCCCTGGCCCGCCAGGCTACCCTGGGATTCCGGTGAGTCTGGCCCCCAGCCACCTGCAGGTGCCCGGGCAGATGCCCAAGCCTGTGCCAGACCTCGTGATCCCCGGGCTCCCTGGGGCCCGAAGCCAAAGGCAGGTCCACCTTCTGGCCGGACCCGAGCACCGCCCCTCCCCCTTGGGGTGTTCACAGCAGCTGCCCTCCCAGACGGGGCACCTGACCTGGCGGGTGGGGCACCTGCTTGCTCCTGTTCCTGTTCTCCTCCCAGCCCCCCACGGAGACCCTCTGTCCTGAAACAGGTCCTGTCTGGGGAGAGGAGGAGCGGGGGCCCTTGGGCTGCGCCTTTGTGAGCAGAGGGCCCACAGGGTGGGAGGGCCAGGCCTCCTGGGCCTCACTGTGCAGGGAGGGGACAGGGGCTTAGAAACATGGTTCCTTTAGAGGCTGGTGGCAGATGCAGCCCAGACCCTCAAGCTTGCTTGTCCCCGGCCTGGGGACACAGGTGATAACCCCTAGGTGTCTTCCTCCCTAGGGTCCTAAGGGAGAGAGCATCCGGGGCCAACCTGGCCCTCCCGGACCTCAGGGACCACCTGGCATCGGTTACGAAGGCCGCCAGGGGCCGCCAGGACCTCCGGGGCCCCCAGGACCACCGGGGCCCCCTTCCTTTCCTGGCCCTTACAGGCAGAGTAAGCCGGGCAGGGAGCGGGTGCTGGGCTCCAGCCTCATCCAGCCAGGTCCCTTGTCCCCACTTCTGGCTTCTCTCTTGTAGCTATCAGCGTTCCAGGCCCCCCAGGCCCACCTGGGCCACCGGGACCCCCTGGATCCATGGGCGGCTCCTCAGGGGTAAGCACTGCCGTGTCCCTGGCCTGGGGACCCCAGTGCCAAGGGCCCCGGGACAAAGTGGTTTCCGAAGCAGAAGTGGGGGACCAGGGCTTGGCTGGGGTCTGAGATGGGCACGGAGGAGGTCCCGGTGGGTGGGAACGCCGTGCAGAGACCACAGTGGCCCAGGGAGTCTCCAGGCGGAGGCTTCTCTGCAGCACTGCAGGGCCAGCCTCAGGAGGAGGGGGCCCCTTAGGTCTTCAGACTCCCTGGTCACGAGGCGCCCCACCCTCACCCCGGGAGCCCAAGGGGCCACCTCTGTGCAGGGGACCCCACTGGGCTGGGCTTCCAGCAGGTGAGGGTCTGGGCCACGTACCAGACCATGCTGGACAAGGTGCCCGAGGTGCTGGAGGGCTGGCTCATGTTTGTGGCCGAGAGGGAGGAGCTGTACGTCCGTGTCCGGAATGGGTTCCGGAAGGTTCTGGTGAGTTCTGGACAGCGCTCGCCCTGCATGTGGAAAGGGGGGACCTTTCCATCCTTGCTCTTGGGGCCAAGGGCATGGAGAAGATGCGCTGAGGGGGGCAGGGACCAGCACCCGGTCTGGGAGAGCATGGCCCCCAGCTTCCGCTCTGGCTGCATCGCCGGGCACTGGGTAGGGGGCGCTGGCAGGGTCAGAGATCCTGGGGTGACCCCCGTTTTCTTCCAGCTGGAGGCCCGCACGCCACTGCCACGTGGGACGGGGACGGTAAGGAGCATCCCTACTTCTCAGAACCGTCTCCTGGCCCCGCGGGCGGGGCGGCGGGCATTGTGCCGCCCGGGTGGGTCCGCCTGTGCCGGGTACCAGGCTCACCGGCCTGCGGGGATGTGGGGAGAGGCTGCTTTGCGACCTTGTCTTTCTCCGGAGCGCGGGACACCGGGAGACCCCTCAGGGTGCGTGGGCGCGGGAGGGCGCTTTCCAGTTTCCCTCCGTGGGTGACGTCCCTCGGCGGCTCCTCTGAGCAGAAGTCCTGGCTTCTCAGAGGGCTCAGGAGCCAGGCTCCGCGATGGGCGTGGGCGGCTCGGTGGGAGCCTGTCAGCCGCGGGGCTCCGGGAGTCCGGTCTCTCGCTCAGCCTCCTCCCATCTGCCGGGCGCGGCTCTAGGCTGTGCTTGAAACTGCCCGGGAAGTGACCCTGGGGGTTGGGGCACAGAGGTGACGGCGACGTATTGAGCGTAAGGTGTGGATATATAAACGCTTTGTGTGGATACACACGCCGTTTACATACGTTACATTATAAGCCGTTAGCAGGTGCCAGGTACCAGGTAATAGATGCAGAGCTCGCAGGTGTGTCAGAGGGTACGGGGGCCGTGGGGACAGGACAGAATCGGGAAGAGGGCAGGGGCACAGGGGCTGGTCTTAGAGCTGAAGGTCACCCGCCCAGGCGGAGGCTGGGCAAGGCTTCCGGGCAGAGAACGTCGCTATTGGCTGGGCGGAGGAGGCCTCGAGGGCAGGTGGAGGAGGTCGGCCCTGGCGCCCTGGGCCGCAGGGAGGGGCTGGCCTCTGAGGGAGGTGCACCCCAGAGCGGGGAGGCTGCCTCCCCATTAAGGGGTCACCAGGGGGCTACTGGGCCCCAGAAAACCAGGGTGCAGGTGGCGTGGCGCCCGGGCCTGGCAGCAGGGAGCGAGAGGGGCCCCGCGGGCCTCACTGAGCGGCCGCCTCTCACCCGCAGGACAACGAGGTAGCCGCCTTGCAGCCGCCGGTGGTGCAGCTGCACGAGGGCAACCCTTACCCCCGCCGGGAGCCTCCCCAGCCCACGGCTCGGGCCTGGCGGGGGGACGACATCCGGGCCAGCCCCCCGCGCCTGCCTGTCGCCCAGCCCTACCCGGGGGCCCCGCACCACGGCGCCTACGTGCACCCCCGGCCGGTGCACCCCACGGGCTCGCCCGCCCACACCCACCACGACTTCCAGCCGGTGGTGAGTGACCGCGCACAGTGCTGGGGGTGGAGGAGCCAGACCCCAGCGCCGGGACTCGCCCTCCCTCCGCCCCGGGCCTGACGCGCGGCTCCCCCGCAGCTACACCTGGTCGCGCTCAACAGCCCGCAGTCGGGCGGCCTGCGCGGCATCCGCGGCGCCGACTTCCAGTGCTTCCAGCAGGCGCGCGCCGTGGGGCTGGCGGGCACCTTCCGCGCCTTCCTGTCCTCGCGGCTGCAGGACCTCTACAGCATCGTGCGACGCGCCGACCGCGCCGCCGTGCCCATCGTTAACCTCAGGGTGGGTGGTCGGCCAAGCCGGCCCAGGGGCCCCGAGGGCGGGGGTGGGAGGGCCGGGGGCGGGTCATCCCCCAGACACCCCATGGAGCTCCCACGTGGCTTCACATTCCCCGTGCACAGCATCCCTCGGGCTGTCACGGCGCAGGGCAGCCCAGGGCAGGGGGGCCGCGCCAGGTCCCTAAGCAGGGCCGTGTTCCGTGGCTTCTTCCACGAACAGAAGTATGTGCTTTCTGGATGCTCGGAGCACCCCGTTCCTCAGGACCAGAGAGGGGCTCGCTCCAGTCCGGGGGGTCCAGGGCTGGCAGCTGGTGCCCAGCAAGCAGGGGCTGCCAGTGCCGGGAGGAGGGGGGGGGCGCAGGAGGCCTGGGGTGGGCCCTTCTCAGACCGCCCCGGCTTCGCTGAGGCCGCCCAGCCGCTTGTCCCTCGGGCAGGAGGTGACCAGCCAGGACGACCTCACTTCCCCCCGCAGGACGAGGTGCTGTTCCCCAGCTGGGAGGCCTTGTTCTCGGGCTCTGAGGGCCAGCTGAAGCCCGGCGCCCGCATCTTCTCTTTCGACGGCAGAGACGTCCTTCAGCACCCTGCCTGGTAGGTGCCCAGCGTGGGTGCAGCAGCGGGGCCTCTGGCCCCACAGAACCCGAGCCAAGGCGACACCCTGGGCTCTGAGGCTCCAGGCTGACCCAGTTCCTGTTACCCGCCCAGAGTTTAACCACAAGCACAGGAGGAGCTGTGAGAAACGCTGTTTGAGGTGTTACATGAAACGCCCTTACTAGCCGGCTGCCGGCTTTCCCAGCAGGTGGCCCCAGCCTCCCGCCAGGAGATGGGGTCTGGGGGCCACAGGCTCCAGCCCCTATCACATGAACGTCATGGCACGGTCCTTCTGTAACTTCCTCAAAGTGGAACTTCTGCGTCAGAGACACGCATGCGTGACGTGCTGGCAGAAGTTGCCAGGTTGGCCTCAAGTCAGTGTCACATCATCGTCCCTAGGCCAGCCGGTGTCCCCCAGCACCCATGGGTGGCTCGGGGTGTCAGACAAGCTTGTAGCCTTGTCCTCACTGAGGAGCACCCCAGGGCCAGTCTCAGGCAGGGCTGTGGGCATCCAGCATCCGAGGGGCTGGCCAGAGGCTGGAACGCCAGACCGTGCCAGCTCCTGGTGAGGAGGCTGCACAGGGATGGGCTTTACGGAGCTCAGGCACCCGGACTCAGGTCCACCCAGCCAGCCGTCGGAGTCCTGCTCCCTCGGCTGTGCCCCTTAAAACAGCAGCATCTCGGGAGCAGTCTGGGAGGCAGCCCCTAAGAACTAGGATGGACTGACTACGGCCACCCAAGTTCTTGCCCTCCCAGCAGCCCCCCTCCAGTCAAACCTCCGGCTTGGGGGCGCCCTTTTCTGCCCAGGGCCACCCTCCAGCCTGGGTGGGCAGCCCTATGGGACTGATGCCCAGCGCATCTTACAGGCCCCAGAAGAGCGTGTGGCACGGCTCAGACCCCAGCGGGCGCCGGCTGACCGAAAGCTACTGTGAGACGTGGCGGACTGAGGCCAGGACGGCCACGGGCCAGGCCTCCTCGCTGCTGGCGGGCCGGCTGCTGGAGCAGAAGGCCGCCGGCTGCCACCACGCCTTCATTGTTCTCTGCATCGAGAACAGCTTCATGACCTCCGCCTCCAAGTAGGATCTCGGCTGCCTCCACGGACGGATGGACGGACGGACGGACGGACCGACAGGTGGCTGGAAAGGAGCATCAGGCTGGAGGAGCAGAGCGGGGCCCCAGGTGGGGCAGGAGCCTCTGCCGGCACCTCAGAGAGGGGCCTGGCGGGGACACTTTCCTGTATGGTTCACATTTCATGTAATCTTCAAGAAATAAAAGGAAGCCAAAGAGAGTATTTTTTAAAAAGTTTAAACAGCCTGGTGCCCAGCCTCTTCCTCTGCCCTCCCCATGGTCCAGCGCCAGCTGGCCAGCCAGGTCAGCAGGGGGACTGCTCGGTGCCCGTGCAGCCTCCCAGCCCGATCAGGCCAGAGCACAGAACTGCCTCTGTTTAGGCATCGACTGCCCCGGAGGCGCGTCCCCAGGGCCTCCCAGGTGCTGAGAGGGGCCCTCCGCCTCCCGGCAGGTGCCGGCTCCTGCAGACCCCAGGCCTGTGCTGCCCAGCCACAAGGGGGCGCCGGGGCTGCACCCTCAGGCTTCCTGCTCCCTCCCCTCCCCTGGCCCAGGGGCTGCACGTTCCCAAGCTCGACACCCCCTGTGGACCCCAGGGGCTGCCACACAGGAAGCCTGCCTGTCCCCTGGAGCCAGCCCTGCCACGTGAGGTCCGGACACTATACTGGCTTCTTGAGTGACCCGAGGTCACAACCAGCAGAGCTCCGGCTGTACTGGGAGTTTCGATGAGTCCATAAACCCAGCGCCCTGTCGTTGGGCCCCGGCCTCACACCCGGGGCGAGGATTCCTGCCTGCAGCACCTGCCCAGCTCTGCCTCGGAGCACATCCTGGGACCCAGCTGGGCCCCAACCCAGCACCCCGCCCCCTCCAATCCTTGGCCGGAACTGCCTCCTGCTGAGCTCAGCGCCCGGATCCCTGGGTTCAACTTTGCAGGACACGGAGCTCAGAAACCTCTGGGGCCACAGGGGGTGGCCACGTGTGCCCCCAGCCGGGACACGGCTCACAGCCTGCACGGGCCTGCCCAGTCCAGCCCCGGGACAGGCGAGGTGGCACGGAGGGGTCCGAGCCAGCCGGGGACAGGACTGGGCCGTGTGCCCAGTGGCCGCGTGTGCAAGGCAGCGGCTGAGGGCCATGTGGGCTCGGACCCTGCTCCCCACTATGCACAGCACAGCCCTGGGAAAATACACGGCCTCCTTGCTGGAGGAGTGAAGGGGACTTTGGGGGTGCATGTGGGCATCTCTGGGGGAGCTGGCAGGGTGGCAGGCCAGAGCCCAGGGTCCATCCCAGGGTCTGCCGTCCGAGCACGAGACTGTAAAGCGGCGGGATCTGTCCTGTGAAGGATGTTGTTCCAAAAGCTCCAAATAAAAACAACCGTTTCCACCAACACCGGCCTGCGAGCAGCCTTCACTGTCCCGAGACAAGCGCTTCAGAGCCTTGTCCTGGAGGCCCAGCTGGCTGACCCTGCCAAGGAAGCGCAGGTGTGCCCAGGGACACGGTGCCCCTGGATACACACAGGCGTGCACAGGGATACACAGGTGTGCACATGGACACTGTGCACAGTATACACGGGTGTGCACAGCGACACACAGGTGTGCAGATGGACAAGGTGCACCTGGATACACACAGGCGTGCACAGGGATACACAGGTGTGCACATGGACACTGTGCACAGTATACACGGGTGTGCACAGGGACACACAGGTGTGCAGATGGACAAGGCGCACCTGGATACACGTGGGTTTTCAGATATGAGGTCGTCCCTGGGTATCCATGAGGAACCGGTTCCAGGACCCTGTAGACACCAAAATCCGAGGATGCTCAAGACCCTTCTATGAAATGGTGTAACATTCGCACCCCCTCCGTATACGTCACCCCACGTTATTCACGAAACCTCATACAAGAAAATGGGGTGTAAATAGTTGTAAATAGAATGTAAAGCCCATATAAGTAACCCACACGCGGCAACTTCAAGTTTTGCTTTTTGAAACTTTCTGGAATTTTTCTGGCTACTCCTGCGGCATGCATAAGTTCCCAGGCCAGGGACTGAACCCAAGCCACAGCAGTGACAACGCTAGATCCTTAACCCGCTGAGCCACTAGGGAACTCCTGGAATTTCTTTTTTTAATATGTTTAATCCACAGTTGGTTGACCCCTCAGATGTGAAGCCCACAGCATGGACCGCTGTCTGCACACGCTGTGCGGTTGCGCGTGGGTGTACACGGGTGTGCAGGGCGTATGTGGATCCACAAAGGCACGTGGATGTGAGCAGGCACATGCGTGCGCAGATGTTCCCACATGCACGGGTGTACACAGGGGTCCTGGATCCCCACGCACCTCTCTTCTCTCTCGGGGGTCTCTCTGGGTGGTGACCAGTCTTCACTTCAGAACCAGGAAGCAGTCTGTTTCCTGGGCGCTCAGACCCAGCACCCACGTCCCCACAGCTGCTGCAGGTGTCTGACGAAGGGCCATGCGAGCTGCACGGACGGGGGCTCACCTGTACCCCAGGAGCTCAGGGGCAAGAGACACCGGCTCTCAAAGCCGGGGAAGTGGCAGAAGCCGAGGGGGCCCTGCACCTGTGGGGAAGCTGCAGGGGGAGCTGGGGCACCAGGCCCTGGGCCAGCTGCAGCTTAGGTGCCCGCAAAGGGGAGGGTGTTGGGCACGGAGCAGAGCCCTGCCTCCTGGGTCAGTAGGCAGAGGGGAGCCCCTCCACCCACCAAGCCCCCACCGGCCCCTGTGCATGATGGGGTGCAGTGCTCGGCTGGTTGGCTGCGGTGGTGTGTGGGGGTGCGCCCAGGGACCACCTACCCGTACGGCCTCTTTCTCGACCCTCAGGGCACCCCAAGATGCCCTGCTCCCCCATGCTGCTCTCAGGGACCCCAGGGAGCAGCCAGCTCTGGCGGGGGCCCCTTCGCCACCCAGAGTCCTCCTCTGGGCTGGAGCAGTGGCCTTTCCTGTGGGCCCCCGAGGGCGGGGGCCGTCAGCGGCCCAGGCCTGGATGAGGGCACAGGGCAGGGTTCAGCTCAGGCTGGGGTGTTGGGCCCCGCCTGTGGCTGGGGGCTGGGCTGGGACCCCCCTCTTGGCCCCTGGCACCGTGTGGAGTCTGAGAGTCTGGGGACCAGCAGACGGTCCTGTGTTTCCAAGGAAGCAGGACTGGCTCTCAGGCCTCAGCAGCACCCAGGGTGGCGCAGGCCAGGCCCCCGCCTTGGGGACGGGGCGTGCGCGAGTGAGCTGCCCCTGGTGGCCCCATGGGGTGGCTCAGTGTTACCCCGCTTCAAGAGCCAAGGGAGGAGGGCCTGAGGCGAAGCCAGGGACCAAGGACCAAAGCGCCAGCTTCCCCTGATGGAACCACCCCCTGCGCACCCAGCATCGCCCCCAGAAGCAGGAGCCACACGAGTATTCTCATCTGTGCCAGCTTTCTGTTGTTGTTGTTGTTTTGTTTTGTTTTGTTTTTTAAAAAGGAACAGAGCATCATTTAAAATGCAAGCACCTGAACAATTACAAATGTCACAGTTTAGCCGCGGGCCCCAGGACCTTGGCTCCCACTCCCGCCCGCAGGGCCCAGGACAGCTGAGGGGGGCCAGTTCCCTGGCTGGCATCTGGGACCACCTGGGGACAAGTGGGACCTGCCTCCCTGGGGGTGAGGACAAAGGCCTGTGGGCATGAGGAAGCGCCCCCGCCAGGGCGTGAAGCAGGCCGAGGGTGCCGCGTTCGGGGCCACATGGGACAGGCCAAGGACCCCTCGCTGGGGTGGGGGTCACGGGGACGGACCATTAGGGACCCCTGGGTCACCGGTACTGCAACTGAAGGCTGGAATTCGGACGATGCCACAGCATGGCCTGCTGACCCCAAGAGGAGAGGCAGCTGCAGGGACGCATCAGTGCCCAGAGGTCAAGGCCCAGGAGGCTCTGGCGTCAGGAATCTGGCCGCTCAGCGGGCAGGACAGCAGGCCGGGTGGGTCAGGCTCTGGTCTCGGGCAGCTGGCAGCGCTCCCGGGAGGCCCTGGCACCGTCCCCCGGGGCCCCGGCCTGTGCGCTCAGCGCCTGCCCAGCCTTCTCGTGCGCGGGACTCCTCAGCTCCTGGGCCAGCGCCAGGGGCTGGTGGCGGCCCTGTCGGAAGTGGCGCAGGCCCGCCAGCACAGCTGCGAAGAAGTAGGCGACAAAGAGCACCAGGAAGTACACGGAGTAGATGAGGAACTGGAACAGAGAAGGAGCGGGTGAGGCAGGCGGGCGCCCAGGGTCTGCGCACCTGCCAGCTCCGTGATCTGCCCTGCGGCCCTCGACCACTGCGGGTGACAGCTGATGTGCAGGGCCTCTGTGCCGCGTGCTCCACGGGAGCCTGGAGGAGGAGGACAGGAGCCCCCGGCCCAGCCCCCGGGCCCCGTGACCAGTGCCCAGCCGCGACGCCCGGGGACTCGGGCCCAGCACCGGGAATGCCAGGCGTGTCCCTGGGACCCTGGGAACCTGGCTCAGCCCTCCTGGGAAAGCTCATGTTCAGAGCCAAACCAGAAAACGAAGCTTCAGGGCCTTCGCTTCCAGGAAGACGAAGCCGGCGTGTCGTGCCCGCTCCTTCCCAAGTGCGATTAAAACCACGGACAAGCAGAGGGCACGCCCGGGGGGACTCTGAAAGGCGGACGGCACAGACAGGGCAGAACCAGCCGGACCTCGGAATCCGAAAGGCAACACGGCAGCGTCGTCCCTGGGCTCTTTCCCTCCTACTGCACACACTGTAAAGGAACCAAAGCAGCCAGCGACTTGGAGACGCCAGAAAACACAGGCCGTTCTCTCTGATCAAAGGCTCGCGAGAGGGGCCACCCCGCCCAGCAGGACAGGCCCCTAACGGACGGGAACCCCAGCCAGACCCCACCCTCGGGACCCAGGCTGTGAGGAAAGCGCCACCCCTCCCCGGGGGTTGCCGGTTCAAGGCCCAGTGGTGAGCTGGAATGGTCACTCCCACAGACCACAAGGCAACCTGGACCTTCAGTCTCAGCAGGTGGTGCCCAGGGTCTGTGCAGAGGCAGGACTTCCACCCACGGGGCAGTAGTGAGAGTGCCCCGCCCCCACCAGTGTCACTGGAGGCCACGTGGGGGGCAGGACTGAGGCAGCCACACCCCCTGACCACTGGAGGCCACACAGGGAGCAGGCGCTCCCACCCTTGCCCAGTAGGGAGAAGCCCCCAGCACCGGCAGTGTGAGGAGGGCTGCGTGGGGGGCCTGGATCTCCAGCCGACCTGCCGTGACAGGTGCACGCCTCAGCCCTCTGCCAGGGTGGTGTCAGACGCCAGCTACAACAGAAGGCCTGAAAAAGAGCCAGCGTCTCCTAACATAACCGCCAGAATGTACAGACTTCATGGGAAACGTCACTCAGCATTCTGAGAAGCATGAAGGTGTCTCAACGAGGGAAACACGATGGGCAGACACCAATACCAAGCTGGCAGAGAAGTACGGGCATCTGAGAACGAGCTGAAAGTAGCCATCACGAAAATGCTTCACGCAATAACGAACACGCTTGAAACAAATCAAAGAGGTGTCAGAAGAGAAAGAGAAGAGAGAAAGAGAGCTTGGAACTGAAAAATAAAGTAACCAAAGTAAAAACTCAGCAAATGGTCTCAACAAAGCACAGAGGGGACGGAGAAAAGAATCAGTGAACTGGAAGACACAGCAATAGAAATGACCAAATCTGAACAACAGAGAGAAAGCAGAGCAAGGGCGGGGCGGCCGGGGGGGTGGGGCGCGCGTGGTCCCCACTTTCCCCCGGGGACGAGCCACGAGATGCAGCCCCAGGCCACGGAAGCAAAATAGGAGCGAAAGAGGCTGAACAAGGGCCTGGGCAAATAATGGCAAGAGTCAGAACCCGCAGATTCAAGCAACTGAGGGGACCCCACACGGGACAACGCCCCCCACCCAACCCACGCACGCCGTATTCAAATTTTTGAAAGTTAAAGAGAAAGGAAAAATCTTGAATGTAGCCAGAAAATAAAATAAAAATGACGCCTTGGGGGAAAAGAATTAAAACGACAGCGGATTTTTCATCAGAAACCAGGAAGGCAACAAGGAAATGACAGATCCTTCATAGGCTCCAAACTGTCAACCCAGAAAACCCAGAAGTCTAACCAGTGAAAACACCCTTCAGGCACGAAAAAGAAATCAAGACACTCTCGGATAAAGAAAAACTAGGAGAACAGTTTGTCTCCAGCAGACCTGCCCAGAAAGACGGCTGAAGGAGGTTCTTTCAACAAACAGTGAGCAATAAGGGACGTGGAAGACCAGGAAGGAATGAGCCAGCCACCCCCGCCCTTCTCCCCAGGTGCACCGCCGTCGGCTGGCTCAGGCAAAACTTCATAACCGCACTGGAGGTGGGCCCAACGGCATACAGAACAAACGCCTACTGTTCCATAAACAGGACTTTTTTATTTGTATACAGAGGAAATAAGACACTGCACCATAAACTGGATTTTTTCAAATTTGTCTTTTTAGGGCCGCACCCACGGCATATGGAGGTTCCCAGGCTAGGGGTCGAATTGGGGCTGTAGCCACTGGCTTACGCCACAGACACAGCAATGGGGGATCCGAGCGACATCTGCGACCTACACCACAGCTCATGGCAACCCCAGATCCTTAACCCACTGAGCGAGGCCGGGGATCGAACCTGCGTCCTCATGGATGCTAGTCAGTCGTTTCCACTGAGCCACGATGGGAACTTCAACACATTGTACCATGAACAGTGGAGGGAAAGAGACATAAAAGAAGGTGGCATTTCAATACTTCACTACAACCGGCCGCTCAGTACACAAAGCAACCAAGAAAAACAGAAAAAAAGCGCTATCCCGAGAGATACACTCAAAAATACAGCCGATGAGCCAAAATGAAATTCTGAAGACCGTGTCAATAACCCACAGGAAAAGGTACAAAAAAGAGCACAGAACAAAAGGCAGAGAGAAGAAAAGGACAACAGAACAAATGACCGGCCCATGTAAACACTACCACATTAACGAGCACACAAACAGGCTGTCTCCATAAACCAGCTGCGAGACAGGGGCAACCGTGCGCTGGCTACGAGACGTTCGTTTAAGAACCACAACACTGGCAGGTTAGAAAGAGTGGAAGAGAATGTATCAGATACACATCAATCAAAGGAAAGCAGAACGGCTCTGTCAACACCAGGCTGAGTGGACTTCAGAGAAGAGAAAACGACCACAGGCAGAGAAGGACATTCTATAACGACAAAGGCTCAATCCCCCAAGACACACGGCAACTGCAAGCGCGTACGCAACAGCCCTGCAGCACCGGGAAGCAAAAACGAGACAGAATCGAAAGAAAAAACAGATTACGTTCACAACTGGAAGTGGAAACACCATTTCTTTCTCAACAAGAGGCCAGAGAGAAAAAAATCAACATCCCATCAACGACAGGACCCAACCGATGTTTTCGAACGCTGCACCCCCCACGGCAGAATTCGCATTACCCTCAAGTGTCTGTGGGGCATATAACAAGACAGGCCGTGTCCGGGGCCGTAAAACAAACCCCACATTTACATAACACACACCGTGTTCTCTGATCAGGACAGAACAGAACCAAAACAGAAATCAATATCAAAACACTTGGAAACTAGACACCACACTTTAAAATAATCATAGGTCAGCAAGAAGGTATAAAGGGAGATTGTTAAAAAGACACACTGAAATGAATAGAATGAAATACAATATATCAAAATCTGTAGGCTGCAGCTAAAGCAGAGCAGAGAGGGACACCCAGAGCAGTAAGTGCACACATCAGAAGGGAAGAAGTCGCAAACCGTTCACCTGCGCGCCCATCTCAAGAACCTAGAAGGAGACGAGCAAAATAAACACAGAGCAAGAGGAAAAGAGAAAATGAGGTACAGCCAGGCAAGAGAAAGAAATAAAAGGCATTCAAACAAAGACCTCCAGGAACTAACAAGTGATCCCGGCAAGGGTGACCGCACAGGAATCAACGTAGTTCTTACACGGATGGACCTCGGAGGCATCACGGGCTCAGGGGCAAAAAGCACCACGATGAAGCAAATGTCGCGACAAAGTCAAATGTCGCGACAAAGTCAAATGTCTGGGTTTCCCAGCGCAGAGGAAAATTCTGCTCTGCTATACGGCAGTCTAAGAGCACGCGATAGCACCGTGTCTTAAAAACAATACACGTATCTAGTAAAAGTATTTTACCGCTAAAAAGTGCCAACCATTATCTGATAACTCGGGGTTGCCACCGACCCTTCAGTCTGCAAAAAAGCACAGCCTCTGTGAAGCGCAATAAAGGGAGTCCAATAAAACGAACCTCATTTTGCTGCTTGTGCCAGCAGGGAACACCTGGGCCCAGCAAGGAACGGGGCCCGGGGCCCTCCAACCCCTTCGCCGACGCCTGTAACCCGCAGCGTGACTGCATGTAGAGACGGGGCCTTTCAGGAGGCGACTAGGATTCAGCGGGGCCGGGCGGGGGGCTCTCGCCCCGGAGGACAGGTGTCCTGCTGAGAGAGGCCCCGGGCGTGCGCACGGTCGGAGGAAAGGCCACAGGGGTGGCAGGGAGAGGCAGGAGGGAGGCCTCGGGAGAGACTGAACCGCCGAGACTCGCACCCCAGACCTCAGCCTCCAGACGGGCGCAGGAGAGACTGGCGCTGCGTAGGCCGCCAGGCTGAGATGCCTCATCATCGCGGCCTTAGCAGACGAATGCACACACCGACGTCGGAAGAGAGCAGCACTTAGGATCCCTCGAAGAGCAGTGACGCGCTCAGGGACAGATATAACCCAACTCGCCCACAGCACCGCGTCGGGGAGACGCCACGATGCCGAGAGAAATCACAGGCGCTCTGGGCAGTGGCGAGACACACCGCGTGTTCCCAGGCTGGAAGGTTCCACAGAAAGATGTCGACTCGCCATCATCGACAATCAGGCCTCAAGCGACTCCCAGCAAATTCCCAGCAAGAACGTCTGTAGATCCAGACAAGATGGCTCGCAAATGTATAGAGAAAGACAAAGACGCTGTAACAGCTAGAACGACTTTGAAAAAAGTTTCAAAGCTGGAGGAATCAGTGACCCCGCTTCCAAGCCGACCACAGAGAGGACAGGGTGCTGGCGGTGGAAGCGGAGTCACAGGACTTGACGGATGCGAACCCAGAAGCACGCGCTCGCACAAGTGGTCAGAAAGCCACGCAGTCTTGTCAACAGAGGACGCTGCAGCAACTGGACAGCCGCAGACAGATGACAGGAACCTGGTGGACTTCACCTCGGATGCAAAGGTAACTCAAAACCGGTCACACGCTTCAACTCTAAAACTTTCCAAAAGAAACAGGAAAACCTTCAGGCCCCAGGGTCAGGCAAAGAGTTACGTGTTCCGTGTGACACCCAAACTAAGAGCCACAAAAGGAAAAATGAATAAATCGGACCTCATCAAAATGAAAAGTCCTGCTCTGCTCTGCGTTTCTTCTCTGTTAAGAGGAAACGGCCTGGGAGAAAGCAGGTGCAACCACACGTCCGCCCAAGGACGCGTCTCCAGAACACACGAACAAGGCTCCACACTCGGGAGTGAAAAAAAGCCACGGGATCCAATCAGGAAATGGGCAGAAAGTGAAGCGACACCTGCCCGCAGAGGAGGCTCAGACAGCGGCTGCAGGTGGCAAGAGGAGCGACAGCAGCTGCCAGGGAAACGCACGTCCCACCACAGGAACCAGGCCTCCTCGCCTCTCAGGGCGGCTGAGTAAGCAGAGCCCCCACGCTGGGAGCTCCCGCTGCGGCACAGCGACTCCGACTAGCATGAGGATGCGGGTCCCTGGGTCCTTGCTGAGGCTGTGGCGGAGGCGGCGGCTGCAGCTCCAACCGGCCCCCTGGCCCGGGACCCTACACATGCCACGGGTGCGACCCAAAAGAAAGAGCAGTGACAGCGCTGCCAGCTACTGACCACATGGGTCGCTCAGGCCTGGCTCAGGGGAACGTAACCGGGGGCAGCTACCGGGAAACCTCGGGCAACTTCGGAAAACCTGGGCCGCCACCATGAGGCTCAACCACAGCTCAGAGCATCTATCCAGAGAAACGGACAGCTCGGTTCACACCACGCGAGATGAACACATTTCCGGCAGCCCCAGACCGGACCGACCAGGGCTCCTCGAGGGCAGCGGGTGAACGAGCCTGGGTCCAGCAACCTGCGGGCCCCGCGCAGCCAAGAGCGACATGAGCCAGCGCTGCACGCAAGGCGCCGGGCGGGCGGGACCCGAATGATGCCAATCACGCCGTATCCCGTCGGGCTGTGTGGACGCTTTACAGGCAGAAACAGGGAGAGACCACCGTTGCCCAGGTCAGGGAGGAGGTGGCCGGCGAGGGCCAGGTGGGGCTGCAGAGGGGCAGCCTGAGGGATCCTGTGGGGAGGGACGCTTCGTCTCAACTGCGGACGGTCCGTGATCGGGCAGCACCCGCACCTCCGAACAGCAGGAGGTGACCAGTGGGGAGGGTGGGCCTGCCTGGGGTACGTGGGGCTCCGGGTCACCTGTCCCAGGTGCGTCTGTGGGGATCCACACCCAGAGCTTCACTGAAAAGATGAGCCACCCAGGCAGCCCCCACGGGCTCCATGCTGGTTCCCACCCGGAGCCCCCAGGGTCACGTGGTGAGAGGGCACATGGGCCACCGTGCAAGAAAGGTGACTAAGACGGCTGGAAGCACCTGCCTTCCGGCCGCCGGTATTTCCAGCAATGGACAAACCTCTAGGGTCCCTGTTGACCAAGAAATTAAACCAGCCAGTGAAAAACCCATATATTGGGCTAGCTTGACCCAGAGGGGCCAGGAGCTGCCACACGGAAGGGGGGCCAGGACAAGGGAGGAAGGCTCTGCCCCCCAGCCCAGGGCCGGGACAACTGGGGTCCGGGGCAGGGGGCTCCCTTGGGCCAGCGGGACGGCAGCCAGGCCAGGCTCCAGAGAAAGGCCGGGGCCACACCCCACACAGGAGGCCCCAACCCCGTCCCTGGACAGCAGGCCTCGGGCCCTGGGCACAGCCCTACTGCCCACACCCCTGTGGACCCGAGTCCAGCCACCCTGCTCAGCTGCACATGAAGCCTGGGGGCCGAGACCCACCTGCCCATGGGGACACAAAGGCCAGCAGTGCCACGTCCTTCCCCCAAGGGCATTTCCAAACCTCAGCCCAAAGGCAGCCCCTGCCTGGAACTTCCTTCTGGCCAGCTCTGGGGTCACCCAGGAACAGAGCATCGGGACAACTCCACGGAGCTGACCCGGCCCCGGGGGCAGTGGGGCTCCCAACAGAGGCAGGGGGCTGGGCAGGCTGGCCCCCAGGAGCCCAGTCACCATCCCCTGCAGGCCCATCATTCCAGCTCATTCCAGCAGAGAGGTCCTGCCCTGGCTGAGGCCACCAGGAGTCCCATGTCCGAGTGTGCCCAGGCTCCCAGTACACAGGAATTCTCAAGTACTTCTCAGGAGGCCGAGGACCTGCCTGGGGCTGGACGAGGGGAGGGGGCAGAAAGGGCCGGCACTTGCCAATGTCAACCCCGCCGGCTCTGCTCTCAAGCCCTGAATGAGGCCTGAGTGAGGGCAGCGGGCTGAACAACCCAGGGGAACCTCAAGGCCACGCCTCTGTCCCTCCTAGGAGGTCAGCCAAGGGGGTTGGAGGTGGTGCCAGGGCCCGGGGGGGGTACCTCCAGAAGTGACCCGAGCCAGGCCAGCCTGGAAGGCCCCAGGCCCCACTGCCCCGGCGCGGGCGGCATCTACAGTGGAAGCTGAGCCACGGAGGGAGCCACCCAGGCCGGCGCTGGGGTGGCCAGATCTGCCGCCCTGCCCGCTGCCCCTGCCCTCCCGCTCCCACGCAGTCCAGGGGCCGCCCCCGCAGCAGTGGATCTGTGGTCTGGGTCCCGGGCGGGACCAGGAGGCCCGGCCAGGCCACCCCCGATCCGGGGCTCACCTGAGAGGGGACCGGGAGGCCCAGGCCCCGCTTGTCGGAGACGATGACAGTAATGACGGTCTTCAGCACGGTGGCGAGGAAGGTGTTGACTCCGAAGACCAGGGCCCGCAGCTCTTGAGAAAGAGAGGACGCGATCTGGAACCTTCCCAGGGAAAGGCGAGATGAGGCGGGGGCGGGGCCGGGCGGCCTGGGGGCGGGGCCGGGGTAGCTCCGCCCCCCACGCTCTGAGCAGGCGCCCCTCCCACCCCGAGGCACAGGAGCGGAAAGCCACCCCCGCCCCCCAGAGGAGAGTCAGTCTCGGGGGACAGTCAGTCTCGGGGGGACTGCGGGTCGGAGTTCTCACACCATCACAGGACTCTCCACAGTGGTCCCCCCGAGAGCAGGGAATTAACAGGATCACCAGCTGACAGAGCAGGAGGAAAATGCCCGATTTAAAGTCCTTCGTGGTTAAGTGACTCGGCAAAGGAGGGAAAGAACCGCGAAACGAATAAGGAGAGCGGAGCAATGGATGCGTTCGGCGCCTCCCGCGCCCCGCCAAGAAATGCACATGCGAACCGACTTGCGACTCAAAGCCCTAAGCGTCTTCAAAAAATTAACCAGACAAGAGGCTTCCAAAATTCTGAGGACGAAATGGACAAAAATACCCAAAAAGCCTTTAAAGAGAATGACCAAGGCCAAGGAGCTTCTGCTGGGGCGAGTGGGGGGGGGCCGCACAGCGGTCACGGCCGGCACAGCAGTCACGCGGCGGCGCACGGGCTGCGAGAAGAGCCCTCAGCCCTAAGGTCCGGGCGGCAGAGGCGGTCCCGGGAGAGGCCAGGCCCCGCCGCGCGCCCCCCACAGGACCGGCTCCAAGGGTGCTCCCTGCGCTCCTCGGCAGGCAGGATCAAAGGCAAACAGCGGTAACACGGCTGATGAAGAGGCTCCTAGGGAAGCAGCGCAGGCTCCTCCCCGCCAGGCCCCCTGCCGGCCTCTGGGGCGTGGGAACCTCTTGCCAAAGAGTGAGTTTAACGAGCGAGGGAGAAAGTGCAGAAGCGAAGGAAGACAAACAAGACCCGAGCACCAACGATTTAGTCATTAAGCAAAGTCAAGGACCTTGAGTTCCTCCTCAGGGGCTCTGGACCGCACTCTGAGCCAAGTCCTCGAGCTGCTGCAGAGACCGACAGCCCAGCAGGTGAAAGTTAACTGCGTGATGACCAGACTGCAGTCGTGACATGAGCTGCCGTGATTCCAAGAACTGGTCTCCAAGAAATGGGAACAAACGGACGCCGGCACTGAAGACTAAGCACCTAAATAAGGCTGCTCAGACCACCGAACGGCCGGCCCTCCCTCCGCCTATAAAAGCTCTTGCCCCCGGCTGTCAGTGGGGGGCGGCCAGGGGACACACGTCCACCTTCCGCAGCGGCCGCCTCCAGAATGAGACAACCTGTCCTTTCCACCAGCCGCCCCCTATCGGCTTTAGGGCAGTGAGCGGCCGGCCCACTTTTGGTTGTGCTATCACGGACGGTGGATGTGAGCACACTGCCCATGACAAGGGTGACAGGAACCCCAGCAGGAAGAACCCACAGACAGAAGCTGGCCACGACGCCGGGCAGCAGGCAGCCCGCTGTCCTTCAGGAAAAGCGAATGGCCCATGCCACCCTCGGGCGCCGCACGCCTGCCTGGCCGACGTCTGTGACATCTCGAGAGCCCCCTCTAAAGCGCAGGCCCTCTGACCTGCCAGTCCCTTCTAGGACCCACCCAATGCCACTGTTAGAATCTGGGGAGAAAGGGGGGGGGGTCTCGCTCGCCACGCGACCGCCACGGGAAGACACGGAGACGCATCATCGCCAAGAGCACGGCCCGCCTGCGACCCGCGAGCTTAAAGGGCCAGGGGGCAGAGCAACCCCAGGCTGGCTCCCGTCAGCCCGACCCCACACGTCAGCAACGGCGACTGGGGGGCCGTCTGCCTCTTCTTCACATCTTTCCGTGTCACATTTGTCCTTCTCCGCGTCACACGTGACCTCTCCTGCTTTGTATTAGATCTTTTCACCATGAGCACGTATGGTTTTCACAATTAACAAGGACACTCCTGAGAGAAGTGAGAGAAAAGCACCAACGGGCCTGGCGCCCTTTCCAGAATCGTCAGAAGAGGGTGACAGAAAGTGACAGAAGAGGCCGAGAAAGCGTGAAGAGGGGACAGGGAGGAGGGGAGGCCACAGCGTCCAGTCTGCACAAAGGCCAGGCCCCGGCCACGCAAGGGGAGTCGGGGAAGGCGGGGAGCAGACGTCACCCCGGCAGGGCCAGCTGTGCTCCGGGCGGCACCGGGCCTGAGGGGCAGGGAAGAAAGGACGCCAGCTTGGCTCGCAGCTCTCACAGCCCAGGGCAGGTGGGGCCTAAAGAGGGTCTCGCGGTGCCCGGGGTCAGGCCGCCACACTGAGGGGACAGCTACAGAGGGTCAGGAGCCCAGGACACCGTCCAAGCTCAACACAAGGCGGGGACGGATGTTGTGGTGCGGGTGTGACTGCAGAGTGGGCGGGAGGGAAGGGGGAGGCCGCGCCCTGGATGTCAGGCCTGGAGGGCCCGCCGGGGACAGGGCACAGAGAGGAACCAGGGCCAAACGGCCGGGGACGGGGACGGGCCCACCTGCTGGGTGCAGGTGTCCGTGCGTGTTACGTGTGTAGTGAGGGCCCATGTGGTGTGTGTGTGTGTGTGTGTGTGTGTCCAGGGTGAACACATGGTGTGAGTTTGCAGCTTCCTCAGAGCTCTGGTTCCAAGGGTACACACAGGGTGTTAGGAGCCAGCAGGACGTGGGCCAGGGAAGACTCTGGAAGGCACAGGGGGTCGATAGGCAGCTCTCAGGCCGTCCCTAGGGAGGTGCAGGAGTGTCCCCAGGGGTGTGACAAACACAAGGGCATTGGGGGAGGGCTCCCCCCAGGCAGAAGGTGAGCTGGGTCACCGGGCCACTCCTGGGCTGGGAGTCACAGTGTCCAGCAGTGGCAGCGGGAGAGACCAGGAAGGGCTGCAGGGCTACCCAAGACGTGACCTCAGACGCAGGACCTGGAGGCTGGGGCAAGGACGCGACGGATTGTCCCTGTGGACCCTGAGTGGCTTAGGGGGAGCACAGGAGACGCCCACAGGGCCAGCTCCTTGACCAGCTTTGGGGTCTCAGCAGCCCAGACCCAGCATGTTGGAGAAGCAGCCCGCTGGCTAAGGGTACCCAGGGCTCACGCGCCTACGGACCTGAGCCATAAGCTGCCTGGCACACACGCCTGCGGCTCCCCGTGGAACCTTCTGGAAGGAGGGCCCTCCAGCCGCCCGCCCTGGGCTGCAGCCCTTCAGGAGCCGCCTGCCAGCGGTGTCCAGGCCCCCTGCCGCTGACTCACGTGGCGATGGGCACCAGGAACTGGTAGGCGCCGCGGAAGAGCACGAAGGCGCCGTAGCACAGCCAGATGCTGCTCGTGCTGTACATGAGGAAGACGAGCCCCGCCTGCACGGCCGTCACCACGGCGATGACCAGCTTCGCCCACAGCGCCCAGCGGATCTTCACGAAGCCGGCAGAAAAGGAAGTGATGGCACCTGCGGGGACAGGGCGCGTCACCGCGGGCCTGCGGGGCGGGCGGGGCGCGGGGGGGGGGCCGTACCGAGCAGCGTGGAGGCGGCGTCCGCGCCGCCGTTGTAGACCCGCGAGCTGTCCGCGGTGGGGTGGACCACGTTCCACAGGATGTGCACGTAGTAGACGATCAGGTAGTAGCCGGCCGAGCTGAAGACCCACCAGAGCGACCAGAGGCGCAGCTGCGGCAGTCGCAGGGCGCGGGCCAGCTCCCGCAGCAGGCGCGCCAGCACCGAGTCCCGCCGGGCCGCCCGCGCCACCGGGGGGCCGCCGCCCGGGCGCATGGGGTCCAGCTCGCAGGGGGCGGGCGCGCTGCGGTTAAAGAAGAGGCTGCGCTGGGGGCGCTTCAGGAAGAGCGTGAGGACCAGGCTGAAGAGCAGGAAGGCCAGCGAGACGTAGTTGAGCGTGGAGAAGGGCACCCTGCCCATCGTGACCAGCAGCTGGCCCAGCACGGAGCTGGTGAAGACACCCAGCAGCACCGCGGCGCGCGAGTAGCCGGCCACGCGCTGGTAGCGGGCGGGCGGCACGAGCGCGAAGATGTAGGAGGAGTAGGCGATGCGCGCGGCCATGGTGATGCTGAAAAAGAACTCCATGAACTGCATGTGCAGCACCGTGGAGCCGAACAGCAGCAGGAGCCACACCGACACGTAGCTCAGGCCCTGCAGCAGCAGCACGGGCGTGTAGCGCAAGTAGTCGGTCAGCAGGAAGATGGGCACCAGCACGGCCAGGTAGGAGTAGGACAGCACCGGCGTGATCTCGTTGGTGACCTACAGGACAGCCGGCGTGTGACCCCGAGCCTCTGGAGGGCTGGCCCAGCCACTGCAGTCCCCTGCCACATCCGCTGGGCCCCGCTACTGCGCCCCCAGTCAGGACGACACAGAGCGCTGTCCTCTGAAACCCGAGCCCCTCAGGACTGTCCCGGACAGCGGGGAAGGGAGAGGGGCACCCAGGGCCCCACCCACCTCGGGCTGCCTCTCACACGGCAGCTCGGCGCTGCCAGCCGCACAGAGCTGCTAAGTGCCCTGCGAATAGGCAGTCATTACGTGTCAAGTCAGGCAGACCCAGGCTTACTTTTCTCTAATGCAGTAAAAACACGAAATGACTTCACCTTAAGTCTAACAAACGGAACACAGAGCTGGAACCTGCTTACATTCACGCCAGCCCCGAGGAAGGTCTCCCGGGACCCTGGAGGGAGGGAAGGTGCCCTGCAGCCACCCTGCCCGGCCCCACGGGGAGCAGGACTGGGCCCTCACCCCCAGCCACCAGGCAGAACCAGGGCCACGTGTTCCATGGGGGCCAAGGGAGCCACCCGCAGCCTCGGCCACTCAGCTCATCACAATCAGAACACCCGCCGCCCCGCCCCCGCCCCCCGCAGGACACAGCCCCCCGGGGCACACAGGGTATGTGACATAACCACAGACCCACTCGGGGTGAGAGCCAGATGTCCCCCAGCTGCCCAGGAAGGACCACCCTGCACCCACTCCCTAGGAAGAGGGCCCCAGCTCTCTGGCCTCTGGGATGGACACAGGAGGTGCCTGTCTTGTGCTCAGAGCCTCTCAAAAAGGCCAGGTGGGCTTCCAGCAGGTGGCTCCTCACAGGACCCCACCCAAATCCACCTGACCCTACCCAGGATCCGGCCACAGCTCAGATGGGCTAGGGACAGCACCAAGCGAGACAAGGGCCTTGCTGGGCTCTCAGAGGCTTGGGCCTCTCCTGGGTGCCCCCTGACTCAGGGCGCTAACCTTGACTGGGACTTGACCACCTGCCAACGCCAAGGGGTGATCCCTGTAGCAGCCCAGGGGGCCCTCAGCCCTGTGAGGCCAGCAAGTACCAAGGTCCACTGGACAGGTACAACCTTCAACCGAGGGCCCAGAGCCAAGCCCAGGTCAGCTTAGCGTCCTCGGGAGGCCCTTCCCTCGTTCACCAGTGGCTTTCTGCAGCCCTGGCATCTTTCCACCCAGGACGTGCCATCTGACCAGCCAAGCCCAGAGCAGTGCTTCCCAGGCTGTGCTCAGGACGTCAGGCTGGCACACACCCTCCAGGGCCCTGACCCAAGCGCTCCTGCCTGGTGGCCTCCTGAACCACATGCCCACCAGAAGCCAAAAGCTGTAGTCCCCGAAGCCATTCCAAGAGAGGCTTCGTGCACATCTGAACCCCAGGGAGGCTGGATCACCAGTGCTGCTCCCACAGCCTTGGGGTGACTGCAGGGATCAGAGCCTTGTTTACAGAAAATTTCGGGAACCTCAAACAACCCCTCAAGCGACAAGCTCTGTTGGCAGACAGCTTGCTCCCTTGCAAGGGCCACAGGGTCAGAGCCACCGGAGGCCTTTCTGCCCGTACCCTGCCCCCACCTCCCCTCTCCTCAGGCGGGGCAGCAGCGGGCCAGGCGGGGACTGACCCCTGTCACACTTGGGAAGTGCTGCGAGCATGGGCACCCACAAAGCCCCTGGGGCAGATGGCAGAGTGACAGCCTCCTACTGGCCTCAGCCCAGCACTGCTGGGCCACGTTCCCAACGCATCGGTTTGGGCAGGACGCGGGAGAGGGGCCCAGACTGGGACCCCGGAGGTTTCAAGGCAGCAGCTTCTCTGAAGTCAGCAGCTAGGCCCAGACCCCACGGCAGCCAGACAAGGATGTGGGTGTCGTGAGTCCTGAGCACCAGGGAGACAGGGAGCACGACAGGGCCAGGCCCCAGGTAACCGGATTCCAAGCGAAGCCAACACGGGCAGCACCCAGGGACCCCAAGTCCTGCCTGACGGGGGAGCAGGGGCAGGGCAGGGGCTGTCACGGAGGTCAGCCCAGGCTCCCGCCAGCGATGCGCGGGTCAGCTGTGGGCCAGGTCTGACGAGCGCGTGGAGCGTCCTGGGCAGGGGTCACGATGGAGGCAGGACAGGGTTGCAGGGCTCAGCCCAGGCAGCTCAGGTGCGGAGGAATCACAGGCCCAAAGGGGCACCGCAAACTGTGGACCTTCCTGGAGGTGCTTCGTGAAGCCGGGAAGGCGGGCAGGGCAGCGCTCAGCATAACCCAGGGAACATCTGGCTGCAGCACAGACGGCCTCGGCCAGCAGAGAGAGGAGGCCTCAGCTGCAGGGGAAGCCCTGGCCCACAGGCACTCGGGGGCCCCTGCGCCGGGGGCCCCACCAGGCACAGGAAAGCAGATGCCTGTGGGGAGGGGAGCTGGCTGGGGCAGTGCACCAGGGACAGCCGGGAACACGCGGCAGAAATGGAGTGGGCGCCAACCCAGCAGGCGGCTCCCCCATCTATCAGATGGGCAGAGACTCAACAGTGCCTCGTGGGTGCTGCCGCGAGGGGGTCAAGCTGCAAGCTGCAGAGGGACGGCAAAAGTCGCGCAGCAGCGTTCTCACCGCCCCCCACGGGCCCCCACTGGGCAGGACACGAACAAGCTGGAGACCCTGCGGGCCCTGGAGCAGGAGCGCCCTCTGTGGTTCGAGGCCCTCGGGCGGGAGTGAGGCAGGACCAGCCTAAACCTGTGCCAGAGAAGCAGCCGTGGCCACAGGCCCACTGGGCTCTTCCCAGACAGGCCTCTGCCGTTCCTCTGGTCACCTCCAAGGCCTGGAGGGTGGCTTAGTGTCTGGATCCTACTATTAATCAAAATGTGGTCTGAGGGCTGGCAGGTGGGACTGGTAAGTTTCCTGCTACAGGGACTCTCCTTACAGTATTTTAATGGAGCTTCGCCCTTGCTTCTAGGTGGCCTCGGAGGTGGGCGAGGGCCCCTTTGAGAACAGAGTGGGGTCCAGGGAATGGCTGTCTGGCCATCGGTCAGTGAGCAGCGTGAGGGACCGGCTGCTCCTGGGAGGCCCTGGGGGTCTGAGGGGCATGGGGGCAGCCCCATGGCCCTGGCCCCTCCTAGCTGATGGCCAGAGCCCACCCCCCGCCGAGTCACCTGGGAAGTGACCGCTCTGGCCACAGGGCTGGCCGTGGGCTGGGAAAAATCACACACGTGCAGTTTCGAGCTCGTGCGGCCCAAGCACACAGGTGTGTCTATTTTCCAGGGGAGCTGCCTCATGGGGACAGGCCCCGTCTGCAGGGCGACTCCATGTGACTTAATTCTAGAGCCAGGGAGGGCCGGGTGCTGAGCTCTGGGGTGGGAGACAGGCAGGGGCTCCCTGAAGAATCAGGTGAGAAGTCTCGTTGGGACTGGGCGCCAACGATGTGGGTGTGGGGCTGCCCACGCTGCGGGGGACAGACAGAGCAGGGGCCGGGGTGCGTGGCTCAGGACACGTGGCCAGGCAGCCAGGACCGGGCTCTCCGGCAGGACGAGCAGGGGTGGTGACCAAAGCTCAGACGACTGGTCCGCCCTGTGCTTCACCAGCCAAAGGCCTCCGTCCTCGTGATGTTTTATTTTGAGGAGAAGGAGACCAGCGGGGACACTGCCCGTTGCTGCTTCTATTCTGCCTTTGACCCCAGAGGCTCCCGCTGGGCCTAAGCTTATTAGTCAGCTTTCAACGAGACCCTCTGGCTGTCGTTGAGCAGAAGGAAAATTCCTTTGGTAAAAGCCGGACAAGCGGGCCCTGCTGCCAACAAGTGCCCGCACAGCGGGGGCCCCTCGCGCTCCCCTCAGAGACTCCCGCACGGGGCCCTCTGCTGGGCCGGCCGAGCTGTAACTGGCCCAGAGTGGCAGGGACCCAGCGGGCGCAGGGTGGCACCTGGGGACCTGAGGGGACGGCCCCCTGGCCTGCGTGGCTCCCGTCCCGCCCGCTCCCGGCGCCCGCGTGCCTGCTTCTGCGTGAAGTTCTTGTCGGGGCCTAGGAGGTAGGGCGTGATGAAGCTCTCCCCGGGCCGCATCTGGGCCAGGAAGCCGTAGAAGCAGAGGAAGAAGACCAGGCACCACCAGGACGGCAGCCTGCCACCCGGCCGGGGCTCCGCAGACGCCTGCTTCTCCCCTTCTGGGCCAGGCAGCTCCATGCCACCCGGGGCCCTGGCGGCGCTGCGGGACCTGGGGGGGAAGGCCGGGGTCAGGGCAGCTCGGAGGATGGGCCGCAGCGCCCCCGACCCGACACGCAGCAGAAGGGCGCCCATCATTCAGTCAGGATTCCACGGCCCCAAGCCCGTGGTCCCAGCCCGGAGCTCGTGACATCCAGACACCAGGTGCCCCCAGACCGGCCATCCCCTCCTCCCGGGGTCCCCAGGCTGCACGCTTCCACAAGGCGACCACCAGCCACGCCCTGGGGGCCACAGATGTTGAGTCGATACAACGAAACGCAGTTTTAGATCCAGTCCCTTTGGGGGCGTGGCACTCATTTCAAGTGGTCACAGCGCCGCCCGCCGTGACCACGGGCTGGGCGTGTCTTCCTCCCCGAAGTCCAAGGCTGCTCCGAGGCCCGATGTCACAGACCCAGGAAAGGGGCAGTCCCAGGAAGACGGCCAGAGGGCGTGGCAGAAAGCACCCCCCCCCCAAGCCCAGGCACACAGCACAGGGGTCAGGGATGTGCACAGGGCCCGCCAGGGACCAGCCACCCACCGAGGGCGGAGAAAGACTTCACGCCAGTGTCAGGATTCTGACGCAGCCGGGGCCTCAGAGGGAACGACAGGTGGGTAAGCAGGACCGTCCCTCTCCCCGCCTGCTTATTTCCATGACTCAGGGAAATGGGGCGGGGGCAGGGGTAACAGCTCTAACCTCCCCGAAGAAGCCACGGCTGGTGGGTGTGTTTGTGAGGTGACAGGGGGCAGGGGCAGGGTGACGGGGGCAGCCGTGGCCTGGGAGCCCCAGGGTTACCTGCAACAGCTAGCTTCCCGCCCTAGGGCCAAGGAGACAGCAGTCGGGCAGTGGGGCTAGAACCCAGCCCCTCCCCGAACCCCAGCACCCCCAGGAGGCGCACCCCCGGGGAGCATCCAGGCCAAGTGGCTCCAGCAGAAGCGCCGATGCTTGCTCCCCTCGGCCTGGTGTGTCCGAGGAGACAGCCAGGGTCAGGGCAGACACACACCCCCGGCTCCAGCCCCAGGATTCGCCTCAAGTCCACTCCCCGCTCCCGGGGGAGCTGCTCCCTGGGTGCGAGAAAGACCGCAACCTCGGCCAACCCAGCTGGCACCCAGCGTGGGGCCAAGAGCCGAGAACGTACAAAGCCCAGGGTTCCCAGGAGCGGGGCCCACGCTCCCTGTCCCCCAGGGGCTCAGGCCCTTGGCCCTTCCATTCTGAAAGGTGTCATCTCCAGAGGTGACGGGACTTCCCTACCTGGTGTCCCCGAGTCCCCGGACAGACGTCTCAGACTCCAGCGCCGGGAAAGAAAACTGCTGTCTTCGTTTCTACTTCCTGGACGCCCATGGCTTCTGAAACCCCGAGGCGGTGCTTCCAGTCAGAAGCGTGTCTGAAGGTCTGAGCTGGCCCAGGACTCTGCACCCACACAGCCTGAGACACGCCCAAACAGGTGACTGAGCACGCCCGAGCCCCAGCTCGGGATTCCTGGCTGGCCGCTGATAAGAGCTCGGCCTCAGTATCTCAGGCTAGCACCCAGCCAATGCTCAGATGGGCCCCAGGCCCCTGGCGCCAGCCCTAAGGTCCCAGGAGTCCTCCAGGGTCACCGCATGGGGCTGGACCACCTCCCTCCCCAGAAGCACAGAGATGCAAGGGTTCCCCCCCCGACCCCAGGCGGTGCCCAGGGAGCTCAGACAGCAGAGGAGCCGGCGGGGGTGGGGTCTGCAGGGAGCGCCCCTCCCAGCCCACCTCAGGGCGACCCGTCCAGCACCGACCCCACAGGCCGGCCCTCCAGCCCCATCCCTGCCCCTGGGCTCAGCACAGGAGCCCCCTACCTTCCTCCTGAGTTACAGGACAGCGGGAAGGAAGGGGGCCTCCCCCAGCCTCCTGGGCTCTGGGGTCACAGGGCCAAGGGCTCACGTGCACGGGGTCTCGCCTGTGGTTGCAGCCCACTGGCTGGCGGGTCTCCAGGCCCCAGGGAGCCTCCACCCGCGTCTCCATAAACACCTGCTCAGGGGGCCACAGGCCCAATTCCTGCATGGGTGGCGCCAGGAATGCGGCCTTCTAGCCCCGAGGAGGGACGGCCTGCAGACACTGCGGCTCCGCCAGGTCCACCAAACGCTCCGGAAAGAGGGACTCGCGCTCCCTCGGCCCTTCTTACTCGGCCCGCTGCCAGGGACCCTTCAGGGACATGAGTGGGGCTGCCCACCTGGGACGGAAGCAGCTGCCCGGTCCTAGGAGAGCCTCACTACCCCGTGGCCAGCCCGGTGCGCCCTGGAGCCCAGCCTCCCCGGCGCGGCCAGCGGCGCCGAGCAGCACAGTGGGTCCAGACCCTTCCAGGCTCCCCTCGGAGGTGGCCACGTCCATCTCGGCCTCACGCTCTCCCGAGCGCTGCTGGAAATCCTGGCCCTTCCCCGACACAAAGCCCTCCTCCAGGCTCTCGGTGGGGGCGCACAGCCCGGGCCTCCCCTGCACCAGCACCTCGGATTCCCTCCAAGAGCGGCCCCCCCCGGGGCAGAACTGGCTGAAAGGCCACCAGAGGCCTCACAGGAGAGAAGGGCCAGGCCTCGAGGCGCTGGCACCTCGTCACTGAGTGCAGTGTAAGCACAGCACTCATTTTAACTAAAGGGCCGCCCTGGGACGTGGGAACGAGCGTCTCTCCCTGCAGGGCCGCCTGCGCTTTCCAATACCTCCCAACAGGCCGAGGGCTGCCAGTTCGTGCGCCCACCGGCTGGACGGCAGGCTCAGGAGGGGCTCGGCCATCCCAGGAGCATGACCGCCACGCAGGAAGCGGGGCCTTGGGCAGGAGAGGCTACCTGTGCCACACTGGGCTGGGCACGGGGACAGGGGATGCAGAAGCCTGGTTCTCCCCAGCGAGGCCGGGCTGATGTGCTCCGGGTTTGTCGGCGTCAGGGCTCATGCTCTTCGTTTACTCCAGCTTAATCACCAGCACGGACAGGCGAGGCGGTCAGCTGCCACCGCTAAGACTAACGTCCCCTCCACACACTCAGGCCGGGGAGGGGAGGCACAGGGACGCATGCTCGCGGTGCAGAAACAGCGCAGAAGGCAAATGAGGGGGGTGCCCGAGCGCAGGGCAAGCGGGTGGCAGGGCACAGAAGGCAGCACGGCCAGCCGGGGGTTGTGGCGAGGACGAGGACCGAGGACCTTCAGAAGAAGGCTGTGGTTCCCAGACCCCCTGACCACCCGGCCGGCACCTGCCCTGGGGGGTGGGGCACCAGGTGCTCCCCCTGCTCCGTCCTCCCAGCAAACAAAACAACAGCAAACACCACCTCCGGTTTGCCATTTGGCCCCAGCTGCCCGGAGCAGGCTAACACCTGCCAGTTTTTCACAGAGAAAAGCCCTCTGCCCCTCCCGGATCAGGGGACAAGCCTCTGCGCTCCAGAGAGTAAAATAAAATCCTTGCTCCGTCACCACTGTGGACATGAAGCCCCTCTGGAGGCGCTGGTCAGCTCTGCCCAACATAAACACTCTAATACGCAGGGATACTGAACCCACCAAAGCCCTCCCTCTGGGTAAGCAACGTGCCAACACAAGAGGACAAAGACGCAGAGCCAGGCAGTCCAGCCCAGCAGGGGGTGAGCCCCAGCCAGGAGCCCTGGGGCCTGGGCAGCCAGCTCCTCGACCTGCAGAGAGCCGTGGTTCTGCTGATTCGGTCTGGCTTGTGGAAGCCCCCCAGTCTCCCTGGTCACCTCTTTGCAGGGCTTCCTTTGGGCAGCCTGGACAACAGCTCCTTCCTGCTGCGTTTTGAATTTTGGAGCCAGCTCAGATTCTAACCTGTCCCCTGAGACCTGCGGCTGGGACCCCAGTGGGGTGAGGAATACCACCAACCCATGTGTGTGCCTGGCCACTCCCTGAACTCTCCAGGACAAGAGCTGCAGACACGACCTGACAGAGGCGTAACTGCCCCACTGCCCTGGACCACCTCCAGCGCTGGGCTCCAACCGAGCCAAAAGCTACTCCAAAAGGAAGTTGTTCCCAACTAGACTCCAGGCGCAGGAAACGACAAGGGCTTGGCAGACCACAAAGGCACCGGGGGCTTCCCACACGCGAGGCTCCAAAAGTGACAGAGTCTCAGAGCACGCGCCAGGTTCCCACGAGCGCCGAGGCTGCACGTGGGGCTGATGGCTCCTGCATGCCCGCGAGCGCCCCAGCGCCCACCCGTCACCAGGGGCTCATGCGCCCCACGCTCCCCCCAGGCCCCGCAACCCCCGCACTAAGGGCCCATGCAACCCGCCCCCACCCCAGGCCCCGCAGCCCCCAGCCCCCGCCTCAGCGCCTACCTGGGCACCAGGAGCCCGTGCAGTCCGCGCTCCCCCTGGACCGCGCTCCCCCTGCAGCCCTCGGCCTGCACCCCTGCGCCCACCCCGGCACTCGGAGCCCGGGCACTCGTCCCCGCGCTCCGGCCGCGCTCCCTGCAGTCCTCAGCCTGCGCCCCCACGCCCACTCCGGGCCCCTGCAGCCCCCGACCCGCGCCCCCACACTTCTCACGGACCGCGCACCCAAGTACCTGCCAGCTCGCGGCCTCCCGAGCTCTGTGCCCCCCAGGACCACAATGCCCACAATGCCCCGCGGCGGCACGCTTCCGGGAGACTGGGGGAGGGGCGCGCCTGGTCCCGCCCCCGCCACACGTCACCACCGACCCCAGCCGCAAGGTCTCAGGCGCGCGCCCCGCGGTCGACCCCGCGGTCCGCGTCGGACGGGCGCAGCAGCTTCGCGCGCACGCCCCGAACCCCAAGCCCCGAATCCCGGGACGCCATCCCCACCCCAGCGCACCCTGCTGCCACCCCCCTAGTCCTGCGCCCCTAGTCACACGGCGCAGGCGACTCCCCCGTGCGTCCACCCGCCCCGCAGTCCCCACCACACCCCCGGAGCCCCCTCCCGAGAGCTGCTCGCGCGCCCCTAGCGCCCACCCACGCAGCACCGGGCTCCGGTCATACGGTCGCAGCTCGGGATGTGCTGGAGGCCTCCCGGGACCCGACCCTGCACGGAGGCACAAACCCACTCCCAGCTGTGACCGCCCCTTGGGCGAGTGCTGGACCCCTGACTTCGCAGCCTGTCCCGCTGCCCTCCTGAGCTAGAAGTTCGTGCGCTTTTTAAGTTCTTTCCGTCTCTGGCCAACCCGAAAACGCAAGCCAGGGACATTGGTCACTAAGCCAGGCAGGACAGGACAGTGGGGTTGGAAGGAGTCCTCCTCCCCCCAGGCAGCTGCCCTTGTGCGGGTCACCCTGACCCAATTCTGGTCTGGCGGCTGCCTGGGTGCGCAGTCGGCTCCCCCGACTCCCCCGACTCCTCGGGACTCTGTCCCCGCGCCCGCTCAGCTGCCAGAGGGAAGCAGAGCGAGTTGGGGGAGGGGCGCGAAGACAAAGGACAGGCCGTAGCTCTGGCGGGACAGAGCGGAAGGAGAGGCCTGCCTGAGGACCTGGAGGGGCCCGAGGGAGGGCACAGCCTGTCCTTGTGTGGGGCTGTCACCGTCTCCTTGCCAGTGCCTGTCCCCCCACCCCCCTTCTGGGCAGGACCACCCTCCCTGGACTTGGCCGGTCTGGGTCAGGGAGGCCCCTGCGCCAGGTCGTGGCCGAAGGGGGCACTGCCCAGGCCGTGACGCTCGGGCTGGAGCAGTGGGAAGCCACCCACCCCCTCCCCCTGTGGCAGCCCCACTCCCCACCCCCCTCTACTGGAGGAGGGAGAACCTGGAGGCTGGGGTCCTGATCGCAAAAGGCGGCTCCTCCCCGGCCCTGTCCAAAAGGCAGCCACGAAGGGGCGCAGCATAGGAGGCAGCGGTCAGCCACGCAATTGGGCAGGTCTGGGAACTGGGCCCTGGGTCAGACCGGCAGGGCAGCCCTTGGAGGCCAGACAGGGGCTGTTACTGGGAAGAGGGGAGGGTTAGGGAGCTGGACAGACAGCACCCAGGGGCCCGGCAGCATGGAGGCTCAGCAATCTGACCTGGGGACAGGAAGGAGGGGCGCCCATGGCACACGCAGCTGTGCACAGGTGTGCAGAGAGCAGCTGCCCCTCGAGTGAGCCCACTGTGAGGCTCAGAGCTCTGCCGCCAGGTCCCTCACCCGGTGGTCGCTCTCTGACCTGTGGGTGTTTGCAGAGCCAGAGGCAGTGCCTGCCTTCCCAGGCCTTGCTCCAGCCCCTGGCCACACAAAGCCCAGGGCTCCCGCGGGAGCTGGGCCTGGCCAGGGGTGGAGGGGTCGTGCTCACCACTGCCCCTCACCCCCAGGACTGGGCCAGGGCTGCAGTGTCAGACTGGGCAGTGGTGCCCGACGGTGCCCCAAGGGCGTTGTTACTCTGAGGAAAGAGGGAGGGCTCCCCTCCCCACCGCCGTCCAGGTGTGCTCGCACTGTCAGGTGGGCTCCCCCCGTCCAGGTGTGCTTGCGCTGTCAGGAGCAGCCTGGTCACCAGGGCACGGGCTCCCGGAGGCCCCCCAGAGGCAGCCACTGGAAATGGAATCGTCAGGCAGAGAACCATGCGACAGGGGGAGCCATCCTTGTGGGGGGTGGATCTTGTGCTTCTGTCATTTGGCTGAAGAGGTTCTCTTGGCTTTAAGAGTCTATGCATCGGACGTCTCTGTGCCAGCTCTGAGCAAGCTCCAGGTGGCTGCTGCAAGGGTCGCAGAGGGAACAAGAGCTAGTTAGTCCCTGGGTGAGCCCACGGCCTGAAGGGGTCAGGAAGTGCCAGTGCACAGAACCACAGCCTCGCCATCTGTATGCTCCAGCAACGTCACAGGGATGCCCGGGGTCCACAGCCCACGAGAACTGAAGGGGCTCAGACGGGTTTGGGGTTGTGGTGAACAGCAGCCCCCAGCCCAACCTGGCCCACGCAGCACCGTCTCCCTTGCAGAGGGTGCTCCAGGCTGTCCCCCACTCACCCCCTCCTGGCCCCTCCCAGAGTCTATCCCAGCCCCCTCCCCTCCCTCACCCTCCCCACCACCAGTAGAGCCCAACAACCCAACAACCTGAGCCCAGGTTGCCAGGGGAGGGCCTGCCCCCTGCTGCCCGGGCCAGCCTGCCCGTGTCCCCCCACGTCTCCTCCCAGGAGGACTTCAAGGGAGGCTCAGCCTTGGGGGTCAGTCTTGTCCAGTCTCCTGAAGGGCTTCTCTCCCACTCTTCAGGCGTGGGAGTGGGACTCCTCCAGGGAAGGGTCCTGCCCAGGCCCCTTGGCTCTGCAGGAACACACTGGCCTAACCCAGGAAGACCGTCCATTCCTGAAAGGAGGGCCCAAGGGACGAGGTTTGGGGGTGGCCGTGAGGACAGAGTGGAGAAGAAACGTGACTGTCTCACCAGCCCGAGATGCTGAGGGGCCTCTGCTGCAAAAGGCCCAATGACGGGGCTGGAGAGGGGACAGGAGACAGGCGACCTCTGCCGAATGAGGCCAGACTGAGCTGTGCACAAATGCAGAGTGGAGGAGGGGGAGAGACGGAGAGACGAGGCAGGGGGAGGGGGCGCGGGACAGGCACTCAGCAGAGGAGGGACACAGGCCCTGGACCTGCCCAGCACATCTGGGCCGTCCCAGGGTCGGGGTCTCCTGGGGAGCCTGTGGCCTCTGGCCCGGAAGGCGAGTGGGACGGACCATGTTCCCCCTGACCTTGGCCGTGGTGACCGCTTTCGCCTCTGGCAGCAAGGCTAAGAGCAAATGCCAATACATGTGAGCACACGCACACACGCATGCACAGTTGGTGCCATGGGCACCCCAACCAGCACTTTCTGGGGAAGAGTCCCAAAAGGCGCCACAGAGCTGTCCATCGTGGGAGGCAGGGGGGCAGGCCAGGCACCTGCACCTCCAAGGGCAGGACACAGGTTGTGGCCCTGGAGGCTCGGGTCTGCAGGGTGGAGGGGCCGGAGGGGCCTGCTGCCTCTGTCCTGAATATCCGTTCATCTTTCACCAGCGAAGTGTGTCCTGGCGCCTCTGGTGCCTGGAAGATTTGGTCGAGGATTTGGCAAGGAGTGAGGTGATCACGTGGGAAGAGGGACTTGGGGGTCAGGGTGCCTCTGAGGCCAAGGGCTGTGTCCCTTGCAGGTGGAGGCCAGGAATGTGAGCGCTGGGAGTTCAGGAGATCAGGGAGGGGGGTGAAGTAGATGCTCGAATGCACGCAGCTCCACCCCACGGTCATGGAGCCTCTGGCAGGGCTGTTGCTGGGGCAGCCACCAGCAAGCTGAGACATGTCAGCAAAGGTGGGTGTTGGGCTGTGCAGGGCTGAGTTCTGTTTGAAAGGTGCACATGACTGGGGCGGGAGTGGGGTGACTCCCCTCTTGACTTTGGCTAGTGGATGATGGGGGCAGCAGGGTGGAGGTTTGAACTGTGGAGTGAGGTGGGCCCTGATAAAATCTGAAAATATCTGTTTAAAGTCCCGTTCTTCCAGCTTTTCCAGAGCACTTCACCCAAAATGCCTCATTCCTGATCGCTGCCCTGAACCCTTTCCAGAGTGAGTTAAGTCATCAACGGCACTGGCTAGCGACCTAATCCTTGAAGAATCAGATGGCAGCGACTTTTCAGTTGCCAGGTTCAATGCTCATTTCAAACAAGTGTTTGTGAGTGTGGGCACCCAGTGGATACCCAGCTGTTCTTGCACTCACTCTTTAATCCAAAGACTGTCTTTCCCCAACTGAATTACAGTTGATACCTTTGTTGAAAATCAGTTGTTTACGTACATGTGGGGCTTTTTCCAGACTCTGTTCATTCCCTTTGATTTTCTGTGTATATGAGTCCTGCCACTTTGCTCTTCCTCAAAATTGTTTTGGCTATTGAATGTCCCTTACATTCCCATATGAATTTTGAATCCATTTCTCAATTTCTTCAAAATAAAAAGCCTTTTGAGATTTTGATTGGATGGCACTGAATCCATAGATTAACTTTGAAAAAAGTTTCACCCTAGCAATGAGCCTCCTAATCCATGAACATGGTATATCTCCCCATTTCTTTAGATACTCTTTAATTTCTCTCAGCAGTGTTTATAGTTTTCAGTGTAAAGAACATACAACTTTTCATTAAATTAATGCTTAGATACTTTAAGATTCTAGTGCTACTGTAAGTGGTGGCTTTAAATTTGTATTTACCTAATATTTGTTGCAAGTATATAGAAACACTATTTACTTTCATATGACCTTTGTATCTTGCAGCCTTGCTGTGTTCACTGGTTAATTCTAGTATTTTTGGATTGATTTCTAAGAATTCCTGCACTCACAAGCATGTCATGTGTAGAGACTTTCATGCCTTCCTTTCCAACTGTTATGCCTTCTGCTTCTTTTCCTTGCCTTGTCACATTGACTCTCGTGTGAGAGCCAGCCTCCTGGCCTTGTTCCCAACCTTAGAGGCAAAGCCCCTAGTGTCTCACCACTAAGAATAATGTTATGTGGAAATTTTAAAAATAACCAGTTTGCAACCAGTGTCCACTTCCAGTGATTTCAGGGCTGGGTGGAAAGCTCCTCTGACCCCCACATGCTTCGTGAGCCGGGGTAATTCTCCACGTGGGAGAGAAGGCCAGGGACACCAGTGCTTCTGGAGGGTGGGGAGGGTTCTGTGTCATACCTTGCACTGGCCCTTTTTCCAATGGTTAGTTTCATGGTTCTGAGCACTTCCCCACTGATATGTACCACTGCTGCTGCCCTCCTCCCCCCTCCCCAGGCTTTGCCAGGACATGTCAGATCAGCTTGGTGGCCTTCCCACCAACAGGAGCAGGACAGCCCCTCTCTGCTGCTCTCTCTGCTATTTTCAAAGCGTCCAAGTGCTCAGGAGAGAGGGCTACTTAGGGGGCCTCTGAGACCCAGACCTCACCTCTGCGGGGCAGGGGAAGCCAGCTCAGCCTGGGGGCTGGGAGGGGGGGCACAGGGAGGAAGGAGGCCCTTCCAAGGCTGAGATAGACACTCCATGGCCGTCTGTGCTAACAGAGGCCTTGCCTTTGGGGTAAGTCCCAGTCCCTAAAGTTGTGATGGGGACGGAAGGACAGTGCTGTTTACAAAGCAAATCCTGGAGACCCTCGGAGGGACCTTCACGGGGCAGTGGGGCCAGGCAGCAGGGAGACACCACCAGACTGCTGAAATCACATCCTGGACACGCGCCCAGGAACTGCCATGTCTGGAAGAGGCGCAACTGGTCTGTGCTGGCACAGGATCCCATGAAGCTCTGTGTATGCATGGTGTGTGTACACACATGTGTGTGAGTGTGCAAAGAGATTGAGAGAGGTCAAGATCCCAGGTCCAGCCTGCAGAGACCCCTGGGTGAGTAAGGTCTGAAATTCCTCCCCCACCCCCACCCCCACCCCTAGCCCTCCCCCTGCTCCCAGGTGCACACCCACCTGTCAGTCTGTGTGTGTGTCATACTGGTACACCCGTCAGCCCCTCTGGAGTGCCAGGAGGGTTGGGCTGTCCCCCACCAGGTCTCAGGACCCAGAAGAGAGAGGCACGCAGAACAGGTGAGTAGGTGCTGCTCCCAGAACAGGCCCGGGGCCGGAGTGTCTCTGGTGCTTGCTCTGTGCATGCTGCCAACCCAACCCCTCCATCTGCGAAGGAGGGACCAGAACAAACCACCTGGGAATGTGCCTCTGGCAAGCAGAGGCCACTAGGGGGCAGTATGGCTCTTCCTGGGGACACTCGGAGGACCGCTGGGGACCAGGCTGGCCCCGCTGCCCAGGGAGCACGAGTGGGGAGGCTGGGCAGCCAAGTGTGTGGAGCCGGGTCCCCGTGGGGTCCACACCCAGGCCTGGCCGTTATGTTACTTTGTTTTTTGGGTACAGTGTGCATAACATGAAAAGTGACTTTGTAGAAGCGAGCAGTCCAGTGGCATGGTCAGCAGCCCTGACCCCAGTGGTCCTTTTTCTCCCAGGAAAACTGAGCGAACAGGTTCCCCCTCCTGGGAAACGTGTGTATCCCCAAACCTTGAGCCCCGCGGTCGCACTTAGCCTCAGAGGAGCCCAGTGGCCATGGACACTGACCCACCTGTGACCCGCGACTGGTGTATGCCTGGGGCCAGGTGACCAGGGCCGGCCCCACCGACGCCACATGCCTGGAGGGCTTGGGGGTTCCTCCTGGAAGTGGGTGCTTGTTCCCAGAGGTGGGGGGCGGGCTGGGGAGGGCACCGTGCCCTCAATCACCCCACCATCCAAGAGGACAAGAGACGCTGCACTTTTAGTTCGGGTGACAGGTCCTGAATCAGGTGGCGGCGACCGTGCTCAAGGCCCAGTCCTCCTGCCGACCCACCGGGATGTCCCCGGGACAGAGTCCCAGGGTAGGTACAGCCGGGGCCGCTCCCTGCACACCCAGGTCCCCCCCCCAACCCCCCCCAGCAGAGCACTGTCCCCATGCAGTCGTTGCGTCGTCGCCACTAGGCCTGTGGCCATTACGTTACTTTTATTGGGGCAAAATGTGCATGACGTGGAATGCACCTTTTGAACCCTTTTGAAGCGTACATTTCAGCGGCATTAAGGACTCACACTGTTGTGCAACCACCACCCTCATCTCCAGAACTTTCCATCTTCCCGAATGCTGTCCACATGAAACACTTACGGGCCCTCATCTGCCCTTGCTTTCTCATACCTGCCCTCGCTGCCCTCATCCACCCTCACCGGCTCACACCTGCCCCCACCTGCTCTCTCTGACTCTCGCCTGCCCTTGTCTGTCCTCCCTGGCCCTCTCTTGCCCTCATTTGCCTATACCTGTTCCCCCTGGCCCTTACCTGGCCCTACCTGTACTCACTGGTTCCCTCCTGCCCTCACTGGCCATCACTGGCCTTCATCTGCCCACACCTGCCTACACCTGTCCTCGCTGGGCTTTGCCTTCCCTCACCTGTCCTCCCTGGCCCTCACCTGTCCTCGCTGGCCCTTGCTGCCTCTTGGCCCTGGGCCCTCCCTGCTGACTGTGGACGGGCTGGGCAGTGTGGTAGCCCTGAGAGTGAGGGCACCCCACCGGGGGCCGGGCCGCCCTGGCTCCAGAGCCTACCTCTTTCTGCTGACTCAGCAGTCACTGCAAGGCCAAGCGGGGGACGAGGGTTGGGGGGAGCCAGGCAGGGACCTGGCGACTGCAGGGAGCTCGGCCAGCCCAGTGATCCCTCCCTCTCCCCGAGGGGCACCTCAGATCTTGGCTGCCCCAGGCGCGGCTGCCTGACCACGCTGCCTCTCGTGCTGGTTTTCGGTAGTCGGGACGGGGGGGACGAGTGGAAGAGTGACATGGTGAGCTCTGGCCCTTCTGCTCTGTGTGGCTGGAACCCAGTGCCCAAGTCCAGCCCGGGGGGGGGGTGTTTAGAGCCTCGAAGCAGGAAGAAGCTGGGGGGGGGGCACAGAGATGTGGAAAGAGGGCCGAGGTCTGGGTGACAGCCAGCACTGTGCTTCAGGCCCCAGCCACGTGTCCCCGGAGGGACGCTTCTGCTGAGAGGTCATTGTGACTCCTAGGCAGGCTCATGGCCCAGCCCCATGTGGAGCTGGAGGAGCGCTTGGCTATAAACTCCCCATCTGCAGGAGCAGGACGCGCCGAGGGGCAGGGCAGACGGGAGCTGGGCAGCCCTGGTCCAGGGCAGGTATTCAGGGCCCGCCTGGGTGGGCTCCACTTGGACTGACCACTGCCTCCCCCACGGGGCTGTGGCCTCACGATGCCGGTGCTGCAACGGCTCGAGAGACGCCTGATACCTGACATGGTTATGTCAAACCCCTGATCTTTCACTAATTAAAAAATTTAAATTAGTTAAAGCTAATTAAAATTGATTAAATTTGTACTAATTAAAACTACTTGAATTATCTTCAAAGCACTGAGCTGACTAAAGCACCTGCCACCTCGGGTAGTATGCGGGCAGCGGTGCGGCAGGAGCGGCCGAGCCCGGAAGACAGAGAAAGAACTGGGAGCGCAGCCCCACCTGTTGCCTCGCTCGCTCTTTTCAGGCTGCACCGTGCAGACAAAAGGTCCCGGCCAGGATCAAATCCACGCCACAGCAGTGACAACACGCAGGGGTCACCAAAGGGCCTCAGGGAGAAAGAGGTCAAGGAGTGGGGCCCTGCCTCCTGGCGCAGCGCGTGAGCCCAGAGCGCAGGCTCCCCGCAGGGCCATCACCAAGCCACGCGCCGCGGCTTCTCCCAGGGTGGGGGTGGGGGAGCCACCAAGGGGGACGAGCAGAGGGCGTGGCAGAGCGGGAACATGGTCCAAAAGCCCTGGGGCCCGCCCTGGACGAGCCACGAGGGCCAAGCTGGACAGGTGCTAGAACCACGAGAGGGTGCGGGAAGCAGCTGTCTGTCTGTCTGTCTACCTATCATCGGTCATCGATCACATCTATCTACTATCTGCCTATCATCTATTATCTATTATCTATCTGCCATCTATCACCTGTCTATCATCTCTCTACCTACCTACCTACGTATCTACCTGTCCATCATCTCTCTCTGCGTCTGTCTGTCCAGACACATACAAAACAGAGTGTAAGACACCTAGAAATGAACTTAACAAGAAATGTGGGGAACATTCAGTCGGAGATTTGAGTGAGTGGAAGATACACCTGGAGACGCAGGGGCCCGTGGTGCCGTTTTGTTTCCCCGGGACAGGTCTGTAGCCTCAGCACTGTGCCCCTCAGAACACAAGGCGTGTGTTTTTCTTTTCTTTTCTTTTCTTTTTCATTGTTTTTTTTACGTGGCATTTGGAAGTTCCTGAGCCAGGGGTCGAGCCACAGCCACTGTAGAAGCTCTACCGAGTAGTTATGCTGAGAGCCACACGGGAAGTCTTTTTTTTTTTTTTTTTTTTTTTTTTTTTTTTTTTTTAGGGCCAAACCTACGGCATATGGAAGTTCCTGGGCTAGGTGTCAAATTGGAGCTGCAGCTGCCCGCCTACACCACAGCCACAGCCAAGCTAGATCCGAGCCACATCTGTGACCTACACCGCAGCTCTCAACAGCACCGGATCCTTAACCCAGCAAGCGAGGCTAAGGATCAAACCCCCATCCTCATGGATACTAGTTGGGTTCATTACTGCTGAGCCACGATGCGGAATCCCAAAGAGTGTGTCTTTCTCTCTGAAGCTCCTCTCTAGGAATAAACGTGTATAATGGAATTATTTTTTGTTTGCAGAAGAGCAGCCACAGGGAAGAGATCGGGGCTGATGTGAGGAGCCAGGACAGGCTGGCAGAGGCTGCTTCCTCGTGCCCACCCGGGAGGGACAGCGTGGCCCACCCACCACTCAGGGTAAGAGGCGGGAGCCTGGCACCTCCCCTGGGTAGAGAGACAACTGCAGGTGCATCTGGTTTGAAATAAAGCCAGTGCCCACACATGGGGATGTGGAAGGTGGGGACCAGCAAGGGGAAGGCTGCCGGGCGCTGAGCCTGCCTCCAGGGCGAAGGGCGGACCAGGACCGTGGCCCCGCAGCCCCGCGGCTCCCGGGGACCGTCTGCACAGACGCCAGGCGGGCTGGCGCGCTCAGGCGGCGGGTGTGTTTACACATATTTGCACATTCCTGTGTTGGATGGAACGTTGTTGTACCAACAAGGAGAAGATGAGCACACATGCTGAAAAACGGGCACGTGATACCAACGACAACCGCTCCAAATAGGAACTAAAAATAGTCATATTAAAGGCGTGAAAATGCTGTGTTTTGACAATCCAACTTTAAAAGATTTTGAAAATGTTTAACCTATTTTTTCAGCTGAGTTTTTGGTCTTTCTTTGATTGAATAGGTAGTGTATTGGCTTCATTCAAACGTCCAGAAGCACGACAGGTGAGGCGCTCGCTGTGAGCCCCCCCCACCTCCCCGGGTCTCAGCCGCCCCGCCCCGCCCCGCCCTCAGCAGGTGGCCTCGTCCAGGGCAGACTCCGCCCCCGACGCACCCAGGGCCTCCCTCCTTTTCCGCTTGGCTGCGGGCCTCGGGCTTTCCTCGGCTCCAAACCCACCCGGAGGGGCTCCGAGCTCTCTCCTGAACGGTGGCCGTTTGGCGGGTGCGCAAGGGTATTTATAAGGTCCTTTCCTGGACGTAAAGTTTGCTGTCAAAGGGGCCCCCGTGGGGGAGGGGTGAGAGGTTCGTGGTCACCGTGGCGCCCAGGTCTAGTGACAGCGAGGGCCAGGAGCCCTGGCACAGGGCTGGTGTGAGACGCCCCCGGGTCAGTGGAGGGCGCAGCCCCCATCGTCCAGAACGCGCGTGAACAGACTGGTAAGGGACCCGGAGCTCCAGGGGGCAGCTTCAGCAGTGCTTTTCACCACAAAACGTGGGCAACTGGCCGGGATGTGGGCACTGGGCCCCTTGGGAATGTGCAGAGTGGCCTGGCACTGAGGGTCCCACGAAGCCCGCAGTGCCCTCCAGGGTCCTATCCCCGGGCTCCTCCCGCAGAGCCGCACCAGGCACAGGCCACGGAACGTGAGGCCACTGGAGTGGGGCGGGCTTGTGTCACCACCGGTGACAGATGTGCTGGGCATATGTGACGATGCCCCACAGCAGTCAATCAGCCACACAGCGTGAACAGACCTTAGGAACGCAATGCACAGGACAGGCCTCTTAGAGACGCTAGGAAAGCACACGGAACGTGCACCTTCCCGCAAAGACCCGCAGGACGGCTGTTGGGTGCGGAGGCGTCAGAGGTGGGAACGGGGCTCAGAGGGAGCAAGGGCGGGACCGAGAGAGGGCTGGGGGGGGCACGTCCCAAGAGCAGGGAGGGTGGCTGTCCCTGGAGGAGGTGAGACAAAGGGGAAAGGAACAAAGGACAAGCACCTGGGCCGTGGACTGAGGGGCGTCCCGTGTCATCAGGAGTTGCCACTGTGACTACAGGGGGTAAAATAGAGCCACAGTCCTGCCCCTGTGCCCCCCCCCGTCACAACTGGGAGAGGACACACGTGGTGCTCTGGGAACAGTTGCCCCATCGCCGTTCTTGTTGCCGTGCGATTATTTGCTGGGCGTGGAAATATAATCTCTTCTCAACCACTCCTGATCTAAGAACAGAGAAAAAAGGGAAGAATCCATGGACCTCATCGCTTCCAGGAGCCACGTGAGCCCCGTGGCATCTGCCTGCCGGCTGCCCGTGGAGACGCCCGGTCGGGAAACGGAGGTCTGCGGTCTGAGTGGCCCAGAGCTTCGGGTAAATGGCCTCGATCTTCGCGGCCGAGGTAAGAGCAGGAGTGAATAAGGACCCTCTACAGGTGCTGAAAATAACACTCAGCACTGAATGAAAACTAGTAACTTGCCAGCCGTCTGTCGTGAAGCGGATCTCTGCTGGGTGAGGATAGGGTTGCCTTTGTCTTTCCTGACGACGCTGGAGCGTTGAGTCCTCTTCCTCAGGATGTGCACCCAGCCCGGTGGACGCGAGTGAAACACGCTGGACGCCAGGCTAGGACCGGGAGCGGAAGAGAGAACTTCCAGAGACGTGCGCCGCATCAGCAGGGCTTCCCTGCGGTCATCTCCGTAGCTACAGCAAAACCTCCCCGGGGAATCGTCAGTGCGTGCTGCTACGTGAAAGAAGTCAGCCTGAAAAAGCGACGCACTATCTAACTACAGTCGTAGGACATTCGGGAAAAGGTGGACTTTTGTGATGGTAAGAAGATCTGTGATTTCCAGGGGTTTGTGGGGAGGGCTGGGGGATGGGGTCGGGGACGCATGGGGATGTTTTTAGCATGGTTGCACTATTCTGTATGACACAGTAGTGCTGGCTGGCTGACCTCACGCCTGTGTCCAACCCCAGAGAAACACAGAGGGTGCACTTTATTGAATGCAACCGAAAAGGTCACTGAGGAGGTTGGGGGATGTCGGGTGGAATCCAGAATGTGACAAAACCATCCGACTGTGTCACCACCCTCACCAAGAACGGGAGGGGCTGACCCCTTTAGGGATGACCTGTTTTGGAGGCGAGTGGAGTCTGTAAGTTTAGAAGCCAAAGAAACTGCCTAAGTTGACATAGTTGTTTCCCGGGGGCATGGGTTGCTAATTCTGGTCCTGCTCTCGGGTTTCCTGTGACCCAACTGAGCTTGGGTCCACTTGCCCGAGGCAGAGCAAAGCAAATCCACTGATGGGTTGTGGGGAAGGAAAGAAGAGCGTTTATTTGCAGGGTGCCCAGCAAGGAGAACGGGCAGCTCACGCTCAAAAGACCTGAAGCCCCGATGGCTCTGAGGGAAGGATTTTAAAGGCAACACGAGGGGCGAGGGTCCAGCTCACGGGCACATCCTTCTGAAGGTTGGTGAGGTGACAGGTGGGGTCTCGGAACCTCGACTGTCAACCTTCTGGCTCCAGCTTGTCTGTGTGCAGGTGGTCAGCAGGCAGTCAACTTCCTCCGCCCGGCGGCGGTGTATTTTCTACAAATATGCACCAGCATCTTATCTACAGCCCTGGAGGAGGAACGAAGGGCCCTTGACTTTGTTTTATGGCTGACGTATTATTATTTTGTCTTGCTGACTTCTTTCCTTTCTTTCTACGTTTTTACACTTTTCTGACGAAAGCTGCTCCTTGGAACTCGGGGGAGGCCTAGGAAGCTAAAGCTTTTCTACGAACAAGAGACAAGGGCCACGGGATCTGATCCTGGGAAGGTCCCGCGGGGTCCTGCTCTGTCTCCACGTCAGAGCTGGACAGGTAAGTAAGCGGATGGGGTGGGGGCCCCGGGGGTCTCACTGTTGGAGGGGGCAGAAGCCACGTGAGGAAGGGCAGGAGGCTGCAGCCCCCCCTGTGGTGGCGGGTCATCACTGACCATGCGGACACCGATGTGGACGCATGCTTAGCTCAGTGGGGACGAGAGGGCTCCTTACAGAAGAGTTTTAGACGTGAGTACAACGTACCTCAGAAATGCACGGCTTCGCTTCCAGGCAACCACAACGAAGAGACCTTGGAAGTGAAGCGTCTCGCTGTCTCTCACGTGAAGTTTCGGTTTCACTACGCTGTGGTCTGCGACGCGAGCAACGGCCTTGCGTCTAAAACCCCCACGTGCCTTCCTCCATCAGACATAGCTGATTGATAAGAAGTGCTGTACAGGAACAGAGGAAGAGGGAAAAACATCGGCGGCTTCAGCAAGTCCCGGTGGTAACCTCGCCGATCACAGATGCTCGCAGCTGGTGTGATGAGAGCTTGGAGAGGCCGCGAGAGTTCCCGAGTGCGACGCAGAGACGGGCAGGGAGCAAATGCGGCGGGACAAAGGGCGCCAAGGGACACGCTTGACCCGCGGCTGCCACGGACCTTTGATGCATACAGACACCGTGTCTGCGAAGCACAGTGACGAGGCGTCCCACACACCCGCGCGTGAGGATGAGCACGAGCTCCCGTCTTCGCCGCCGGGAGCAGCGGAGGCAGGCGCACGGCAGCAGCGACCAGCTCGCCGGGCCCAGGTCTGGCTCCCGGTACTCTCCTCGGCGGAAGGCGCCGGGCTTCAGCCTGGAGCCTTTGCCCCAAAGCAGATGGAGGGCGCTCAGAAACAAGGAGCCCCTGGGGGAGGGGGCAGCAGGGATGACAGAAGGGGCCCCCAGCCAGCCCTGGAGCCGGGTCAGCCCCAGGACAGTTGGACTGGGTCCCTGCCGCAAGCATAGAATAAACCCCATGGTCCAAACCGAGGTCCGTGAGCGGCCGGCAAGTGAGCAGGGAGGGGAGGGGCTCTGCGGGGGGCCCACCTGGCCCTGAAGCTGCTCTGTCCTCGTCCCCGGGGAGGGCCGCACCCCTCCTGGGGTGGGTGTGCATGACCTCCTTCCAGGGGACGCTGTGGGGGGCACAGAGCAGCTGACAGAGGCGCCCGGGCCCGGTGCCCAGGGCCAGCGTCCTCGGGGTGGGGCCTGTGACGGCCCGCGCCCTGGACGGGCAGGACGGGCCCTTCCCCTCTGGGGTCCGTCCTGAAAACCACCGGCCTCGTCCCCCTGCAGCTGTCAAGGTCGTGAAGAGCAAGAGCGTCTGGGGGACTCACAGCAGAGCCGCTCGAAGGGGCTGTGATGTGGGGTCTGGGGTGGCGGGGATACTAGGGAGAAGCCGAGGGAATCTGAGTAAACCATGACTTATCAGCTTATTAATAACAGTGTGTTAGGTGTTCCCGTCGTGGCTCAGTAGGTTAAGAGCCCGACTAACATCCATGAGGACATGGGTTCGATCCCTGGCCTCGCTCAGTGGGTCAGGGATCTGGCGTTGCTGTGGCTGTGCCGTAGGCCGGTAGCTGCAGCTCCGATTCAACCCCTAGCCTGGGAACCTCCATATGCCACGAGTGCGGCCCTAAGGAGGAAAAAAAACCCCACCAAAACCAAAACCAAATAGTGTTGATAGTGGTTCCTGAGTGGTGACAGATGCGCACCAGCCGAAGAGGTGACAGCGCGGGCGGGAGTGTCTGTCGTCTTTGTTACAGTTTATAAATCTAAACTGGTATGAAAAGGAAGTTTCTTTTTTGAAATAAAAAGAACAAGCTGTACGGGGGGAGGAGCACAGCAAGGATTTCTCCAGTGGCCAGTAAGCCATGAAAAGTGTCATCATTCATTCGGGGAACGCGAATTAACACCCACTGAGAGCCCTGCACCCCACTGGGCGGCCAAAATCACCAAGGCTGAGTGGGGTGCTGGCCAGGAGCCGGGGACACAGCGGGCAGAGGGCCGCTTGGGAAGGAGGCGGCTCCCCCTTGACATGAACTTTCAGGAGCCACCTTCCGTGGGACCCGGGGCTCCGCTCTCGCTGTCTTCGCCCAAAGGAAGCCAAAGCCCACGCTCCTGGAGGCTTGTCTGCAGCCCCCGACAGCAGAGCTCAGCCCGGAGCTCATCGCTAGGTCACTCTGGACATGGATGCCTTGGGGGGCGCGGGGCGGCCGCGGATGGGAGAGGGCCCGACCTGCGGCCGGGCGCGGAGAGCACGTGCTGTCACGTCATGACGCCAGACCCCAAGGCGACCGTGCTGGGGGCCCCGTTTATGTGGAGCTGGGAGAGGCGGCGTTATGGGCATGACAGGAAGCCGCGGCCAGTGGCCTGGGGGCCGGAGGTTCCGAGGGGCAGGAGGAAGGTCTGGGAGGTGTGTTCCTGGTCCCGGTTCTGGTGCTATAGACCCACAGGCATGTACACACCAAATCGGCCTCAACAGTGGGTGGTTTATTTGTTTCCAGCAAAGTTGTGGAAATCGTGGCTTTTTGGTAAAATCTGTAAACTGGGGCCTGGGGTCGGGTGGGGGTGGGGCGCTTGTTTGCCCTCCAAGCTGTGTCAGAGTTCTCGCTGGGATTTACCGTGCTAAGCGGCCTTTGAAAATGCCCAAATCTGCAAACACGAATGATAATTTAAACTGGCACACGCCGAGGGAAGCAGTAGCTTCGGGTTGGATTCGATTCCACCCCACCTCGCAGCACAGCCAGCAGCTCGCAGGGAGGGAGTCGAGATTTTAAAGACAAACACGTCCTCCGAGTTCTGCCTTTGAACAGGCCTCGTGTTTAAAAAACAACACGGCTAAGCACAGGCTTCTCCCTCGCACGCTGAGCGGAAACGTGCCCTGCTGAGCTGCTTGGCAGGAACGCGACCGCCTGCCTGCCGACCCGATGGGGGTGACGAGAATTGGTCCCCAGCCCCGGATGGAAATTTCCAGAGATGTTTTTCCTTCGTCACGTCTTTAATTTGTCAAATGGGCCTCTCAGTCTGGCCTCCAGGTTCACACAGCTGCCAAGGCAAGAGCCAGCCAGCTTCCCCAGGGAGGCGTTTCCAACTCGGTGTCAGACCAGCCCATGGTCCCCCCTCGGGCCCGCCTCTGCCACCCCATCCAGGACCAGGACCCCCCAGGAGTCTGAGGGTGAGGGGATGGCGCCCTAGGGACACGTGGCGCGGCCTCGTTCCTGCAGAAATGACCCTCGGCGAGCTCGCGCCTTCCTCCTCCCTCGCCTCGAGAAGCAGGTGCATCTGACTCAAGCCAGGGCTCTGCCCAGAGGCCCCGTGAATGAAGTCACTGCGGGCGAGACCTGCCTCCATTCCCGCAGCCCCGACCTTGAGAACGCAGTTTACTCTCTGGCCCAGGCGTCTCTTCCCTGCCGTGAGGCTTCCTCTCTAGTCCCGTGTTCTGGGCTCTTTGGAGCTGACTTTGTGCTTTTATAACTTCTAAAAACTGGCCATTTATTTCCCTTGATGTAGGAGCACGTCTCGGCAAGCTTGGAAGCCTTACGTGCATCCCTGCAGCTTTTCTTCCAGGGAAAACAAGTGAAATCCCTCCCAGCGTGACCTGGGCAGCTGTGTCAGAGGGCAAAAGCCAGCCCGTGGGGCACAGGCTGGGACGAGCTGCCCCAGGGCTAGTTTCAGCAGAGGCAGAAGATGCAACCTGGACTCTGGGGAGGGCGTGCATCTGAGAACAGCCCCCTGCGTCCTGGTCCCCACAGGCCCGAGGCGAGGATGAGGAGCTGGAAGAGACGCCCCCGCCCAGCCCTGGACGCCTGCACCCGATCTGGGCAGGGGCCACCCTGTGGAACCTGGGTTTTCAGCACAGCCGACTCCCCATCCTCGGCTTCCCTGACCCCAGCCAGGTGCCCACTTTCCCCATGCCGTACAGGCCGGGGCCACTCACCCTTCCAGCCAGGGCAGCACTCTGACCGCGTGAGTCAGAATCTCTCTCTCCGTGATAGATGGGGGGTGTGGGGGCTTCCACCTCAACCCCCGGGCAGTTTCATGGCCTTGTTAGGAAGTCTGGGACTGGAGCCAGCTCTCTCTCCCTCTCATTCTCCCTCAAGGCATGCGGGTGCAGAGACTGGACCTAGCAGCTACGGTGACATCAGGAGGGCCGCCCCCCTGAGGATAAGGCGGACAGGTAGAGGGCTGCCTAAGCAGAAATTTGCAGTGATGGGACTGGAAACCTGATCACATCACACCTGAAGCCTGATCTCCCACGGACGGTCCTGACACAAGAGTCAGTCTCACTAGCAAGTTCACATAGAGCCCAGTTTGACTTGGGCATATTCTGTTTCTTAAAACGTAAAGGGTCGCATCGGACACCAGGGCTGGGAAGTGCATTTCCTAGAACCAGAGAACATCGAACTCTCAGGCTGTTGAAGTTGAGTTTGTGCTGCTGCCTTCACACAAGGAACCCTAGATATAACAGAGCAACTGGCTCTATGGTGGGAGCATCCTTGGGGCGACAGGTACCACCAAGTCTTCATGGGTCGGAATCCCCTTCCTGCTCCGGTGACATCCGTGAGGGGTCCCAGGACTGGGCCCCTCACGGGAGGGAGGGAACTCGACTTCTAGGCCTGGGAGCAGAGCTCGGACCCCGGCTGCTCCCTGCAGCCTCCGCCTTGGTGTGTCCATCTGTCGTCCAGGCAGCCCCGTAGCCAGGCCCTGTGGGTCCTGGGTCACGACTCCGTCTTTCTGGGATCCACTCTGGCTGGTTTCCATTCAAGCACAGGGGCCCATCAACCTGGCCCTTCGGCCGCGGGAGCATTGCCTGTCCTGTGTCCTTCAGCTAATTTCTCTGCCCCACTTCGCGTCTCAGGAATGAAAGTGGGCTGGATCTCCAGCTTTCACAGATAACATCTTCTGTTCCCTGCTTTGTCCTCCTCTTACAGACAAGGATGCCCCGCCTTTCCTGGAGACCCCACACACTGTGTACGGCATCCCCCCCCCCCCCCGCCTCCGGACGCAGCCCCCGCTCCTGGCACTGACTGGGGCCAAGCTCAGCTTGAAGCAGTTGCCACACAGCTGAGCTCTGAAATCAGGCGGAAATCTCGTTTTTGTGGGTCATGAACCACTGATTTGCTTCACTGGAATCAGAGCAGCTGGGCTGATGGGACATGCCTGGGGTCCCCAGGGCCCCTCTGTGCCCCCTGCTGAGGTTGGTCACCCTTTCCAGGGGTGCGATGCACTTGTGTCCCCAGGGGTCAGGCCAGGGCCTCGCGAGGGAGGTGGCATCTTGGGACTCCCACCTGGGAGCAGGGCCTTGTGGCAGGCCAGGCGCGAGGGCAGAAAGCAGGCCCCATGGCCTCTGCCCCTGTGAGCTCCCGGTGGTCAAAGTACTGGGAGCGTCAGGTGCCTGGGCTCCTGCATGGGGCTGGTCCTGTGGGAAGGACAGGCCGGGAACAGAACCCTGGGGCTCCAAGAGGAGGGAAGGGCTAGAAGTGGAGTTGACGGTGGGTCTGCCTGCGGGAGGGCCCCTAACGCCCTGGAGCCCGAGGTTCAGGGCTTCCAGGAAGCAAACACACCCCCACTGCCAGGGGACAGAGGACCTCCGAGGGACCTCTCCTGCCCCTCGCAGACCTGCCCCTGTGCGTCTCTTCATCCTGCTGCTCCTCTGTGTCCTCTGTCACGCGTGACACCGCCCAGCGCACCTGGGAGCTGCTCTCACTAATTAACGGAACCCGAGCAGCGGTCCTGGGGGCCCGACTTAAGGCCGGTGGGTTGGAAGCACAGGTGACAGCCTGGACTTGAGCTGGTTCTGCAGGGCGTCCTGTAGGGCTGAACCCTCTATCACGGCGTGGGCCACGTCTCCAGGCAGATGGCGTTGGCCCGGGGTTAGGCCGCAGGACTCACAGCTGGGCTGGCTGAGCACCTGGTGTGGGAAGCCGGGCGCTGGATGTCCTAAGCGCCCTGTGAGCACAGAGGTTGGAGGAGCGGTCCCAGCAAGGACCCCAGGCCCACGGCCAGCTCCAGCCTCTGCGTACACCGCGCAAGCGAGGTGGCCCTGGTGCCACACCGAAGCCCTGACCCAAATGCCTCTGTGGGTGGAGCTTGGCGGCTGTCCTGGCTTCTTCCAGGGCCGAGGCCCCGGAGGGGAATCTGCATGCGTTCGTGAGGCGGGATGGCAGCCCTGGCCTCCCGCCGGGTGGGTTCTGCACCTCGGTCCCCAGGCCCTTCTAGCGCCCCCGACAGAGGGAAGGGGGCAGCGGTAAACACAGGCCTGTCCGCTGGGGGGGCGGGGCGCTGGGAGCTGGGGGAGCAGCTTCCAGAATCAGAGGCTCAGGGCAGGCCTGGCGCTTGCTTAGCATGGGCCGGGGTCAGAGAACAGCCTTCCTCGCAGGCCGAGGTCCGTCTCTGTCCCCATTTGGTGGCTGTGGTCCTGGCAGGCTCCTGGAGGGTCAGGTAGGTGCAGGCGCCTCTGCTCATCCACTGCCCCTGCCACCCCCAAAACCTGGGGGCTGGCACCCTGCCCAATGCCTCTACTCCAGGCTCCTGGTTCTGCAACCCGCCAGCCGCGCCCGCCTCTCCCGGGCCCAGGAGTGATTTGCACCTATTTGCCGGCAAGAAGCGGCAGCTGTGGCCTTCTCCCATGGGGGTGTCTCAGACTCAGAAGCTTTTTCTGAACTTGGTTCAACAAGCATTGGCGAAACTTGACTCGACACGTGGCTTGCGGCTCCCGCCAAGCACCGGACACCTGGGAGCCGCGGTGAGCGTCTCTGCCGCAGACACTGTGGGAGCCACGGGCCGCGCTGCAGGAGCCCCAGAGGAGGGGTAACAATTCTGTTGCAGTTTCGATGGGAAGACCAGTGCTTTAATATTTACGGGAAAATGTGTTCCTGCTCCTGAGCTGAAAATTCTTTGTTTCTCTTTTGATTTTGAAAGTAATTAAAACACTGATGTGGGACCAACCCCCGCCCGGGTGGGGCAGAGCGGAGGTTGGAGACCCAAGGTCTCTAATGCCCTGGAGGAGGGGCGCCTGTGGGGGTGGGGCAAGGTCCGCTGGGGGCGGGGCGCCTTGGGGGCGGGGCAAGGTCCGCTGGGGGAACGGGGCGGAACGGGGCGGGGCGGAACGGGGCGGAACGGGGCAGGGCGGGGCGGGGCGGGGCGGGGCGGGGCTGGTGAGCCCCAAGGAGGTGTGGGAGTGGGCACACGTAGGTAGGGGCCTCTGAGGCCTGGAACCAGGGCACAGCCCCAGCCCCCGCCAGAGGCGAAGACACCCTCTGAGTGTTCGAGCCTGGAAACCACTGATGGGAGCGGAGCGGGCCTCCAGGCCCTCGGGCAGGTCCTGGCCTCCAGGCTGCGGAGATGTGGCTGGTGAGCCTGCAGTGGCCCTGGGGGCGGGGGTCTGCAGGGGTGTGGTCTATGTTCTAGAAGCTTCCAGACGCGCCCCCAGCCTCCTGGTCTGTGGCGGGGGCAGCGGGGCAGCGGGTTGGAGGTGAAGTGGGCTCCTCTGTGCAACCCTGACCTGTCCTCAACTTTGGGGATAGAGCTGGGGACTGTACCCCTAAATCCACGCGTGGAAGCCCGAGCCCCTCGCTCCTCAGAAGGAGACTACTGAGAGACAGGGCCCTCCAGAGGTAATTAAGGTAAAGCGAGGTCACTAGGGTGGCCCTGACCCTGTAGGACCGGTGTGCTAAGACAAGAGGGCACCGAGGGACGACCAGTGGGGACGCGGGGAGGGAAGGCCATCCGCACGCCCAGGACGGTGGCCTGGCCCGGGGCCCGGGGGGACCCTGTCCTGCTGACGCCTTGATCGGACCCCCGCCTCCAGCCTGAGAGGATGAACCTCGGGTGTTGAAGCCCCCAGCCTGCGGCACTTCATTAGAGGCCCCCTTCTCAGCGAGGCTAGGGGCTGTGCGGTGGCCCTTCCCTGGGCACGGCTGCCTTGCCCTGCCGCCAGGACCCCCGCCGGCCACAGCCTCCCCGAAGCGCTGCTTGGTCCCCTTGTGAGCCGCTCGCTTTGTCAGTGTCTGTGGCGAGAAAGTGTGAGCAAGACTGATTTCCTGCGGGATCTGCGGAGGAGGGTGAAGGGCAGCTGCCCTGCAGGGCCGGGGTGCCCACCGGCCAGGCCCTCGAGGTGACGCCCACGTGGCTCCGCATCGGACCAGCCGCCTTGGAGGGTGCGCGGGGTGCCCTGCGCGTTGCATCATGGGACCGTGGGTGGCCCACCTCTAAGACGCGCGCGCCTTTGATGGAACCTTCCCTCACACTGGCTTTAGTGACCACCCTCCCCGTGTCCATGCCCCGCTCAGCCCTGAGACGTGCCCCGTCAAGGCCTTGGGTCCACACCAGGGTCAGCCCCTCACCCACTGAGATGCACAACGGACCCGGGTCCCTCCAGGTCCCACACGTCACCACTGCCATCTCACTCTGAAGCCTCCGCCCAGACTGCAGCTCCTGGAGGGAGGCGCCTGGGGGGCCTGGGGGGCGCGGCCTGCCTCCTGCCTCCACCCCAGCTGGGCCGCCTCGACCACCTTGGCCCACCGCTCGAGCAGACGCCCTGGGCCTCTGCAGCTTCATCTTCAACAAGCAGTGGTCAGCAGGTGTTCCGAGGGGGCGGCGGGTGGCGCCTGGGGTCCTGCAAGGGGCAGGGCGGGGCGGGGCAGGGCGGTGTTAACCACTGTGCCTCCCTCTAGACTCCAGACCCACCCGCCAGTCACACAGGACTCGGCTTCAGCTTCAGCTTCACAAATGCTTCAAGGAGACCCTCTGTGCCACCGGGGCGGGCGAGGGGTGTGGCAAACACACCCCAGATGTGCGCAGGCTCGAGCACAGCAGAGGGCTCCCTGCTTCTGGGGTCCCAGACGCTTCCAGCCGCTGGCTGCTGGCCCCCGTGTGAGAAGCAGACCTCCACCTGGCACCTTGTTGGTGTCACCCGAGCAGGGGTGGGGAGCCTGCCGGTGACCAGCTGCTCCTTAAGGCTGTGGCCACATGGCACCTGCTCTCCTTCACGTTCCATGGGGAGAACCAGGCTCCAGGCCACACAAGGTCCAGGGCAGGTTGTTGGGGACCTGGTTCTGGACAGGATCCCATGCCCCACATCCAGCAGGGCTGTTGCAGACACATGGGAGTAACAGCGAGGGACAGATGTGGCCCTGGGGTGGGGAGACCTGGGGTGGGGACACCTGGGACACTGGGTCTGGAGGAAGAAGCAGAGAGAGAAGGCAGCGGGTGCAGGGGTGGGCAATGGCCGGGCAGGGTGCCCAGGTGGGAGCAGTCACCAGAGCTCAGGGGGACAGGGACACGCCCCCACCGCCTCCAGTCCAGCCAGTCTGAGCCCAGGTGTGATGCGTTTCCGGTGGACCAGGACAGGTGCCTGGGGCAGCGAGCCGGGCTCTGTGAGTGTAGCCGTGGGGCTGGTTCACCTTAGGACGATGGCTTGACAACATCTGTGTCTGATAAAAATCCTTTCAGGGAAAGAGGTTGTTAAGAGGAAGTGCAGCAAACTCATCCCAGCTTCTCCCCTGTGACTCGTGAGTGTTTTGACAGACAGTCCAATTTTCGTAATGAGCGGGTTGAGGTCTGAATACTGTGCTTCTTCTCTCTGTTGAAAATAGACCTGGAGTGATGAATCCTGTCACTGACTTGAGCTGACACCGCAACCGGGAAACCAACTGGATACCGTTTTTGAGGAGAGTTCATCAGACTTTTTATCTGATTTTTCTTTCCTTCTTTTTCCATCCTTTTTTTTTTTTTTTGTCTTTTCTAGGGCCACACCCATGGCATATGGAGGTTCCCAGGCTAGGGGTCTAGTCGGAGCTGTAGCCTCCAGCCTACGCCAGAGCCACAGCCACGCGGGATCCGAGCCACCTCTGCAACTTACACCACAGCTCAGGGCAACGCTGTGAGCGAGGCCAGGGACCGAACCCCCAACCTCATGGTTCCTAGTCGGGTTCGTTACCCACTGCGCCACGACGGGAACTCCTCCTTCTCGTGTTTTAAAAGTTGATGTGAAACGAGTATGTGTGCATGGTGAAATCTAAACACAGTGAAGGGAATAAAGTCAAGATGCAAGTTTCTGTCTGTCCTGCCCCCACACGCTCCATCCTCTCCCCACTGTTGTGAGCATGTGCGAGCTCTCAGAAGATGCACACGCGGGAGCACACGTGTGAGCTTGATGCATCCATGAGGCTGCACCGTGAGAGGCTCCTCTGCATCTTGGTGTTTTGAATAAGCAACATGTTGCAGAGACCTTCCCAACAGACCCGGCTCAGTCTTTCATGCCCTTCTGGGCTTGGTTATTGTTGTTAAGAGAGATGCATGAGGTTCAACCACTATGGAAAATAGTACAGAGGTACCTCAGAAAACTAGAGAACTACCATATGACTCGGCACTCCCACTCCTGGGCACACATCCAGACAAAACTTTCACTGAAAAAGATACATGCACTTGTATGTTCATTGCAGTGCTATTCACAATAGCCAAGACATGGAAACAACCTGAATGTCCATCGACAGATGAATGGATTAAGAAGATGTGGTACATATACACAATGGAGTACTACTCAGCTGTAAAAAAGAACAAGATAATACCATTTGCAGCAACATGGATGGACCTAGAGACTCCCATACTAAGTGAAGAAAGTCAGAAATAGAAAGGCAAATACCAAAAAAAAGATCTACTTTATGCCCATACAGAGACGATATTAAGATGGTGAAATAGAAGGGCTGGAGCTCATCTTCTCTCATAAAAACAACAAAATTACAACCAAATACTGAACAGCCTTCAACCAAATGGACTGGAAACTTTCAAAAAAACATCCTACTCCAGAAGACAAAGAGGAGGCCACTTCAAGAGATAGGAGGATCAATTATACAACATAAGCGACCCCACACCTCCCGGGTGGGCAGCCCACAGACTGGGAAATAACTATATCACAGAGACTCACCTACAAGACTGAGAGTTCTGAGCCCCATGTCAAGTCTTCACGCCTGGGGATCTGGCACTGGGAGGATAGAGCCCCCGGAGCATCTGGCATGGAAGGCCAGTGGGGCTTGTGCACAGGAGCCCCATGGGACTGGGGGACACGGAGATTCCATTCTTGAAAGGCGCACACAGATGTTCGCGTGCACTGGGTCCCAGGGCAAAGCAAAGTCTCCATAGGAATCTGGGTCAGACCTGACTGCAGGTCTCAGAGGATCTCCTGGGAAAACAGAGTTGACTGTGGCTTGTTGTGGGGAAAGGGCTTTGGAGGCAAAGGCCTTGGGAATATTCGCAGAGATATTCATCTCTGGAGGTGGCCATTTTTGGGAAAGTCTGGCCCCACCCATCAGCACTGAGAAGCCCCAAGCCAAACAGTGATCCAGGGGGAATCACAGCCCCATCCATTAGTAAACAGGCTGCCTAAAGGCACCCTGGGCACACAGTTGCCTCTAATGGCAACCAGAGACAAAGCCCCACCCACCAGAGGATCAGGAATCAGCCCCCCCTACAAGTGGGCAGGCACCTGTCCCTCCCTTCAGGAAGCCCACAGCAAGCCCCTGTAGCAACTTCAGCCACAAGAGGGGCAGACACCAGAAATAAGAGGGACTACAACTCTATTGTCTGCAAAAGGACACCACACCAAAAACATACAAATTGAAAAGACGGAGAACCATAACTCAGATAAGGGAGAAAGAAAAAAAAAAAAAAAACAGCTAAGTGATCTGGAGATCATCAGCCTCCAGGACAAAGACTTCAGGCTGATGATGCTGAAGATGATGCAAGACATTGGAAATAAACTGGAGGCAAAGATGGATAACTTACAGCAAACACTGAGCAAAGAGACACGAGATTTAAGAGTTCCCACCCTAGCGCAGTGGTTAAGGAATCCGACTAGGAACCATGAGGTTGCGGGTTCGATCCCTGGCCTCACTCAGTGGGTTAAGGATCTGGCGTTGCCATGAGCTGTGGTGTAGGTCACAGACATGGCTCGGATCCCGTGTTGCTGTGGCTGTGGTATAGGCCGGCGGCTAAGGTCTGATTAGACCCCTAGCCTGGGGACCTCCATATACCACGAGTGGGGCCCTAGAAAAGACGAAAAGACAAAAAAACAAAAACAAGATTTAAAACTTAAGCAAGCAGAGATGCAAAATACAATAACTAAAATTAAAAAAATTCATTAGAAGCAACCACCAGCAGAATACAGAAGGCAGAAGAATGAATCAGTGAGGTGGAGGACAGATCAGTGGAAATCACGGATGCAGAACAGAAAAGAGAAAAAAGATTGAAAAGAAATGAAGAGAGTCTCAGAGAACTCTGGGACGACGCTAAATGCCCCAACATCTGCATTAGAGGGGTGTCGGAAGGAGAAGAGAGAGCGAAAGGGACCGAAAAGATATTCCAAGAGATAATAGCCAAAAACGTCCCCAACATGGGAAAGGCACCACTCACTCAATTCCAGGAAGCACAACGAGTAGCCTATAAAATAAGCCCAAGGAGGGACACCCCGAGACACATGTTAATCAAACTGACCAAAATGAAAGACAAAGAGAAAGTCTTGACGGCAGCTGGGGAAAAGCAACAAATGACATGCAAGGGAACCCCGATCAGGTTATCGGCAGGTTTTTCAGCAGCAGCTCTGCAGGCCGGAGAGGAGGGGCATGATATAGAAAGACAAATACCGTATGAGATCACTTATATCTGGAATCTAACATACGGCACAAATGAACCCATCTGTGAAAAGGAAAATCACGGACTTGGGGAACAGACTTGTGGTTGCCAAGGGGGAGGCAGAGGAGTGGGATGGACTTGGAGCCTGGGGTTAATAGATGCAAACCATTGCATCTGGAGTGGAGAAGCACGAGATTCTGCCGTAAAGCACAGGGAACTATGTATCCAGTCACTTGTGATGGAGCATGATTGAGGATAATGTGAGAAAAAACCTATATATGCATGACGGGTCACTTTGCTGTGCAGTAGAAATTGACAGAGCACTGTAAAGCAACTATGACGGAAAAAATAAAAATCTTAAAAAACCACAAAAAAGGAAGAAGCATAACAAAGACCAAAAAAAGACGCATGAAACGTCTTCACGGCTGTGGCCTTGTGGCTCTGTCAGTGTTCACACTGTGCACGCACACACATACATGAACCCCCTGCACACACACACACGTGCATGTGCACACACGTATGCCCCCAGAGCTGCCTCTCACCCGCACCTCCACATGCGCAAGCCCCAAACACTTACACGCACACACCCCAGGTGCATGCACACACATATGCACACACACACACCCCAGGTGCACACCCACACCAGCGCGCACACATGCACACTTTGCACAACGCTGCATTCTGCCCTGACACTTGGTCACAAACTTGGTGGCTTAAAGTAGTAGGCATTTACTCTGTCCCGTGCTAGAAACCAGACGCCCCAAATCACAGAGCCACTGCGAGGTTACATCGTTGGGGCCAGATTTCTGCTACGACTCTCACTGTCTTGGGTTTCGTTGGGGTCCTTCTGAGGCTGGCTTTGAACCTTCATTAGCATGGGTCCCTTGGTCCAGGGCTAATCTGCCCGTTACTGGAGCCCCCCCGGGAAGCCCCCCCCCCCCCCGCGTCTGCCTGGAGGACACGGCGGAGCATCGCCTCCACCGGGACTCGGGGGCAGTGTCTCCCCTCCTCTCTCCTACTCGGCCCTGCGAATGCCGTCGCCTTGCCCTCCCGGCTCCTAGCTCAGGGCCCAGCGCAGCAGGACAGCCCGCCAGGGCCCCTGCAGGCTCGCTGCACTTGTTTCCTGCCCATGTCACTTCACACGAGGAGAGAGTGGGGCTCATGAGGCTGGACAGCTGGCCCTGGTCACACGGCCAAGCACAGGAATGAACCAGCCTTCCTGAAGGTCATGGCTTCGCCGTCCCACTCCGTGGAGCGGGCAGGCGGGCAACTGGGGAGCTGAAAACCCAACCACGCCTGCTTTGGGGCCTCAGGGCTCCATGCACGTTGGTTCGGAGGAGCAGCCACGCTGCCGATGCCTCCTGCCCAGCAGAGCCCATGGCCACCTGGAGGGGTGGGCTCCCAGAGCCCCAGGCTGGGCTGGGGACATTGGCCTCCCAGCCCCCCCGCCCCCTTTTTGTGGGGCCGTCCCTGTGCAGCCCCTTGGAGGCAGTCCTGATCTGGGGTCCTGCTCCCGTCGACGCCCCTAGGCCACCCCGCCTGCCCTTTCAGCGCAGCTGGCAGACGAGGCACTATCTCTCTCCTTCCGCCTGTCACCCCCTGGCTGCAAATGCAGCCTGGCACGTCTGCATGGCCTGATCAAATATTCATACCCCAGCACTGCCTGGATGGCCGGACGGGCCGCAGAAGCTTCTCTGTTCCCATCAGAATGTGAAAGCTGCCCTGGGCCTGCGGGAGGCCCGACTGGGCAGCCAGCACCTCTGAGGGGAAGGCTCTGGTCCGGGCCAGTACAGCCAGCCAGCCGGGAGCTCAGCCGGCGAAGAACCCCTGACGGGGCTCCAGGTGGGGCTGAGGGGTGGGGCTGGGGCTGCCCTATCCACAACTGGGGTCTCCTGCCTCCTCCCCCCTGGGCTGCCTGGCGGGTTGGACAGCCAGCCCTCCAGCCCCGGTCCTGCCTTGTTTCGTGGCTCGAAGCCCGGGCGTCTTCACCACAGGCTCTGGGGGGACACCTGGGCAGGACCTCACTGGCACAGGGCACTCTCGCTGACACAGCCCCTCCCTCTCTGCTGCCCTGGCCTCAGGCCCCACGCCTCTCCTCCCCTGCTGGGAGCAGGAAGGAGCCTGCCCAGCTGCCCACAGCTGTCACTGCGTTGAGACCACGCCACCCACAGAGGCCACCGGAAGGTGAGAGCGTCTTCTCTCGGGGGGTCCACCTGGCAGCTGAGGGCAGATGGGCATGGGGACCTGCTCCCTGCGGCACAGCCCTGAGAGGGGGAGGGGCAAGGCGGGCAGGGGAGGGACGGGGCAAGGACAGGGTGGGGCAGCGTGGAGCAGATCCCGCAGGAGGTCCAGCAGGTGGGCCGGATCCAGTCCTTCCCCACAGTCTGCCTGAGCACCTGCTCTTGGGTGGGGGCTCCATGTGCTGGGCAGAGGTGAAGAAGCCTCCGGGGCTCTGTCCCCTGGGCTGCAAACAGCCAGAGAGGCGGGGGCTGGGGGGGCAGGGGCTCCGTGGGGCCTGTGGTCACGGGAGGACTCAGGCATTGACCCTGAGAATTGGGAAAGCGCTGCGGATTTGAGCAGGGGGTCACTGACTAGACTTTTAGGATGATCTTTCTGTCACTGTTCAGGGCAGACTGTGGGGGGCGGGGAACCATTTGAAAGGCTCCAGGAACAATCCAGAGCCCTGGACGGGGCTCGGACTGGGGGGCGAGATGATGGGAAACGTGGAAGGGCTCGGAGGATGAGGCAAAGGGCAGTGTGATGCTGGTTCTGGCGTGAGAGGACCGCCCTGCTGGGGACGGGCCTGCGCGGGCCCCAAGGCCAGGGCGCTGGGGTGTGGAGGCCACTGGCCAAGGACAGGGTCCACGGGGCCAGGTCACAGTGTGGTGGAGCCGATGGGCTGACGGGCCCGGGGAGCCCGTAGGTGGAGAGGCAGGGGTGGGGGCTGGGGCAGGAGCACTTGGGCCTGAGGCCCTGGACAGAACCGCGTCCAGGAGAGAGGGGGGCGCCAGGTGCTCAGCTGGGGGGAAGGCTGCTCGGACAAAGTCGCCCGCCTCGCCAGGTCCTGCTGCCCGGTGCTCTCTTGGTGTCTCCTGGTGACCCAGGGGCCCAGCGGGCTGCTCCCTCTGGTGCTCGGGCCTCTGGTTGCCTGTGGTCCGTGACCGAGCGGCGGGCAGGAGACTGCCCTCTTTCTGGGGCAGCCCACCAGCCAGGGTCCTCCCCGCACCACTCGGGGCCAAGTGGGGAGACGCTGACCCACACGGGCCACCTTGTCCCTGGACTTGTGGTCCCGCTCCCGGGAGCCCGGCCTTTCTCCTGGGGCGTCCTTGCTCTCTGCTCTGCTTCCGGAGCCCGGGCCCTCCTGCCCCCGACCTCCGGGGCTCCGGCCGGACCCCGCACGCACGCCCTTGCAGCCCACAGCCGGCCTTGCCGTTTTCAGTATTCGTTCCAGAGAAGGACTTGCACACGGTGCATACACGAGCACACGTGCACACACATGCACACACCACACATACATGCACACATCATAACATGCATACGTGCACACTGCACCATGGCACACACATGCTCGTGCAGCACATACGTGCACACGCCTGAAGGCACGAGGGTGCTTAGCACTGTAGCGATTAAGAGTAAGGGAAAGGAAACCCTGGACCTTGCCTCTGTGTTCAGAGCGGCCTTGGCACACTTGTGGCCACAGACACAGCCTAGGTGAAGCCACTTAGGGCAGGGGGTAAGAATGGGGTTAATTTTATGTGGGATTCGCGCAGTAGCAAAAGGAAATCATTAGCAATTTTATGTGAGGAAGCAAGCAAAAGCCTACGATGAAAATCTGATGATGAATGAGAAACTAACACCCACCCCGAGGGGGCCGCGGGTCTGCGGGCCTGCGCCGGGCGTGGAGCGTGGCCTGGCTGCTGCCACGGGGGGGAGGGGTTTGTGTGTCACGTGGCCTGGCTGCTGCCACGGGGGAGGGGTTCGTGTGTCACGTGGCCTGGCTGCTGCCACGGGGGGGGGGTTCGTGTGTCACGTGGCCTGGCTGCTGCCACGGGGGGGGGGTTCGTGTGTCACGTGACGATGAGGCCGGTGTTCTCTTCAAGCCGAGCTGGTGTTTTCGCACGTCCATCAGCTGCGAAGGGGGGGTCTTGAATGTTCTGTCCCGGTTGGAAAATTCCTGCCTCTGACGCTGCAGGTTTGCCTCCGCCTTCCTGAGGGGAGGACGACTGAGCTGAGGGTCCCTGCCCGGAGCGCCTCTCCCGGCGGCACCCTCCTCTGCACAGGGACCCCGCGCCCCCGCCGTCTCCAGCTTTGTCTGGGGGGGCGCGTGCCTGGGGTCCCCTCCCCGCTGCTCTTCTCCACCGTGTGTTTGCGCGTCTCCTCCTGCGACCCGCCTGGCCAGCCTCGCCTTCTCAGTGCACCCTTTGGCTCCTTCGCCCCCCGGTTTCCTCCCTGGGGTGCGGACCCGCCGCGTTGCGTGTGTCTTGGTTTCGCCCCCGGCTCCCCGTTCCACCCTCCCCTCTTGGAGGCTTTCACTTCGGGTCTGTTTGCCCACAGCCTGTCCTCTCGCAGGAGCCCGGCTCTAAACGCCCATCCTTCCCGCCGTCCCCTTGGGACTTCCTCGTGACCGACTCGGTGAAGCCTGCATTCGCTACCCTGTCGCCTCCCAGGGGACCGCCCGCCCTCCGAGTGCTGGGCTCGCTGCGGGCTCCAGGGCTCGCATTCTGCCTTCTCTCTCTTCCTTCCTCGCTTGATCCCCGAGCTCCCCTCTGGGGTTGTCTTCCTTCTGCCCAAAGCCCTTCCTTTCATCTGCGTGTGCGCGTGTGTGCACATGTGCGCGTGTGTGCACATAAGCACGTGTGTCTGTGTGCCCTGTGTGCCAGCGGACGTGTCCTCTGCTCTGGCCCTCAGGCTGAGCTGTGGGAGCGGCAGGGGTCAGGTCCTGGAGATCCAGCTGCAGGCACTTCTGGGCAGAGGTGGGCCGTGCAGGACGGGCGTGGTCCTGGGACACCAGGAGGGCATCCACAGCGCTCCCCAGGCACAGGACCTGGGCACTCCAGCCACTGGGCCCATGGCCCCCGCACGCCGTGGGGCCAGCCAGCTCCAAGTCCGGGAGCCCCTGTAGCTGGTTGTGCTGCCCACCCGTCCAAGGAGGGGTCCCACACGCAGAGGGGCTGGACCAGCACCCCAGGTGTGCCCTTGGATTCGTGTCCCTCCCTCCAAGTCCTCCTTCTGTGCTGCGAGCGTGCTCCCTGGATTTCATTTTCGAGGAGTATTTAAAAACTCAGAATCCTGACTCCCAGCTTCTGCTCGACAGCACAGATCTTTCTGATAGGAGCGGAAGCAGCCGCACGCTGGTCTGAAAGGAGGCCCAGGCGGCTGACAAGGACAGACCGTGCGCCGCCTCTGGGGCCGAGGCGCATGAAATATTTAAAGCGAAAGTGGATAAGACATCTAGCTGTGTGCGCTGGGTGCGCCCAGCCCTCCTAAGGCCTGCGTCAGATGACGAGTCTTTGGAAGACTGGACGGCTATCAGGAGAGCCCGGCGGTTTGTGTCTGCTGCGCCTGGCGCGACGTCCACGCGGGGCACAGGGCGCCCACCTGTGTCCCTCCGGTCTCCCGGGTCTGTCCTCCCACTGTGGCCCCACGCCGCCACCTGCTGGCAGCTGTGGGACGTGCGTCCAGACCTCCAGAGGGCAGCGTGAGACGCAGCCGTCTGGCAAATCCTGGCAGCAGGACGCGTCCAGGGGCACTACTGTCCCCTCCGTCTCCCAAGCAGGCGTCAAAGATGGGCTGGACATCAGCGCCACACCTGCGCTTCTACACAAGAAAGAGGAAGAGGACAAAATCTGTGCCATTGGGGGGGGGGGCTTCTGGCAACGTGCCAGGAGTGCACAGCCCGCGGATGGTTTTGCTTGAGGACACGGGTCATGAGTCGGGTCTTGATACAGAACACACATGCACGGGCCATGTCAACACACATTTTAGGGCACAGTGAACCCTTCCAAGGACCCCTCTCGAGGACACTTCAAGGAGGCCTGAGAGCAGGGAGTGCTCAGGGGCCCAGGGACACAGCCCTGCCCCCATGAGGCTTGCTCTGGCCCCAGCCTCTGGAACGCGGGACCCTCAGCAGGAAGAGGGCCAGACGGCCAAGGCCAGCACACCCACCCTGTGGCTGCCTGGCCCCCGCCCCCCACACTCCTGCCTGGCCCAGCAGAGAGGTCCTCTTACAGCTGGAAGGCCCCCACCCCCTTGCCTGTGAGGGGCCGCCCAGACCTCACCAGCTTCCAGTCCGGGCTCTGGGTGGTGCGCCCCCCGCCCCCTGCGGGCTCGTCAGGACCCCTTCCCAACATCTGTGTCCTGGGATGCACCCTGAGCTTCTCCGCACGACCTCCCTAAAGGCAGCGGGAGCAGGGGGAGGGAGGCGTGGGGCTTCAGGTCACCCTGCGGTCCTGGGATGCGGCAGGAAGGGCTCCCAGGAAGCGCTCCCATCCGTTTGCAAGTCGCGTTTCACGCCCCCCAACAGCCCCCTGCAGTTAGGATGCATCGCAGAAGGAGGTAACCCCACAAACCCCAAGGGGTGGGGTCCCCCACACACGGGCATGAGGCTCCCCCGCCCCCCGGGGTCTGCCCCACAGACCGTGTTGCCTTCTTGAGCTTCAGTTGATGGGATGGCCCGCCCGCCCTGTGGGGCCCGCCTGCTTTCTCTCAACCTGACCTTGGAGGACCTGTCGTCCTCCCCTCGAAACCCGCCCCTCCACCCCGCAGGACAGCAGCTGCGGCTCTTTTCCTCCTGCTGGAGGTCGGTTGGCATTGTCTGGGTTTGGGGCGCGAAGGTCAGGCTGCCGCGCAGGTTCTTGCCCCAGTGTCTTTGTGGGCAGAGACACCGTCTCCGTGGGGTAAACAAATCCTGGAGGGAGAATTGCTGGGCCGGGGGGCGGACGTGCCTTCAATGCCGTCAGAAAGGGTCAGACTGCTTCCGGGGCGGCCGCGCCCCTTACACCCCGGCGCCCGCGAGCACCTCGGGCTCTGCGTCCCGCCAGCATCTGGTGCCCGTCTTTCCGCTTCGGTCCTCCCGCGGCATCTCTGGTGGGTATGATTCTCACCTGCTGGATAACGATGCGCCTTTTTAATATACTTTCCTGGCCATTTGGAGGCCCTCTTCTGCGCAGTGTCTGCTCAAGTCTGCATTTTTCTTTATTTTTCTTTTGTTGGGTTGTTTGTCTTTTGCTCTTTTTGTTTGTTTCTGTTGTTGGGTTGTTGTGTTTTTTTTTTTTTTTGGCCACACCCACTTCACATGGAAGTTCCCAGGCCAGGGATGGAACCCACACCACAGCAGCAAACAGAGCCACAGCAGGGGCAACTCCAGATCCTCAACCTGCTGAGCCACCAGGGAACTCCCATTTGTGTTTTTCTTGTTCCTAGTGGCTCTTCTGGATAGAATCCTTTCCCAACTTTGTGTCACAAGTATGTTCGCCCAGCTACGCCTTTTCCTAATGGACTTTTTTGAGCAAAAGTTTTTAATTGTGATGAAGTCCAATTTATCAGTTTCTTATTTTATGGTTGTGCTTTTATCCTGCCTGAGACATTGTCACCAACGCCAGGATCAGAAGGCACTGTCCCGTGCGCCCTCCAGAGGCGTCCTGGTGTTCGTGACCCTCCCTGCGCCTCTCGTCTGCCGGCCACCTCAGGTCACTCTGTGTGTCTGCCGTAGAGTAAGGGCCACGGTCTCCACATTCCACACCGACAGCCCGTCACGGCGGCACCGCCGACTGAAAGGATTTGTCTGTCCCCGTTCAAGCGGGTTCTTTCACCGAGTGTGTGAGCTGTGGTTTCTTCGGATTTGGTTTGACGGGCTGAGAACATCCTGTTTCCAGTTTTCTGGCGGTTTTTTACAATCATAGGCAGGTTCAGCTGTATCGATGTTCCCCCCGCACCCATCGAGCTGATAGGACGGCGTTTTTCCTTCCGTGCGCCAGGCACGGGGATTGGTTTGGAACGTATGGAAATGTGTTTCTGGAGTGACTTCTTTTAGTCGCGGACTTCGACGTGCTGGAATTGAGTTGGTGTCCGTGGGGAGCGCTGGCCTGCGGGCCCATGAGGCCCCGAGTGAGGTGAGCAGTCCCCTGATTTCTGCAGGAGCCAAAGCCCTCCCTCCAAGGGAGGTTCACCAGCAGCCCCTCAGGGCCTGGGGTTTCTGCGTGGAGGTATTTACCGGCTCAGTTTCTGTAAGGGCCCGGGAGCTTTCGGGGTTGTTGTATCTGCTGTGAGAGGTTCCGTAGGGCGCCTTTTGTAAGGACCTGGCCGGTTCCTCTGTGGAAAGTGACTTGGAGACCCTCGTCTTAACCCTCCGCTGCCCGCGGGCTCTGCAGCAACGCCAGCTTTCTCCCTGAGCGCAGCAGTGATTGGTGCCTTTCTCCTTGTCCGCTGTATTCATCACGGAGAGAACCGGGCTGCGCTGCTCTTTCTTCACTGCCCGTCGCCGCCTTGAATTCAGTTCCCGCCCTGTCCCTCCCTCCTCCTCCAGTGCAACTTCCTCTTCCTTTCAAGCCCCTGGAGAGGGTGGTCGGCCCCCCACCCTCCATCCCCCTGTCGGCCTCACTGCCTCTTCACCCCAGCGTGCTCTGAGGAGCAGCCGGGTCGGGGCTCTCGTCTGGATGCTGGGAGCAGAGGAGGCTGAGGTCGACGGGAAACCACGGCTGAAACAAGGATATCGCCACGTGGCGCCGGGGGGGGGGTAGGGGGGACGGTGCCCTGGCTGCGTGCCCAGGTGTGGGGACACCCCAGGGCCAGGTGGTGCCTTCCTGCATGTGAAGGTGGGTGATGGGCCGCCAGTTCGGGGGGTCAGGGAGCAAATCTGAGGCTTATTTAGACAAAGAAGACATTTCTGTTCTTCTCAGGCATCAAATTTTAAGTAAGCCGGGAAGTGACCCCAACTCAGTCAGACAGAGGCTGTTTCCTGAAACCCCAGGGAAGACAGGTGTCAATCAGCCTGCACAGCCGCGTGTGGGTGCTCCCTCGGCGGCTGGGTGCTCTGCGTGGTTTTCCAGGGAGCCAGAGTCATGGCTCCAGTCGGGGTCCCTGTGCCTGACCCGCTGCTCTCAGGAGGGATGCTTTGCTCCTCATCCACCAGGACAGGCTCCCACGGGCGTCTCCGAAGCGCCGGCCCAGGACCTTCGGTGTGAATGTGGGAAGCGGACGGCCAGGCCCCCAGGGACCCGGGCTGCTCAGGGCGCAGAGCGGAGCCCTCTCTGCATTTGCGTATTCGATCTGCAACCGTGAGAAAGAGGCTGACCCTTCCTGACACCTGACGGAGACTGCAGGCCAGTGTTGGACATCCCACGAGGTGCTCACCCCACCCTCAGAGCCAGGGGAGGGGGGTCACAGGGCAGAGGCTGCCTGGCACCCCTGCCCGGGCCTTCTCTGCAGTTCACCTGGGCTCTGGGCGGCATTCGCAGGTCCTACGGTGCAGCTCTAATGAAACTTCATTCCCGTCATGGACACCGGCTCTGGAGGGCAGCCAAGCGAGGCAGGGAAATGAAGACTGGAAGGTGTAAGAGAGAGCAAATCCTAGGGGTGCAGTGGGAGTCTCACAAGCTGGAATTTCAAGTCCTAGATGAGAAGAAAGAGAGCAAATCCAAAGAAACACTTAAAGAGCTAAAGGCTGATAATTTCCTAAAGTCGATGAAAGATATCAAACTCCAGATCCAAGAAGCACAGAACCACCAGGGAGGAGAGTGGGAAGAAAGCCTCCCCTGAGAACATCGAAAGAAAGAAGTGAAAACCAGGGACCAAGAAAAAATGAAAGTAAAAGAGAGGATTTCCATAACCCCCCGAAGAGCAGATCAAGCTCATCCCCTGTACCCGGCCACGGAAGGACCACGAGCCCAGGTGGGTTTCCGGGTCCAGGAGGCCGAGGACAAGGAAGGGGAAAGATTCGGGAAAACCCAGTGACCCTGGAGCATGAAGCAGCCGTGGCGCCTTCTCGTGGGATTAAAGCACATGCAGGGTTGAAACCACAAAGCGTGGGGGGGGTGGGGGTGGGGGGCTAAGTGCCCGAGGGTCACGCGTCAGGCAGGGATCGGACGCACTGGCCGAGCCCAGAGAGCCCCAGCTGCCACTCAGGGCTGCAGGCTGAGTGAGAGGAGGGTGCCTTAAGCGCTCCGTCTTGAGGCAGTTTGTTGTGCTGCAAAGCTGACTGGCACGGAAGTGGCCTCCCAGAGGGGAGGGGGTGCTGCCACGGCACATGCCCAATCCTTTGGTGAGCAGAACTCGTTCCGTGGCCGGGAGTGTTTTCCTGAAGGCGGGTGCCTGTTGCGTGGTCCACATGGGGGGATTTGCCAAACGACTGGCAGAACTGGTGCCTGGGATGGCATGGGAGGCAGGAAACATATTGGGTGAAGCCGCTGGCCTCCGCAAGAGGCCCCAGAGGCAGAACCCACCATGTCAAGTGGCTTCCTTCCGCCGCGGGGACTGCAAAAGAAGAAGACAAGGTGAGAAGGCTGGTTCAGTCTGTGAGGAGCCTTGGGGGCACACAGAACAGGCAGGGCTTGCTGCTCCAACCAGGGGCCAGACCCTGAGAGGATGGAGGCCATGCTGGACGCAAGGGTGGCCGGGGGTGGTAAGGTCGTGGCTCCGAAATCAGATCCCCCAGAGAGGGAGCTGCCCCTGGGAGGCAGGCTGTGGGCGTGGGGGCCCTTCTGTCCCTCCGTCTTTGAGAGGAGAGGACCCAGGACACGGCCCCAGGCCACAGTCAGACGGGGCCGGGGGTCCTGGGAGGGGCTGAGCCAATTGACCCGCGGAGGCTTAAGAACGGTTTGGGTTCTGTTTGGGAAAAGCATCCTGAGAACTTGTCTGGAAACCAGCAATTTCAGAACAATTCACGAGCCATCGTACCTGTCCTGGACTTGAGCTGCAACAGCCCCCAGCGAACCGGGCTCAGCCTGGCCCCACGATCTTGAATCGGTTCTTCCCAATCCTGTTACTGCTGGTCCTGCAGTTTTTCGTAAACGGACAAGACTGCTTGGTGCCTTGTCTGAGGTCAGCAACCAAGGAGCCGAGTCCTGAGCGTTTAGCCTGCGGGGCTTGTCCCCATATTATGTATAGAGGTAGTTGCACTATCCCTTAAATTTTGTGATGCTGTTTCACATTATGCCCTTAAAGCTCTAGAATTTAGCATTGTCAGTGAATTTAATAAAAATAGTGTTAATAAAAATAGTAGTATACCTGTAAGAAAAAGAACAGTCTGGGGCCTGAGGCTGGCCTGGGCACCTGGCGTGGCCGCAGACCCCTCCCTGTCTCCCTGTGATGCTGCGTTTCCCTGGGTGTCCCTAGACCCTGCCCTCAGCGGGACACTTACCCAAACCAGAGGGCCACGTGCAGAGATCAGAGGTGACAGAAGCAGTTGGGGTCGAGCCGGACACGGTGTGCAATGTGGCCCGGGATAGGTGGATATGTTGGCTCCCGTGAAACCAGTGTCTTCGGTTATTTCAAAGGCGCCGCTAAGAAAGTGGGCGGAGCACGCCAACCGCAGGGCCTCAGCCCGGCCTGTCCCTCACCCGAGAAGGAAAATCTCAGCTGCGGTGACCGTCACTCCCCAGAGAGGACGCTCACAGGGCAGAGAGCAGGTCAAAGGGAAGCCGAGCGCAGGTCCGTGAGACCCCAGCGCTCGATGGTGAAGTGACAAGGCCACACGAGGCCACACGGCCCTGGAAGCCTTGGGGCCTCCTTAGGGAGAGCCTCTCGGCCGGCAGCGTGGACCCGGCCTGCGTCCCCGAGAGGCGCACACGTGTGGACACTGACCCCCTCGGAAGCGGGAAACAACCCGCGGCAGCGAGCGGCGGAGCAGGGGGGGCCCGTGGGGCGCGAGGGACGGAGCACGGACGGGGACTGAGGCCAGAGCGCAGCCCCCAAGCGCGGCCACGCCGGGGTGGGAGGTGGCACCGGGCGTGGTGGGCTGCCCGCCTCCCAGGGGATGTTGGGGCCGCAGAGGGGCTGTGGGTACAGTGAGTCCTGAAGGACATGGTGGCTCCACGGCCCGGACGCCCTGCGTGTGCACTTGCCAGGCATCCACGGAGGTTAGGTGACCCCAGGAGGACAGCCCCGTCTCACGCCTCCTCGGGTGCCAGCTCCTCAAGGGTCTCTCAGGGCAACAGAGAGAGTGTCGTGGGCTCTAACAGCCTCTCCAGCTGTCACCTCACCACGGTGAGTGTCCCCAGGTGAGAGGCCACACGTACACTCCTGAGGGGTGTTAGCCCTTGACGGAATAGAGAAAACGCGCTCCCAGGACACGGCACAGGCACGGGCTCATCTGCAAACCCCCTCCTCCCGGCACCCCAGCCAGCTGGTCTGGCGCCCTGCTGCCCGCCGCCCCCAGGCCGAGCCCTGCTGGTCCATCCAAGGCCAGGCCCCAGAGAGGCCGGCACACCTCCAGCAGGCCCGGCTGAGCCCCCGGTGGCCCCACCTGCTGATAACCTGCAGCGGCCGCGCCCTCCCGCCCAAGTCTCTGCTGAGAGCTGCCCCTCGTTCCTTTGCCCACGCGGTTGCCTCGGGTTTCCTGCCAGAGGGCAGCCTCCAGGCCTCGGCCCCTCCGTCTCCACCTCCAGCCCACTGCCCACTGTGAGCCAGTCCCACGGTGGCTTCTCAAGTTGTATTCCAGGACATTTCGGAAAACTTTAAATGATATTTTAATTACAATTTGAAATGCAACGCTTGGCTAAGACATGGTGAAGTTCGGCTCTTGGGCTGAGCTTCAGTTTCCGGGAAGGAAGCTTTGTGCACTGCAATGTGCCTCGCACAGCGGGGACCACACCCTGCGGCCCCATCAGTGCGTCCCGGCTGGTCTCAGGCAGGTCACCTCTTCCTGGACATCTGGCGACAGTTCCTCTCCTCAAGGGGCCTGGCCCTGGGCTGGGCTCCTGGGGGGTCTCTGCACGTGCGTGTCAGGGCCTGTGACTCCCGAGGGTGGCCACAGTGGAGGAGGACCCCCAGCCCGGTGGGCTGGCGGGGCGGGTGGGGCTGGAGGCCGCGGGCAGGCTGCTGGAAGCCCTGCTCTCCCCGCAGACGCTTCCTCCCTGTGTGGCCCGTGGGCTGCTGGGTGGGAGGGACACACGCAGCACAGGCTCAGCCGGACCCGGCAGGGCGCAGCGTGGACGTGGGGGGCTTGGCTAAGCAGAAGCAGTGCTTTAAAGAGAGTGCAGCACGTCGGCATTTCCTGAGCAAGCGGCCGAGGTGGGCTAGTGTCCGCGTGGCCCGGCCTGACCTCCAGGTCCGAGCAGCTGGGCATCTTCAGGGATGGACCGAGCGCTGGGCTCTCATTCTCCGGGCACCCTCACCTCTCTGCCCACCTCTCACCTCCGTCGTGGTGCGGCGGGCTCGCTCCTGTGGTCTGCGCGCCGGCCCTGGGCCGCGTGGTGACGTCCCACAGTGGGTGGTTTGCAGCTCCCACGTGAAACCGCACGCGCTGGAGGCCTGAGGCCAAAGCCGGGATCTCCCGCGGCGATGAAGCTGTGGGCAGGGCCGCTCTGCTCCCAGGGCCCGCGGCTACCAGCCGTCCTTGACCCGAGGCAGCCCTTGTCTATGCTTCCCTGTGGTCGCCACGCCCCCTGCCTGCAGTCAGAGCCCCTGGGCTGCTCCCTCTGAGGACACGGGCCGCGCAGGGTCCACCCGATGACCCAGGATGGTCCCTCATCTCAGCCCTTGGCCTTGGCCCTGCCCGCAGCGCCCTTTCCCACACGGGGTCACACTCAGCTCCAGGGATCAGGGCACGGACAGCTTCCCTCAGGCTCACCTCTCCCTCTCGGGGCCAGCAGAGACCATTACTGCAGAAACTTCCTTGCCACTTGGGGGCCTGCTCCGTGCACAGGGGTGCATTCCCACGGAAATGGCTTTAACCCGGCCAGCGTCTCCCAGCCCAGCTCCCTGCAGCTCCTTTTAACTGTGTCCCCTGTAGCTCCATCTTTCATTTAAAACGTTAGGCTCTTGGGGTTCCTGTTTGGCTCAGCGGTAACAAAGCTGATTAGGAACCATGAGGATGTGGGTTGGATCCCTGGCCTCGCTCAGTGGGTTGAGGATCTGGGGTTGCCGTGAGCTGTGGTGTAGGGCACAGGTGTGGCTCAGATCCTGTGTTACTGTGGCTGTGGTGTAGACCAGCAGCTGTAGCTCCGATTCAACCCCTAGCCTGGGGACTTCCATATGCCAAGGAGGTTAAATTTATCTCCTCCACGGACTGCTTGACAGGCGGGGTCACTGAGGCCTGGTGGGGCTGACTGCCCATCCCAGCCTCCTGGGCGTATTCCAAGATCCGGGCCCACGTCAGGCTCAAGCTCCCCAGGACCCAGAACTTCCATTCTGTAAGGAGCTCAGAAATGCGGGTGGTGACGGGGCAGAGACGAAGGGGACAGGCTGGGGTCTGAACAGTCACCGCCACTGAGGGGCCTCAGAGTGAGCGAAAGCGGGGGGCTGCTGGTGGAGATAGAGGCCGCTTCTAGGGCATCCGGGGCAGAGGAGGAGGCGCCCCCGTCCGAGAGGCTGCCTGGGACGCCCGCCTCGCCCCGCGCTTTCTGCTGAGAGCCGGCTCTGTCGGCCCTGCCCAGCTGACTGGTCCCCGGAGCCGCCCCTCCAGGTGGCAAGGCCCCGGCTGCCAGCATCACTGGGTGGTGTGTGGGTTTGTCACCTGGGCTGAAGGAGAGGCCCGCGTGGGCAGTCTTCAAACGGAGGGTGGCAGAGCCCCTGCCCTGGCCCCGGACCCCTCCTCGCTCTTCTTTCAGGCCTTTGCTCGAGAACCTACTGGACGGCACAGCCCGAGGCCAGGACAGCTCACGGTCCTGCAGACACACACTCAGAGGAGGAGGCTGCCCCCAGACACACGCCCCCCCAGCTGGTTCCTGGGGTGGCAACATCCCTGTGCCCCTACGGCGTTTTCACATAACATGGGTGCTGTTTGCCTCTCACGGTGACCCCAAGGTCCAGTCAGGGGTGTCCACGTTCCCCGTGCAGAGAGGGGACTGGGGCTCAGACTAGGTGCCTGAGCCAAGCGCCCAGAGGTAGCACAGGGACCTCGCTGCCCTGGGTCTGTGGCCCTGCCCTGGGGAAGGAGGGGACCTAAGGCTGGGCCCTCTGGCCATTGAGACCTGACCCAGCCCTGCGGCTCCACACGCCTAACCCAATGGGGGTTACCTTGGGTGGTAAGAGGGCGCCGTGGGGGTGCAGGACGCGAGGGGACTCGGGGGTCGCCCTGTGGTGCCATTTGGGGCGCGTCAGACCCGCAGCGGCCCCGTCCACCCGGCCCTGCGTGTCTTTCCTGAACTTCTCACGTAAGCAGGTCGCTGGGAGGGGTACAGCTTTCCCACAACCCTGGAAATAAACATCTTTGCTTTGCAAAGCCGCTCTCGGGGCAGAGTATGTGCCAGGCGGCTTAGGAGGAAAAATAAGCTTAAGCCAAATACTTGCGTTTCAAGTGACAGGCGCGGAGGCGCGAGGAGCTGCGCCTCCAGAGCCGCGGGTTTAATCCGGGCCCTCCCCGCACGGAGACGTGAGCTCCCGGAAGGGACCAGTCACTCCAGCCCCGTCAAAATCAACCGCAGAACATGCTCGCCTGGCGTTTTGTCCCAGAGTGAGTGTCGTTTGTCACCAGGAGCCCTGCACGGAGTGGCAGGCCACCGGGGCGGCGGCCGGCTTCGCGGCGACGCTCGCTTGACGGCCCCTAAACTGAGATCCTGGAGAGGGGGAGGCAGGGCCGTCCTGGGGCCGCCGTGACGCGGAGCTGTTAATCCCAGAGCTTAGGAGGCCTGTCCGGCTTTGGGCTGATGAACGTTCTGCTTTGGCGGAGATTTAAAGGCGCAGACACCGTCTGTGCTGTGGGCCTGCGTTGCCATTTCTTTTAAGTGAGATGCAGCACAAGCGGTCCCCTCGGCCAGTTCCTCGGCCGGGTGGGGGGGCCGGACCTGGCAGCTCCTCTCCTGAGAGACAAGGTCATGGACGTCACACACTCGAAAGTCGATGTGCCCGGTGCCCACGCTCAGCCTCCAGCCCCCCACTATATGGCTGCAGGAGGCACCTGGGCATCTGCCGTCCCCGCCCGTCTCCCCAACCCTCCTTGGCTGTGCTGAGAACTGGGGGAGCACACAGCTGAACGCTACCCCAGGAAGCTGCCTGTGCCCCTTAGGCAGTGCTGGAGCCAATCGCCCCAACACTGAGGGGCTTAAAGCCACAGCCGTCACGTGTCCCTGCTGCCGGGCCCTGGCCCTGTTGGCCCTTCTGGGCGGCTCCTCCTCACAAAAGAAATGAGAACATCTGTCCACATTAAAAAATCTGTACATGGGAGTTCCCATCTCGGTGCAGTCATTAATGAATCCGACTAGGAACCATGAGGTTGCCGGTTTGATCCCCGGCCTTGCTCAGTGGGTTAAGGATCCAGCGTTGCTGTGACAACAGCTGGGGGGGCCACTGAAGGCTTGCTCATGCTGGCCCGGCACCCGGGGTTGAAGGGGCTCAGCAGCTGTGTCCACCTGTCCCTCTGTGTGGCCTCTCCAGCCCGGGGGCTTCAGGCCAGCTTTGTCCTGGGTGCGTCACACACACCGTCCGAGTGAGGCGCTCCCAGGAGCCCCCTCTGGGCCGAGAGGAGTGGACACAGGTGTCCCTTCCTCACACGTGAGCAGCAAGTTTCTGGAAGGGCCGAGCAGGAGCAGTTGTGAGTGTGTGCCCGCCCTCCTCACAGCTACAGCCCAGGCGTGGGTGGGTCCGACACCGCCGGGCACTGGACCGGCCTCCAGTTCAGCCTCAGCGGAACAGCAGCCTTCAGGGGAAAGCCGTGTGCCGGGAGCTAAAGCGCTCTTTCTAGTAACTCGCTCCCCAGCTGCCCCCAGAGAGGGGCTCTTACTCTCTCCACTTACAGGCGGGGTCGTTCCTGCTCTGGGGGAGGAACATCAGTAGTGCCCACGTGAGACCTTGGCATTTTGTCCTCTGCTGGTGCCAGTTTTCCTCTTGGCATTCTGTGGATTTTTTAACTTAAAAAAATTTTTTTTTTAATTCTTGAATTTGATGAGTGGTCCTAGAACATTTTGATCACCCATCAGTCAGTAAAAAACATCTGAACAAATTCCCCCAAAGGTATGGAATCTAATTGAAAATACGTGCAGGATTAACGGCACTAAAATATTAAATACACAACGAAACACACTAAAATGAAAGAGGATGAGATAAAATGAAATAAACAATCTTTAAAAATGTTAATTTATTATTAAAAGCATTTTTCACTCGATTTAGCATTATTACTAATTTAAAGTGAGCAATTACGCTGTTCGGGAGGCTAGTGTGAACAATACGCCTGTCCTGACGCTTGGTCCATCTCGTCGCGAAACCGTTGGAGGCTTTCCTCTGAAACAGGCTTCTTCCAGTGCTCAGCTGCCAGAGCGAAAGAGGACACCTGCTGAAAAATGTAAATTCAAATAAAAAAGAGCATCGGCAGCGACACTTATAAAATCACGCGACTGTTTGTCTCGTCCCATCCGGCGATCACATAAACGCTTCGGGTGCGCTTCAGCGATGAATTTCCGCCTTCCCCCGGATGGGTGCCACTTCCTGCAAACGGACAGTTGCATTATTATGTACATGTCACACATGTCGCATATAATTATATATGTATATATTTGTGTCGCTGTACCTGCAGCATATGGGAGTTCCCTGGCCAGGGATCAGATCCAAGCCAGAACAGTCGCAATGCTGGATCCCTAATTCACTGCACCACAGCAGGAACTCTGAATTAGCAATTTTCTTTTTGTCTTTTCTAGGACCGCACCCGCAGCGTATGGAGGTTCCCAGGCCAGGGGTCTCATCGGAGCTCCAGCCGCCGGCCTGCGCCAGAGCCACAGCAACATGGGATCCGAGCTGTGTCTGTGACCTACACCACAGCTCATGGCAACGCCGGATCCTTAACCCACTGAGCGAGGCCAGGGATCGAACCCGCAACCTCATGGTTCCTAGTCAGGTTCATTAACCACTGAACCACAATGGGAACTCCCTTGAATTAACATATTTTTCACGAATGGTTTCAAAACCCACTGAAACTTTTCATTTGGAAAACCTTAAAAGAAAAAAGAACAGATTAGGAATAAAGTTCCTATATTTTAAAAACAACCAAATGGAGAAGTAAGCAACAAATTTAACAGGTGTTGGCCACAAAGTCACGTGGCATCCAAAACGGTACAAATGTCAGTGTTCAGAGCACACTGCTGTTTCTTTAAAAGGGCAGTTATTTTAGGAGTTCCCTGGTGGTCTAGTGGCTAGGATTCTGCTCTTTCGCTGATGTAGCCTGGGAACGATCCCCGGTCTGAAAACTGGAATCCCACATCCAGCTACTGCACACTGTGGCCAAAAAGAAAAGAAAAAGAAAAGAAGAAAGGCAGTTATTTTAACTTGTTAAAAAAAACCCACTTTTACCTGGAATGAAGGGACAGATTTCATGGGAACTCTTCTGCTTTGTGCTGAAAATATTCCACGGGACCTGACTCCCAGGCTGATTAGAACTGAGGCTCTGCCTGCTCTGCCTCCTGAGGGGCCTGGGGAAAGAGGGGCAGGAGGGGCCAGAGCCTGCCAGGGGCCCCGCAGAAGCCCCGGTGTCAGGAGAGGTGAGGGGAACACAGCTATGCGTGCGTCAGGCTCCTTCCTGCAAAGTAGAGGGGGCACTGTCCTCTGTGGATGGAGCCTGGGGGCCGCCCGCAGCGGGAGCCGCCACCTGCCACCTCCCCTTGGCCGTGGGCAGCACGGAGTTTGCGCAGGGCGGAGGCGGCTGCTGTGGGAGCAGGGCGTCAGCATGCCGCTCGGTCCTTGTAGGGCTGTCAGCAGACGTGTCCCTGGGGTCATCGGGGGTGTCCTGGGGCCCCCACCTCACATGGAAGCCCACAGCCCTTTCTCGGTGCCACCTCGATGTCAAACCCCGTGATTAGTCACTGGACGGAGCTGGCTGCTGCCCCCTCGTCTCAGGTCTTTCTCCCGGGTCCAGTCCCAGGTTGCTGGGCTGCCGTGGCCTCCGGGACCGTGTGTGACTCTCTCTGTCTCTGTCACTCTGAGGAGCCCCTGGCCCCCTGCTGAGCACGGTGGCTGGGCCTCGTCCTCGGGGCCATTCGGTCCCCGGAGGCGCCAGAGTGAGCTTCCGCTGGCCCCGCATCCACGCGAGAGGGCTCGTCTGTCCGGCTCGGGCCGCCCCGTCCTCTCCCGCCGCCTTCAGGCTCCTCTTCTTCGGGGATCCTGCCCACGTCTCCGAGCGCTGCCTCCATCTTTCCCCATCTTTCCCCACCTTTCGTCGTTTCTGGGGCGGGCTGAATTGTGTTCCTGGACTTCGGGTGTTGAAGCCCCGGCCGCGAGCCCTTCAGAACGTGGCTACGCGAGGATGAGGTCTCTAAGGATGTAATTCAGGCGAAATGAGGCCTCGGGGTGGGCCCTGATCCCGTCTGACTGTTGTGCTTACAAGAAGAGACCAGGACGCAAGGGGACGGACGACCTTGCGGGGACACGGGGGAGGCGGGGAGCCCGCCGTCCACACGCCCAGGAGAGAAGCCTCGGGAGGGCCCGGCCCCGCGCCACCTGCATCTGGGGGCCCGGCCTCCGGACCGGGAGAGGATGACGTCTGCGACCGTGTCCAGCAGGCCGTTCGGAGACTCAGCGGTCGTCTCCTGCTCACCCCCTCCTTCCGTCCACATTGGCCTGTGGTGTCTGGGTCTGTGTCTCTGACTGGCCTGTACTTGAAATGCCTTTGCACCTTCTTAGGCTGCTTTTCGGTTAACGCTCCCATCTCTCCGCTCCAGTTTGTTGAATCTCGTTTCCGCGCTGTCGTGTCTGTTGTAGGTCTTTCCCGTGCATTTTTCATTTCTGTGATTGTATTTTTCATTTCTGTGGTTTCTGAGCTCTCCGCTTCTTTTAGAACTTGGCTTATTCTGGATTCCGGCCGCTTTGCCGTGTCTTGTTCACCTTCAGTCCCGGGAACACCAGCCCTGTTCCTTCCAGCGGCCGACTCCACCGTCTCCGTCCCTAGTGGAGCCTGAGCGTGTCCGTCGGAAGCGGTGTCGTCGTCCCTGGAAAAGAAGGGGGACTCATCGCCTCGGCCGTGCTTTCGTTTCAGACGCTGAGCTGGAGTTCACCCCCCGGGCTGAGCGGCGCTTCGGCCTGCACGCCGTGCTGTCTCCCATGCGCAGACCTTCCGTCTCTCTGGGGTCTTCTCTCTTCATCTCGGCCTCCAGACAGATGGAAGACGTCCTTGCTGGCGTCTTGCAGCAGTGGGTAGACTTGGTCCTTTCTTCGTGGGTGAGGTGGCCCTTCAGAGGCTGCTGTCCAGCGGCACTGAGGCCACACACGCGCCTGTTACCCCCCCAGCCTGGCTCTGCCCTCCTTCCCGAGGACTGCCCCACGTCGGCTCCCACCTTAACTCCAGCTTTGACTTATTTGGGACGTGATGAAATCCTTGCTCTTTCTTTCCCTTTATTTATTTTTATTGAATGAAAGTCTCCTTAAATTCTACAGTGCTTTATAACTTTCAGAAGTTTCACAGACGTGACTTCGTATGATCCCCTGATGATCCCTTTTCCCGCCTCTGGGCCTGTGCCTCCACGTCCCGTCCCCACGAGGAAGCCCACTCGTGGTCTCCATGCCTGTGAGGCGGCCTCATTGTGCTCTGTTCACTCTGTGGGTGTGTTTTTTCGATTCCACGTACAAGTGATACCATCCAGTATTGTCTTTCTCTGATTGCTTTCACTCTAAGTCCATCCGTCACTACAAATGGCAAGCTTTCCCCCCTTTTCTATGGCTGAGGTGTGTTCCATGGGCTATGCCTGTCTTTCTTTTGAACAAGGCTGCCAGGTTGAAGTTTTATATTGATGTTGTCTGTTCTCAGCGCAGATTCCCCAGGAAGAAGAGCCTGGGGCAAGGCTTCTGTGCCAACACTCCTGAAAGGGGACAAGGCAGGGGCAGGAAAACACACGAGGGGGGCCCCTCGCATCACGGGCTGCTGGCTGTGTCTTCAGAGAGCCCAGTGGCCTCCTGGGCTCTGACCGCGGGGCAGAAGGGGCAGGCGGATCTGCTGGCCCCTCGCTCCTTGGTCAGGGTGCCCCGCGGGGCTTAGTCTCTCCCCTTCAGATGGCATGGGCAGGGGCGGGGGGCACGTCCTGGTGCATCTCACCCCCAGGGGCGACATGAAAGCTCTAAGACTACAGGCCAGGGGCCTCCATCACGGCCTTGATGAAAGCTGCTGCCTGTGGTTAGTTACACGTGGCGTGAAAGACAGGAGGCAGCCACCCCCTGGACACAGCAACTCAGGAGCCAGGCCAGGGGTTGCCAGGGCTTCCCAGCGGACAGCAAGACAACCGTGCCAACCTGTAGTGGACGGAAAACCGAATGGTGACAGTCCAGCCCCGCTGGTCACCCTCTACCCCCCATTCTAGATGGCTCTCCCTCAGCCAGGACTTGGCTAATGGGAGCTGAGCCCTTGGCTGCCCCGCCTCTGCTGGGCCATGGCTGCTGCCGTCATCCACGTAGAGTTATCACCCAGTTCAGACACTAAAGTGCCCTGGGAGCTGTGGGCATCTCTTCCCTGGCCCCGCTGGGACAGTGGAACAAGTTCGTGGTTCTTTATGGCATTCGGGGCTGCCCACCACCTGCACAACAGGGCCATTCTCCACTTGCTTGTCCACTGGCATGAGGAGCCCATGGCGGCCGAAAGGCGGTTTTGCTTCCTATCTGGTGGAGCCCCTGGTACAGGCACTTCCTGTCTCTGCCCTGGGAACCGCGACTCCTAGCCCAGCAGCAGCAGGATGCCTGGAAGTACAGGGGGTCCCCCGAGCATCCTGGCGAGAGGGGCCAGATGTGCTTCCAGAGCTCGGTTCCTGGGGCTGGGACTCAAGGTACCAGGGTCTCAGCCATTTACTGGCCGTGGCTTCAGCACAAGTCCTGCCTCCTGAAGGCTGTAACTGAACCCTGCAGGTACTGGTCCAGAGCCGGCACCCTAGCTGAGCCATGAACAAGGCTTTCTGTCCTTTTAACTAGGCTGGCTGCTTCGGAGCAATGGGCACACGGTAACACCTGAATTCCAGGGTCATGTGCCGTCTCTCTCGCCTTTTTACCTTGACTTAGGACTCGTGGCGCAAGACGGTGTTGTGTGAAACACTGTTTTGACCGTTTAACGCAGCATAACAGACCACAAAAACTGAGCGGACAGGTCAAGGGGAACAGCCACGTGGTGACGAGGCTGTGCTACAGGCCCCCCAAGGAGCTGCCCGCTACCCCACGGCGTGTGGGACCCAGGAACGGGGAAGCAGGGACCCCTCCCCTCCCTCAGTACCTGAGCTGGGGCCCCCAGCAGAACTGGGAGAGGACAGATGCCACCTGGCTGACTAGGGTGCAGGATGGGGCGAGAGCAAAGGGGATGGAGCCCGCCCACCTGCCCGTGAGCTGGATCACCAGGCACAGCTGGTGCCAATCTCAGGCTTGCCTGGGTGTCAGGCGGAGGAGAACGGGACCTGCCTCTGCAACCTGCCTGCCCAGGGAGCCTCTCTGCTGCTCTTGCGCTGTGGGTCCTGGCTCTTTATTTGGGGGGTGGCCGGCAGGCAACCCGGAGGCCCTCTGACGATTCTTGGATGGCCTGCTTTTGCTCGTGAGTTTGCAGACCTCCCCAGCCTTGGTTGGAAATTGGGAGAGGGGCTGCACAGACCCCTCTGGGGCCAGATCCATTTGTGACCCCTGTGTAGCAAGGGTTTTTTTTTCCCTCAATTTTTCATGGTAATTTCTCAGCATTTACCTTCTGGAACTTCCACCTTAAAATTCTCCTCAGAGGCCTTCGACAGCAGAGTAAAGACCAGTAAAGTAGAAAGCAGTGCAGCTGAGAAGTGGGCACCCAGAGGGAACCCCAAGGAAATGGGGGTCCCAGAGAAAGAGAGGCTTGGGAGCGCTGGGTCAAGGCTGTCCCCGCACCCTCTTTCCGCGGAGAATATTCAGCTAAACGCTTCTACATTTTGTCTCCACTGATATTAATTAGAGATGATAATTTATGTCAACAGAAGCATCACGTGACCCTCGGAGGAAAAAGCAGCCAGTGCAGAAGAGCCGTCCTAGAACATGAGCCGTTGGCAGCAGTAGACAGAGCGGCGTCTGCAGCGCCCATGGCGCCCGGTGGGCCAGGCGCCCGGCCCAGCCGCTTCCCTCCAGGCTCTTCCGGCCCGAGTGTGCAGGGAGGGAGGGAAGCCAGGGACCAAGACAGGGCTCACAGCAGAGCCTGCGGGCCCTTGAGGCACAGGGAGAAGGGGTGGGGCTTTGGCTGCCTCTTTCAGGGCCTGAAAGCCTTCCGAAAATTATAGGAAGGCCCAGATGGGCTCTGACTTCACTGCCCTCGCAGGGCGGTGTGTGCAGACGTGGGGCGTCTTTTTAGAGGAGAAAGAAGGCAAGACTCTCCTGTTATGCAAAATATCAGAAATCTTGCATATGAGACAGAGAAAGGGGGGGGCTCTGCATGTGGTGGTGGGGGGGAGAGGCAGTGGGGGGGGAGAGGCAGTGGGGGGGGAGAGGCAGTGGAGGGCTTGGGGACTCAGGGGCTGGAGCCGCACCCTCTCCCACTCTCTCTCTGTCTGTCCATCTCTGTCTCTCTCTGCCTCTCTGTCTCTTTCTGTCTCCGTCTCTCTCCATTTCTGTCTCTGTTTCCATCTGTCTCTGCCTGTTTCTGTCTCTGTATTTCTGCCTGAGTCTGTGTCTCTGCCTGTCTCTCTGTCTCTGTCTCTCTCTGTCTCCCTCTGTTTCCCTGTCTCTGCCTCTCTGTCCTGGAAGTGGCTTGTTGGCCGCAGAGCCCAGGCTGTCGGCCCTGGGAGGTGCAGTCAAGGTTGGGCATGACTCACCGGCGGGCCCTCCTCGGTCCAGACAAGCCAGAACCGCTCAGGTGCCCACGATAAGGATGGTGAGGCTGCCTGTCCTTTGCAGGGCGGGCCACTGGTGTTGTAAGGATGTGAGGTGCCCTGGTCTCACGGTCACCCAGAATCGAGGCGCCTGTGGCTCTGTGAGAAAGATGCTCAGGAGGTGGGGCCGCTGTGGGTCAGCTGGTGGGCCCAAGGGGGGAGCGTCAGAGATTTGGCCGGCTGCAGCCCCCTCCCTATCCACGCTCCCCTCTCCTTCCTTCTGGACCACAGGACCAGCCGTCACATCGTCCAGGCTGGGGCACCTCAGACCAGCTGGACCAGCTCTACCTCTGGTGCAGCATCCTCTCCGCTTGGCCAGGGATGCAGCTGATGACTGGTCAGGAGCTGCTCCTTCGGCAAGAGAGGGGGACGGGGCTCAGGGCCCCTTGAGTGCCCCACCTCATAAAATCACAGTCAGGTGCCACAGCGGGGATGTGAGACTGAGCAGGTGCATTGGTTCTGGGGGCACAAGGGTAGCGCCTGAGTCTGGGCCTGGGCGTTCTCTGCGGCCAGGGCAGGGCAGGTGGTGTGGGGCTGCTTTAGCTGCTCCCTCTGCTCACGCCGTGGCCGGGCCACCGTGAGCTCACCCCAGCCCCCAAGGCAGCTTTCTGTGATGGGATGGGCAGCCAGCAGGCAAGGCAGTGGCTGGCATGTGGTCCCTCTGCCTCGGTGTTCAGGGAGGGAGGGGATTTTAGCAGCCACGCTTCGGTCCCCACCAGGTAAACCGTGTCCTTGTGGTTCAGGCTGAGTACAAGGGGTGGCTGTGATGACAACGTGCCTTCTCTGCCGAAGGCCAGCAGACTCCACAGCAAATGCGGGTCGAAGGCTCCAGAGCTGTCCTGGGAGTGAGGGGAGCCTGCAGCTGGGGTGCTGGGCACTGCGGGTGAGGGACCTGGGCCTGCACATCTGGGGGGACGCTGGCACAAATTACCCTGTGACTGCGTTCTGCGCTTGGCTCTTTTCTGCCCTTTTAGCCGTCTGATCTGGAGACCCCCCTCCCTCCGCCCCAAGGCTCCAGCCAGGATAACGTGCCCCCCCACCCCAACTCCCTGTGGCAGGGATGTATGTGGCAAATCAGGAAGGCCAAGTGCGCTGAGACTTCCCGGGGCTTGATCTGACATCATCCCAAGCAGATGATAATTAAGCGGCCCCTTCGCTTCCCGCCCCTGCGCCCCCAACAAGACACCAGGAGTTATTTATAAACACGGGCCCCTGCATGTGCTCCCAGGCGGCGGTGACAGCGATCTAGAGGTGCCAGTGGAGGGAAGCGCCGGGACGCAGTGCATGCAGAAGCCCAGGCCGGTGGTCCTCGGGGAGGACGGGAGCCCAGGCCCAGCGGCGCGGGGCTGCAGGCTGCTCCCCTCAGCAATCTGGCTTCAGAGATCTGCTCATTGCTGATAACACGCCAGCGACACAGACTGTCTTGCGTGTCAAAGGCAGAGGCATGAGATGAGCGGCTTCCTCCTCCGGGGCGAGCGGGAGCTGGAAGGCATGGGGAGTGGTTAGGGTCCAACACGCTGTCCCCAACACTATCATTACTTCGCTAATGACTAACTGTGTCTCAGGAGGCGGCGAAGGCAGCCGAGAGGCCGAGGGCTCCTGGAGAAGATGGGGAAGTGGGCGGCTGGCAGCCTGCAATCTGGGGACAGAGGGTGCTCTGCCTGCCCCTCCCCCGCCCCAGCTCTGGCCTCCGAAGCGAGGTCCCAGGTCTCTCTGCCTGCAAAGTCCAGGCGAGGCGGACAGCCAGGCCACCCCTCAGGACAGGGAACATACTCAGCCCTGCTGTCTAGGGCTCCCTCCTTTGGGCCTGAGGCCTGCTGCGGTCCCTTTTGTTCACTTCCCAGCACTGTGTCCCCATGTCCTGACCACGGGGCAACCTGACCAGGGCCTCCACCTTCTGCCCCTGCCCCATCCTCCTCCCTACCCCAGAGCGGGCCTTCCCGAGCACACGGTTAACCAGGTCTTCCTGCTCAGACACAAGTGACCCGTCCTCAGGAAGCACTCATGCCCCAGATGCTGCTGGCACTCCCGCTTCTTCCAGGGCCACTGTTCTTCCCTGGGCCCCACCCCCAGCCTCCCCCCACCCCCACCCCCCAGCCTGGGCCCTTTCTTTCTGAAGGCTTGTCTTTGAATCACACAAATGACACATGAAGACAAAGGAACACGCAGCGCTTCCTGACCCGGCCCCGCGCTCTCTGCACACCCTGCATCTGGTGTGAACCGTGAGAACTCTGACTGCTGCCCAGCTCTGCCTGCTTCTGGGTGCCAGAGTCCCTTGGGTACTGTGGTGAGGCTCTGGGGTCGGGGGCGGGGTTTGGTCATTTCCAAGGCTTTCACAAAAAGCAGAGGTCACGATGATGATTTTTGAGTGGGTGGGCTTCCAGCAGCCCTCCTACCACAAGGTCACCAGCCCATAAAGGAGCAGGCAGAGGAGAGGCTGGGGAAATGCCTCCTGTCTCAGGCCAGGGGCAGCTGCCAACGAGGCCATGAGCAAAGCTGCTGGCAGAGGACAAAGCTGGGTTCCTAGGCCAGCCCCAAAGCCCTGCCCTGGTGGCCTAAGATGCTGGGGGCCCGGTCGGAAGTCCCTCGGTCCTGGAGGGGTCAGATCCTCAGCTTGGCCCCTCCTCTTGCTCCGAGGCCTAAGGAGCCTGAACAAGGCTTAAGAGCTGTCCCTTCCGCGCATCCGGAGGGGACTTCCGGGGGAGGGCAACACCCCAGAAGCCTCTCTGGACTCTGCTCCCCCCCCCAGCTCCCGCGGTGCCTGTGACCTGACTCTAGCCTTTAGAAGCAGAGCTGCAAGAAAGAATCCACTGCTAAGAATAACCACAACGCAGGGACGGGACACTGGGGTTCAGTGCCTCGAAAATGACCGTAATAGAAACAAAACAAAGCAGAACGCTGTCCAGAAGGTATAGAGGACCGGTAACGGTGCAAAACCACCGGAGACATTCTCTGTCGCCTCCGGTCACCTGCGGACAGGTGTGCTGACCGGGCACCTCTGCGAACGTCTATGCGCAAGCCCACCGCATTCTGGGTCTATCGGGCGGGCAAGCGGCCGCGGGCGGCCGGACTCGCAGAGTCTTCCGCGCGAGAGGGAGAAGGGGCCCCTGTCGAGGGACCAGGACGGTTGCGGTGTCCGGCTCGCGGACGGCGGGGCGACAGCGGGGTGCAATTCCATGCCAGGAGCACTGCCGGCTCCACCACTGCCAGCCCCGGCCCTCTGGGAGAGGCCGGGCTGGGGCCGCGGTGGGGGCGTGCACGCACCCCGGGCGGGTGCGGGGCAGCTATAGCCTCTGACCCGTTCAGGGCACGCCCCCGCCCCTGCAGGGACCCGCCCTTGCCCACCTCTCCGCCCTCCTCCTCCCGCCCCTACCTCCTGAGAATGGGGACTCGCCCCAGGCCACGTCCCCTGCTAGTGGCGCGCCTACTGCCCTACCGCCTCGTGGCCTCACTCTGCCTCGTCTCGCCCCCCTGTCCTGTTCTGGACCCACCCCACCCCACCCCACCCCACCCCACCCCACCTGTGGACCCGCCCTAGTCCCCGCCCCAGTCCCCGCCCCGGCTGGAGACGAGCCCGCCCCAGGCTACGCCCCTTTCTATTGACGTCCCCGCCTCGCATTGGGCTCCACCCGGGACTGGCCCCGCCCCACAATGACCCGCCCATGGCCCCGCCCCGCCCCCGCCACGATAATTGGTTTCTTTCCGCAGAGCTTCCCGAGTTCCGATTGGCCGTGCCCGTCGCCGTTCGGCTGTTCGATTGGCCCGCGGCGCCCGCTTTCGCGAGGAGCTGCTCCTGGGAGGGGGCGGGGCCATCAGCGGCGCGCGGCTCGGGGTTGGTCAGAAGCGCAGAGGGGGCGGGCCCGCGCCGCGCGCAGTGCCTCGCCTGGAGCGCGAGGAGCAGCTATCGCCGCCTCAGTCGCCTCAGTCGCCTCAGGCTCGGTCGCCTCAGGCTCCGTCGCCGCCGGATCGCCCGTCACCACCCCCCAGCCCCGCCCCGGCCGCCCGCCCGCCGGCCGCCTGCGGGCACGCCCTCTGCCGCGGGACCGGTGAGTGAGCGGTCGCGGGCAGGGCCGGGGGGGTCCGCGGCGTGGAATCGGAGTCCCGGTCGGGGCCGGGGTCGGGGGTCGGGGGTCGGGGTCCGAGCGGGGAATCGAGCCGGGGTCGAGCCGGAGTCGGGGCCAGGCATCCGGGCCGAGACTCGGAGGTCGGGGGTCGGGGTCCGGGCCGCGATCGGGCCGGGGGATCGCGGGTCAAGCCGGGGTCCGCGCCGGGGCCGCGTCGAGGTCGAGCGGGGGTTCGTCCGGGTCGGGGCCGGGAGGGGGGCGCAGGGGGCGGCCCGGCCGAGCCCCGCCGAGCGCCCGGGAGACCCCGGCCCGGCGGGACCAACTCGGCGGCCGCCGGTGGCCGGCGGGCCGGGCGGGGCGGGAGGCGGGGTCCGGGCGGTCCCCGCGGGACCCTGGAGCGCCCCCGCCCCGAGTCGGCTCCGGGCGGCGGCTGCGAGCTCGCCGGGCGGCGGGCGGCGGGCGGAGCCTGGACGGAGGGTTCGGGGCGAGGTGAGGAAGTGGCCTCGGGCGCAGCGCGGACCCCCGCCCCTCCCGGAGCCAGAAGTTGTAAACAAGGGCTGGCTCGGGAGCCGGGGGCGCGCGGCTCGCCTGTTAGCGCCCTTCCGCCGCGGCTGTGCCCGGACTCGGTGAAGCTTCAGTTTCCAAACCCTTTAAGTTTGATCGCGTTTGGCCGCGGAGCCGTGCAGGGGAAGCAGGGCGTCCGCGCCGCCCGCGACCTCCGCGCCCCGCGCCGGGAGAAAGGGGGCCGGTGCGCACGCCCTTTGTGTGCCCTTCCCTCGGCCCCCCGCGTCGGCCTCGTGGGCTCGCGTCCGCCCCGCTCGAGGACCCGGGGTCACAGGCGGCGCCGCTTAGACGGGGCGGGGGCGGCTTCCTCCCTCCGGGCCACGGTGTTTTATTTGGAGGTGGGTCGAAAGCGTTTTTATTGTTCCGCGGGTGTTCTTCCCTGGAAGTACTGCTTTTTTATGCTTGCCCTGTGGCGGTCCTGCGTCGGCCCGTGCTCCTCTGGAGGCGATTCCTCGCGCAGCGCATTTGAAAGTTACCGAGAAGTCGGGTCGTAAACCGGCCGCCTCGGTGGGTTGCCTTCCCTCCACCTCCCTGGAGCGGCGCGGACTTCCGGGTGCCCGGCTCTGCGCGCGGGCCGACCGCGCGGGCCGAGGGCGTCGGGCGTCGGGCGTGTGAGTCACCGAAAGAAACACCGGGTGGCAGGCCCTTGAGGAGCCCTTTGCAGACCAGACTGGGTGGTGAGCGACCCTCGGATTCGCCCTCGTCCTCTGGCACAGGCCCTCCCGCGCCCTTTCGAAATTTAGCTTGCTTCCAGTGGGTGAGCCGTTGCCCGCTTTTGGTTCTTTGAACTTGGCTTTAGACCTGGGAACCAAAGGAGGGTTGCAGGGTGCTTTCCTGCTGAAGAAAACCGATTTCCAGTCTCCTCACCGTCTTGGAATGTCTCAGAGTGTGCAGTTTGGCCTGAAGGGACCATTTGCAGAACGGGGACCCTCTGGAGGGCTTGTTGATAAGATCCCAGATAATCTCGTTGACGCTGACCTCCGAGGGGCCGGAGTAGTTGAGGGCGGTGTGTTCAGACTTGGAGATCCACCCAAACTGAGGCGTCTTCAAGTCCAGGGACTGTCACTGGTCCCTTTTTTCTTGCATGTGGATGCTGTTATTGACATGGCGCAAGTTCATTATGGATGTGTTAGAATTTATATAACTTCATACACTTTTCTTATTAATATAAGATTTTGAAAACAGGTGATGGTAAAAGGAGTTTTTTGCTTGCTTGTTTGTTTGTTTTAACCAAAAAAGATTGGCTACCGTATGTAGAATTCAGGGCTTTGTGGCTGGCATTGCCGCAGGTGATGTGGCTTTGTGGTGCTATTGGAGTCGAGAACATCACTTTTCCAGATTAGCTGTATTAATACTTGGGGTTGGAGAAAATACACAGCTTTATGATGACATTGTAAAGGTGTTTATGAAAAAATTTTAGCACATGGGTTCATTTTGTAAAATGTTTAAAAAGAAACTCTCTTTCCCCCTCGCGTTTGTGAGAGGCTAAGAGCATGCTGCATTTGTATATGGAAACGTTCCATGAGGTCCTTGAAATGATCTAACCATTCAAGGCTGGACGCTGTGCTTCTGTTTCAACAATTTCAGTTCCTGGTCCTGTAGCCATGTGTCAATGGCAGTTATTCCTCTTTCCACAGAAATCTCAGGGCTTTACTGTAAAAGTGCTCACTGAAGCAGATCTTGGTAGATGAACGTTGTACGTCCCTTTGGGCTGAAACAAGGAAGAAAGCTTTCCTGTGGGCTATAACAAGGAAAAATACCTGCTCATGTATTGGAATCACCCCCAAATTAAACATTAGAATGAATACTACAGATTTTTGGGAGGCTCTGATGTGTCTCAGCTCTCAGCCCTGGTGGCACGGATTCTCAAAAGCAAGTTCTGGGGCTACTGTCCATGGTGCTGAATGTGTCACTGTTTCTCGGTCTCAATTTGCTTTCTAGTGTGAGAGTGGTTTTGGAGTTTTAAAATGAATTTCAGAATGGACACTATTAAAGAAGAGCTGAACGGGAGAGTTCTATTGAACCTGAATGGAAACCTGCCTTTTAAAACCTCAAGCCACGTTAATGTCTCTCTCTCTCGTTTTTTAAGTGGATAATTGTGCTGAGTTAACATTTCCTTTGCTTAGTGTGCTTTGCTCCAGGTGAGAATTTTCTTGCTAGATTATGGGCCTCAAGAACAAACCATTGAAATTAAAGGACATCCTGTTTGCTTAACAAACACCCCCTAAAAAATGTACCCTTTATTATAATATGTACATATATATGTATGTACACAGAGACCATTTGTTTTTCCCTGAGCACAGTTGATTGTAACATTCCTCACCTCCACCTGCATGGTGCTTCCCAGCCTTCCTGGAGAAGCACTGGAGCCCTCTGAGAATGTGGTGGGGCTCTTGGGCAGTTGCCAGGCATTCTTGCTATGTTGGAGCAACATCTACTTTCTCATCTATAATTTTGAGGACATCTTTGTAAATCATTTTAGAGAAATCCTTTATTTCTCTTGAGGTTAACTTTGTCTGTTACTTTAGAATTGCCCAAATGGTTAGCTATAAAAAGTAATCACTTGGGGCACAGAGATTCCACATTATAGAAAACTGTGCATCAAACAGAGCAATGGGTTGTTGAGGTGGTTTTGTTAGGAACATCTCAACTAGTTCTCTGACCCCATCCGCTGTACAGTTAACTCATGTTACTCTCTGACATCTATTTTCTTGAGGGAAACCCAAGGCAGCTTCCTTCTGCCTCCTCTAAGCTTTAGAAATACTCTCGGAGTGCCTGTTCTTAGCCAGGCCCTGGCTGGGATCTGGGAACCCATAGGGGAATGAGGCAGTGTTCTGACCACTGAAGGACTCACCACTTTGGGCTGAGGAAAGGACATGAAAACAGATGATTATCAGGGCCACACTCAGTGCTGCAATTTGGATACACAGAAAACTGGGTTGGTGTGTTGAGGAGAAGTGATTCGTTTTGGCTGACAATCGAAGGCTTCAGAGAGGAGCTGGCTTTTGGGCTGAGCCTTGGAATTTGAGTTCTAATTGTTTGGGCATGAGATAGGTATACACTGATTAGAAAAACACCAGGATCTTGGTGGCATTGGAGGACAGGGTATATGCTGGGGCTAAGGCTGGGAGCGTGGGGGACATTGTGAAAGGGTTGGGACTCCACTAAAGACGTGGACGGGAGAGTCGAGGAGAGGTTGCGTGGTAGGCAAAATAATGGCCTCCCAAAGCTGTCTACATCCCAGTCTCCAGAACCTGTGGATATGCCATGCATCAAAGAATATTTAAGGTGGCAGATGGAATGAACATTGCTAATCAGTTGATTTTAAAATATAGAGATTATCTTGGATTACCCAGGTCCTTCCAAAGTTATCACAAGGGTCATTAAATATGGACGAAGGATGCAGAAGAGTCAGCTTCAGAGTGATGTGAAATTAGGAAGACTGTACCCCTTATTGCTGGCTTTGAAGATGCTAGGGGGTCATGAGCCAAGGAATAGAGGCAGTTTCCAGAAGCTGGAAAGGGCGGGAAAATCGATTCTCTAGCTAAGCTTCAGAAAGAAACAGCCCTGCTAACACCTTGATTCTAGCCCAGGGAGACCTGCCTCTGACTTCTGACTTTGAGAACTCTAAGATAATTCTTTTTTTTTTTTTTTTTCCTTTCTTTAAATGGCCTCACCCACTGCATATGGAAGTTCAAGGCAGGGATTGAATCTGAGCTGCAGCTGTGGCAATGCCAGATCCTTTAACCCACTGTGCCAGGCTAGGGATTGAACCCATGTCTCTGCAGCCACCTGAGCCACTGCAGCTGGATTCTTAACCCACTGCACCACAGTAGGAACTTCAAGATAATTAACTCGTGTTTTATTAAACTATTACATTTTTAAAAATAATTTTAAAAATGAAAGTGTAGTTGATTTACAATATTGTGCCAATTTTTGCTGTACCACAAAGTGACCTAGTCATATGTATATATATTCTTTTTTCTCTTATCATTCCCATCATGTTCTATCCCAAGAGATTGAGTGAGATTGGACACAGTTCCTGGTGCTATGCAGTAGGACTTCATTGCCCATCCATTCTAAATATAACAGGTGCATCTACTAACCTCAAACTCCCAGTCCATCCCACACCTACCCCTTTCCCCACTGGCAACCACAAGTCTGTTCTCCATGTCTGTGAGTCTGTAAACCATTAAATTTATGGAAATATTTTTAGAGCAGCTGCAGAAAACTGATGTAAGTTGGGATTCTGCTATAGAAAGGTTTAGCTGGCAAAATTTAAAGAGGAAATAACATGGTCAGACTGGCTGTAGAAGATAAGCCGATCCAACTGCTGTTTCGGAGGCGGTTGCTTTATGTAAGCCCCGTTTTGATCCCCAGTTTCACTTCCTGGCAAGACTGGAAATCTGACATTACCTTACCTGGCTTGAGTTCCACTTGAAGTCTTCCTTGCAGTAGCCTGCTCAGCCTCCACCCCTGCTAATTGCCATGTCCTACCTGTCTACCTTTGCTCTGTGCTGGGTGCTCAGGAGAGAGTGGGCCAGGTTTATGTCTACACATGGGATTTGGGGTTCATAGGATAGGCCCAGTACCAACCTCAGAGCTATTGTTCACATTGTTTCCTAAGGTTTGTTTCTTCACATCTTTGCTAATCTTTTATATGTGCAGATGTTTTAATTGTTGTCATTTGAGTAGAGATGAAATATCTCATTGTTTAAATCTCCATTTCCTTGATTATTAGTGACTTTTGAAGATTTTTTTAACCCATTTATTGGCCACTTGGGTTTCTTCTCCTCTAAACTGTATTCTTATATTGTTTGTCTGTTTGTTGCCTGGGTTGTCCTTTTTATAGTGTTTTAGAAGTTCTTTATATATTCTGCATTCTATTTGTGTCCTATTTTTTATCCTTTTAAAAATGCTTATTTTGATGAACAGATGTTTAATTTTAATGCAGTCGAATTTATCAGTCTTTTGGTTTGTGGTTATTAAGTCTTATTTAAGAAATCCTTTGTTATCCCAGGGCCTTAAGATATTCTCTTAAAGCTTTTTGACTATTTCCTCTTTATATTCTACTTTGAACTTATTTTTTGGATGAGGTGTGAGGTAGAGATGATTTTAGAATTTTTCCAAACATATAACCAATTCTACCAGTACCGTTTTTTACTGAGTACCGTCTTTTCCCCAGTGATCTGCTGTGCTACCTTTGAAACTTACCAGACCTCACAAATACGATCTGTTTCTAATTTCTCCATGTAAATAGTGATAATCTCATTTCTTCCTTCCTAGTCCTTAAAACCTTTTTTTTTTTTCTTATTCACTTTGTTTGGACCACTGGACAGAATTGCATATAAATTGTGATGAGACTATCCTAATACTGTTTTTCACTTTAAAGGCAATGTTTTCAAAGCCTTACATATGAAGTTTGCTACATGTACTGGCAGATTCCTTTTATTAGGTTAAGGATGGTCTTATCTACTAATTGTTTGATAGAAGATTTTTTAAAACTATTAATAGATTGTTAATTTTATCGAATAGTTTCTTTACCTATTTAGATAATTTTATGTCCTTTCTTCTTTGAACTTTGAGTTGAAGTATTTTAATCTTTTTATTTTAAACTATCATTGATTTCTTGGGATAAACTTAACTTTGTCACAATATACCACATTTAAAAATTATTATTGAATTCAATGTTGGTAATATTTCACTTATGATTTTGGCATTTATTTCCATAAGAAGTATTGACCAGTAATAATCTCCTCTTGTGTTGCTCTTAATCAGATTTGGCATCAACATGATGCTTCTTTGTAATAGTTTCTGAAAGGGAGAGATATTTGTTCCTTGGAAGTTTGGCAGAATTGCTTCTTCTTCTTCTTTTTTTTTTTTTTAAACTTTTTAGGGGTGCACCCGTGGCATATGGAAGTTCCCAGGCTAGCGGTTGAATTGGAGCTGTAGCTGCTGGCCTACACTACAGCCACAGCAATGCTGGATTCTTAACCAGGGCAGGAACTCTCGCTGCTTAAATTTTCTAGGTCTGGACACTTTTAGAATATGGAGGCTTTTGCAATTAGTCACTTTAGGAGGGACACTGTCCAATCTGCTCACATTTCATTGGCTGGAGTGAGTTATTCTGGACACGCCTAGTTTCAAATGGGGCAGAAAGGTGGAGTTTTAAATGTTCTGGAAGTTTAGGACAACAGGATACTGGTAAATGTTACTAATATTTGCCACACTGTGGAGGTTAATTGGTGTTAGTGTTGCCGAATTAGCCAAAATAAAACTGTTCTTCTCTCTAGGTCTTGTTTGTAGCTTTTGCAAGTATGTTGTCCATCAAGGGACCCATTAGAATATGAAGCTAGGCATCGTATTGGTTTGTTTCTTGTGAGCAAACCATCGTGCTTACTTTCTCCAGAGCCCACCTTGGGAATTCCTGCCTCTCTACTTTTCTTTGCAGAGGAAAAGTCTCCCTTTTATATTCCTTCCACCGCTCTAAATCTTAACCATCCTTCAAGGCTGGCACAAGACTTGCTGAAGTTCTCTGCCTGAATGCCTACTCATGGTGAAGGCTCCTTTCACTTTTTACTTTATTGTCTTGCCTCAGAGGTGCAGAGGGAAGGTTCAGTAATGTTTGCGAGTGGTCGATTGATCAGAAGAGTCTGCACATGCATATGCAAATTTCCCTGCTTTGTCTGAACTCTGCCCTGGGAAGCTAGATAGGGTGGACAGACTGTATGAAGTTGACCCCACCATGATCCCCACCTCCCGGTGTTCATGCCCGTGTATAATTCCCCAGCCCTATTTGAAGTGGGACCTGTGACCTGTTTCTAATTAATAGAAGAAGGCAAAAGTCATGGGATATCACTTCCATGATTATGTTGCATTATCTACAATTCCATAGTGGCTAGAAACTTATTTAGAGACTCTCCTTGCTGGCTTGAGTAAGTGCTTATGCTGGAGAAGCCCACATGGCAAGACCTGCAGATAGCTTGTAGGAGCCGAGGGTGACCTCCAGAAACAGCCATTAGGAAGCAGGGAAATAACGTTTGCCAATACCTTGAGTGAGCCTGGATGCAGATTCTTCCCCAATTGAGCCTGCAGATGACAACACAACCTGGCCAACATCATTGTTGCAGCCGTATGAGACCCTGAGCAGAGGACCCACGTATGGCTGTTCAGACTCCCAACCCACAGAAACTGAGATAATAAATGTGTATGTTAAGTTGCTGAGTTTGTGATAGTTTTTTTTTTATGCAGCTATAGAAGACTAACATAGCAAATCTATACTGACCTCTCAGTTACCCTCACTAGAAGTGGGTTTAGGCTGATGAATCTAATTGAGGTAATCAGTTTTTTATTATTAAAACTTTTTTCTACTTATAAAAGTAATACAGATATTTTGCGTAGAAAAGTTAGAGCAGGCAGAAAATATAAAGCACAAAATCAACAATATCTTAGCATTCAAGGATAGCCAATTTTTCTACTTTTGTATATGTATGATACACATTTCCTAAAATTGGGGTTCATTCCAAAATAGGTTTTATGAACAACTTTTCTTCCTTGTAGAAAGTGAGCATTTTTTTGGTCATATAATATTCTTCTAAAACATTTTGAATGGCTGCGTACTATTCCAGCGGGTGTCCCAGTTTATTGAACCACTTTCCTATAGCAGAACAATTCAATATTTACCATCATAAATAATGCTTGATAAATATCCTATACAAAAATCATTGTGTGTGTCACCAGTTATTTCTGAAAGGTACATTTCTAAAGGCAGAATTATGTCAAAACTTGTAGATGTTTTTAAGCTTTTTGAAATTTAACCATCTAGCTTCCAATGTTTTTTTAAAAGGTATACAACTCAAGCATCTGTATCAGTAACTCACAGGGATGTGATAGGACAGAACTATTGATTTTTCAGCATTTGGGTTCCTGTTTTCTTAACCCTGTTTGCAAAGTGCTTTTAAATTATTCATTAAAGTGCAGTGTGGATTCTATTTATAGATACATTTGTGTATGAGATCGCTCCTTAATGTCTGGGCAAAAAGCCTACAAATTGCTATTATCATAGCCCTATCTTTGTAAATCCTTTTCTACTCCTATCCACCGTTTCTTTGTTTTCAACCAAATAGAGACACTGACACACATAAGGTCTTGCAGCTCAGATGGTTACTCAGATGAAAGGGCTGTTCCGAAGGAGCCTTGTGCTTCTCTTCTCACCTCCCATTAACTAGTTGACTTCAAAAAGATGAGAGATCAGAAGGATATTAATTATGAATTGATAAATATTTTCCTGATTCATAAAATAATGAGTACCTGTTTAGAAATTTTATAAAGATCAGCATCAAAAGCGGAAGAAAAATATTTAATTCTACCACCCACGGATGATCACTGTGTAAACACACCTTGTTTGTACTAGTTTATTCTTAAAATATATTGATTAGATTCTTATGAGTAATATTTTTTTTAATGTTCTGTGGGGAATTTTTGCATCCATGTCAATGAGTGGAATTGGCCCATAATTTTCTTTTCCTATAGCTGCTCACTCTAATTTGAGATGAATGCTTAGTTTATTAATTTGCAAATTTTCTCTTTCCCCAATATGTGTGTTTATAAATAATGCTTCAACTACATATACAGAATTTGATTTGAGATTTTTTATTATTTTTAATGTAGGCTATGCACTAAACTGTTCCTCCCTCAAATTGCTTTGCTGAAGTCCTAACCCCAATGTCATGGAACTTGGAGATGGGACCTTTGGGAGATGATTAGGTTTAGATGAGGTCATGGGTGTGAGGTCCTTATGACAGCATTAGTGCCTTAAATGAAGAGTCCAGAGAGCTTGCTCTCCTTCTCGCTCTCCTTGCCATGTGAGGACACAGCAAGAAGGCAGCCATCTACAAGCCAGAAAGAGGGCCCTCCCCAGAACCTGGCCATCAGCACCTTGATCTCAGGCTTCCCAGCCTCCAGAGCTGTGAGAAATAAATGTCTGTTGCTTAAGCCAATCTGTGGGATTTTGTTATAGTACCTTGAGCTAACTTAGACAATATAACTTCCATTTAATGGACATATTTTATGGAATGATGGATATATTCCATAACAATAGTATTTATGGTATTTTTCTTTGATTTATAGGTCATTTAGAAGAATATTTTAACATTTCCAGCCATATGCATATTTTCTTATTTTCTTCTCTTCCATCACAATTGCATTGCCCAAAGACCTTGCTCTTTACTTTAATCCTTTGAAATTTGAAAATGTTTCTTATGGCTCAGAATGTGGTCTATAAGTTTTCTAAAACGTTTCTGTGTGCTTAAAAAAGAATTAGGTTCAGTGTTCTATATATTCTATTCAGCTAACTTGATAAGCATATTACTCACATCTTCTATTTTCTTGCTACTTTTTTGTCTGGTTGTTATATCCATTACTGAGATAATTACACAATTTCATTATGATTATGGATTCGTCTTATTTCTCTTTGCAGTTCTGTCAATTTTTATTTATATACTTTGAGACCATGTTATTAGGGGCATGCAAATTTAAAATTGTTATGTCTTCCTGATGAATTGAGACTTTAATTATTATGAGTGGTTCTCTTTATCTCTAGTAATGAATCTTTGCCTTTATGGTATAATGTGTCTGATGCGAATATAGCCATTCCAGATTTCTCTAGGCTCATATTTGCATGATATCTTTGCTTTTTAAAAATCATTTTACTTTCAGCCTTACTTTAGTCTTATACTTTGTAAATGTCTTTTGCAAAGATTATACAGTTAGTTTTTTTCATCCAATCTGATAATTTTTGTCCTCTAATGGGAATATTCAACTCATTTACATTGAATGTAATTACTGATCTATTTAAGTTTAAATCTGCAAAAATATTATGTATCACTCTTGTCCCACAATTTCTGTGTTTATTTCTTTCTCTTATGTTATTTGAAACTAGTATTATGATTTTATTTTATTTTATTATTATTATTTTTTTTAGGGCCACAGTTGCGGCATATGGAAGTTCCCAAGCGAGGGGTCAAATTGGAGCTGCAGCTGATGGCCTTCGCCACAGCCGCAGCAATACGGGATCTGAGCCTTAGACTGCAGCTCATGGCAATGCCAGATCCCTAACCCACTGAGTGAGGCCAAGGATAGAACCCACAGTCTCATGGATACTAGTCAGGTTCTTAACCTCCTGAGCCACAGTGGAAACTCCTAGTATTACGATTTTAAAACAATCATTCTCATTTTCCATGCTCTCTAGTATCTTGGAAGTTATATTCTATTTTTCTTTCTTTTTGTGGTTACTTGCATAATTTAGATAATGTTATTTACTTACCCAAATAATGCAGTTATATGCCTTCCTCCTGGACCATGCAGGGATCATAGCTTCTTAGGCTACTTGAACTCCATTCACTCCTCCAGATTTATATATGCTTATAATTATGTATTTTAATTCTGTATGCTCTTTTTATGTTTTTTTTGTGTTCTTTTAAAACTCAGCAAAATAATATTAAAAATGTTAGTATTTAACATACTGTCAGTGTTCCTTTAGATTTATTCACATCTTTATCCATTCTTTGCTTTTTTATTGCTCTCTCACTTTTCTTTATCTTTTTTTTTTTTCCCCTGTCTTTTTAGGCCACACCCGTGGCATAGAGAGGTTCCCAGGCTAGGGGCTGAATCAGGCTGCTGGCACATGCCACAGCCACAGCAACGCCAAATCTGAGCTGTGTCTGGGACCTACACCGCAGCGCATGGCAATGCCGGATCCTTAACCCACTGAGCCAGGCCAGGGATTGAACCTTTGTCCTCATGGATACTAGCCAGATTCATTCTGCTGAGCCACGATGGGAACTCCCTCTCTCTCACTTTTCTGACCTTCATTTTGGGATTGTTTCCCTTCTGTTCAAAGAGCCTTCTTTAGAAATTCCATTTTTGCTTGTCAGCTGGTAATAGACACTCTCAATTTTTTTCAAAGAGTACTTTGATTTCACTTTTATTATTTCAAAAATTCCTTCAATTTACTTACATTTTTGAGGGATAGAATTTATATGCCATAAAACTCACCATTTTAAAGTTTAGATTCACTGGGTTTTGGTATATTTACAAGGTCGTGTGGCCATCAACATGCCTAATTCCAGAGCATTTTCATCACCTTGAAAAGATACCTCATACCCCTTACCAGTCACTCTCCATCCTCCCTTCTCCCGGCCCCTGGTGACCATTAATCTCCTTTCTGAGGTTTTGCCTAATACACACGTTTCATAAAAGTAGAGTCATAAATATGTGACATTTGGTGCCTGGCTTTTTTCACTTAGTGTCATAATGTCAATGACCATCCATAGCCCACTTTAGCATGTATCAGTCTTTCCTTCCTTTTTATGGCTGAATAATATTGCATTGTATAGATGTATCACATTTTGTTTATCCATTTATCTGTAGGTAGACTTTTGAGTTTTTTCCTTTTTTTTTGGCTAATATGAATAATGTGCTGACAATGGTTATATATAAGTTTTTGTATGAATACACGTTTTCTGTTCTTTTGAGTATAGCTTAGGAGTGGGTTTGCTGGATCAAATAACAACTCTTTAACTTTTTGAGTATCTGTCAAACTCTTTTCCAAAGATTTTACATTTGACCAGCAATGTATAAGCGTTCCAGTTTCTTCACATCTTCACCAACACTTGTTATTTTTAGTTTTTTTGATTATTGTCATCCTAGTGGGTGTTGATTAGCATTGCCCAAATGACTGATGCTTCTGAGCACTTTTTCGTGTACTTATTGGCCATTTGTGTGTCTTCTTTGGGGAAATGTCTGTTCAGATCCTTTGGCAAATTGGATTGTCTTTTTATTTTTAGGCTTGTAAGGGTTCTTTTTGTATTGTTTACCAATCCTTTGTCAGATGTGTGATTTGCAAATATTTCCTCTCCAACTGTGTGTTGTCTTTTCTCTTTCTGAGTAGTGTCTTTTGATGCATAAAAGGTTTTAATTTTCATGACATCCAAAATATGGTTTTTTTTTTTTTCTTTTGTTGCTTGGGTATTGTATTTAGGACACCATTGCCTAATCCCAGGACACAAAGATTCACACCTGTGATTTATTCTAGAGTTTTAGATCTTAAATTTAGCTCTTTGAAACATTTTGAGTTAATTTTTATATGGTGTGAAAGAGGAGTTTCTGCACGTGGTTGTCCAGTTGTCCTAGCACCATTTGTTGAAAAGACTGTTTCCTCAGTGAATGGTCCTTTTTAATCACCTTTGTCGAAAATTAGTTGACCATAAAATATGGGTTTATTTCCAGACTCTCAATTTGATTCCATCTGTCTATATATCTATCTTTATGTCAAAACCACATAGTCTTGGTTATTGGAGCTTTGTGGTAAGTTTTGAAATTTGGAAGTGTGAGTCTTCCAACTCTACTGTTCTTATTTAAGATTATTTTGGCTCTGCCTGGTCCCTTGCACTTCCATATAATTTTTTTGGGGTTAACTTGTCAATTTCTGCATAAAAGGCAGCTGGAATTTTTATAGGGATTGCATTGAATGTGTAGATCAATTTGGGAATATTGCCATCTTGACAATATTAAGAGTTCCAGTCCGTGAACATTGAATTTATTAGCTGTAATAGTTTTTTTCAGTGGATTCTGAAGTTTTTCACTATCTAAGATTATGTTCTCTACATATATAGATCATTTTACTTCTTCCTTTCTAATCTAGATGCCCTGTATTTTTATTTCTTGTCTAATTCCTGACCATAACCTCTAGTATAATGTTGAAACGTTGTAGCAAAGGTTGACACCCTTGTCTCTTCCTGACCTTAGGGGGAAAGCTTTTAGCCTTTTACCATTAAGTGTGTTGTTAGCTGTTAATTTTTGTAGATTCCCTTTATTAGGTTGAGGAAGTTTCCTTCTATTTTTCCTTTGTTGATTTTTTTTTATCGTGAAAGAATGTTGTTGTTAGATGCTTTTTCTGAATCTATTGAGATGACTGTGGGTTTTTTTTGTTCTTCATTAACGTTGTGCAATTACACTGATTGGTGTTCATGTATTAAACCAACCTTGCATTCCTTGGACAAATCCCAGTTGGTTTTGGTGGATAATCCTTCCTATATACTGCTAGATTTAGTTTGCTAGTGTTTTGTCAAGGATTCTTGCATGTGTATTCTTGGTCTGTAGGTTTTTTTTTTTTTTTTTTTCCAATTTCTTTGGTTTTTCTATCAGGATTATTTTGGTCTCAGAATGAATTGGAAAGTGTCCTTTCCTAATTTTTTGTAAAAGTTTGTGAAGGATTGGTGTTAATTCTTCTTTAGTTTTTTAAAATTAAAAAAAATTTTTTTTCTTTTTAGGGCCACACCCATGGCATATGGAGGTTCCCAGGCTAGTGGTTCCCAGGCTTACACCACAGCCACAGCAACTTGGGATCCGAGCTGCATCTGCAGCCTACACCACAGCTCACGGCAATGCTGGATCCTTAACCCACTGAGTGAGGCCAGGGATCGAACCTGCAACCTCATGGTTCCTAGTCAGATTTGTTTCCACTGCTCCACGACAGGAACTCCTAATTTTTAAAATTTTTTTAGGGCCGCACCCAAGGCATATGGAAATTCCCGGGCCAGGGGTCAAATTGCAGCTGCAGCTCCTGGCCTACACCACAGCTAGAGCAATGCAGGAACTAAGCCACATCTGTGACCTACACCATAGCTCACGCCAGGTTCTTAACCTACTGAGTGAGCCCAGGTATCGAACCCACATCATCATGGATCCTAGTTGGGTTCATTATCACTGAGCCACAATGGGAACTCCTGCTAATTCTTTAAATGTTTGGTGGAATTCACTAGTGAAGTCAGTTAGTTTTGGACTTTTCCTTGTGGAAAGTTTTTCAATTATGGACACAATGTCTGCTTGTTTTAGGTCTACTCTTTTTTTTTTTAAATTTCTTGTTGAATCAGTTTTGATAGTTTTTGTCTTTCTAGGAATTTGGCCATTTTACCTAGGCTTTCTAATTTGTTGGCAAACACTTGTTCATAATATTTCTTGATGATCCTTTTTATTTCTGTAAGGTGCTTAATTTTATTTCTGATTTTAGTAATTTAAGTCTTCTCTCTCTTTATTTTGGTCCATCTGGATAAAGATATGTTATTTTTTTGGCAATGAGTATGTACCTGTCAATAGTTACTTAAATCTAAACTTGGGGATAAGGCTTTTTTAAGGAGATATCATAGGTGTCACAGCAACAGATTCCCTTCTGGTCACCAGAGCTATATGCTCAATCAAAAGACTTAGGATGGCTGAATGGATACAAAAACAATATCCATCTATATGCTACCTACAAGAGACTCATTTCAGATCTAGACACAAAAAACTATTCCATGGAAATAGAAATGAAAAGAAAGCTGGGGCAGCAGTACTTACATCAGACAGAATAGACTTTAAAACAAAGTCTCTAACAAGAGACATAGAAGGACATTATATAATAATCAATGGATCAATCCAAGAAGAAGGTGTAACAATTATAAATATATATGATCTCAGCATAGGAGCAACTAAATACATAAAGCAAATATTGACAGACAAAAGGAGAAATTGACAGTTACGCAATAATAGTAGGGGACTCTATTATTATTATTTTTTGGTCTTTTTAGGGCTGCACCTGTGGCATATGGAGGTTCCCAGGCTAGGGGTTGAATTGGAACTATAGCTGCTGGCTTATATCACAGCCACAGCAAAACCAGATCCACGTCCGAGACCTACACCACAGCTCATGGCAATGCTGGATCCTTAACCCACTGAGTGAGGCCAGGGATTGAACCTGTGTCCTCATGGATACTAGTCAGATTCATTTTTGCTGAGCCATGATGGTAACTTCCATTAGTAGGGGACTTTAATATCCCACTTATATCAATGGACAGATCATTCAGATAGAAAGTTGCTAATGAAACACAGGTGGTACGTGGCATTAGACCTGTTGGAATTAATATATATAGAACATTCCGCTCCAAAGTAGCAGAATATATATTCTTTTCAAGTGCACATGAAACATTCTTCAGGATAGATCACATGCTAGGCCATAAACTAAGTCTTAAGTTTTAAGAAAATTGAAATTATGTCACTCATCTTTTCCCATCACAGTGTTATGAGAGTAGAAATCAACCACAAGAAAGGAAAAAATGCAAAAAACAAAAACCCATGGAGACTAATCAGTATGCTGTTGAACAACCAATGTATCACTGAAGAAGTGAAATCAAAATACCTGGAGACAAATGAAAATGAAAACACAATAATCTGAGATCTATGGGACACAGCAAAGCAGTTCTAAGAGGGAAGTATATAGCAGTACAAACCTACCTCAGGAAACATGGAAGCTCTCAAATAAACAGCCTGAACTTACACCTAAAGGAACTAGAAAAGAAGGAACAAAATCCAAATTTAGTGGAAGGAAAGAATCATTACAAATCAGAACAGAAATAAATGAAATAGAAACTAACAAAACAGTAGGAAAGATCAATGAAACTAAGAGCTGATTTTTTGAAAATATAAAGAAAAATGATAAACTTTTAGCCAGGCTTATCAAAAAAAAAAGAGGAGCTTCAAATTAAAAAAAAATCAGAAATGAAAAAGGAGAAGTTACAACTGACACCATAGAAATACAAAGGATTATAGGTGATTACTACAAACAATAGAATGGATGACCTAGAAGAAATGGACAAAGTCCTAGAAATGTACAATCTTCGAAGACTGAACCAGGAAGAAATAGAAAATACAGACACATCAGTTACCAATAATAAAATTGAGTCAGTAACCCACCCCCCAAACAACAATAATAAAAATCCAAAACTCCCAGGCCCACAGTCTAGGACCAGATGGCTTCATGGATGAATTCTGAACACATTTAGAAAAGAGTTAACACCTCTCCTCAAACTATTCCAAAAAATTGCATAAGAAAGAATGCTTATGAACTTATTCTACAAGGCCAGCATCATCACCCTGATACTGAAACCAGACAACAATATCATAGAAAATTATAGCCCAACATCACTGATGAACATAGATGTAAAAATCCTCATCATAATATTAGCAAACTGAATTCAAGAATACATTGAAAGGATGATACACCATAATCAAGTGGAGTTTATCCCAGGGATGCAAGAATGGTTCAACATCTGCAAATCTAGCAGTGTGATACACCACATTAACAAACTGAAGAATAAAAATCCTATGACCATCTCAGTAAGTGCAGGGAAAGCTTTTGACAAAATTCAAAGTCTATTTATTATAAAAACTCTCCACAAAGTGGGCATGGAAGGAACATACCTCAACATTATAAAGGCTATATATGACAGGCCCACAGCTAACATTATACATGTCAGTGAAAATTTGAAAACATTTTCTGTAAATTCAGGAATAAGACAAGGATGCCCACTCTTACCAGTTTTATTCAATATAGTATTTGAAGTCCTAGCCACAGCAATCAAAGAAAAAGAAGTCAAAGGATTCCAGAGTGGAAAGGGAAAAGCAAAACTGTCATGTTTGTAGATGACATGATATTATACATAGAAAATCCTGAGGATGTCACTGAAAAAAGTATTAGAGGTGTTCCTGTTGTGGCTCAGCAGGTTAAGAACCTGACTAGTATCTGTAAGGATGTGGGTTTGATCCCTGGCCTTGCACAGTGGCTTAAGGATCTGGCATTGCTGTGAGCTGTGCTGTAGGTTGCAGACGTGGCTCAGATCCCGTGTTGCTATGGCTATGACATAGGCCAGCAGCTATAGCTATGATTTGACCTCTACCTGGGAACTTCCATATGCTGCACATGCAGCCCTAAAAAGCAAAATAAAACAAAACTATTAGAGCTCATCAATGAATTTGGTGATGTTCTGGGATATAAAGTTAATATACAAAAATATTTTCCTTTTTTATTGACTAACAAGGAGAAATTAAGGAAATAATCCCATTTGCAGTTTCATCAAAAAGAACAAAACACCTAGGAATAAATCTAAGAAAGTAAAAACTTGTACTCAGAAAGCTATAACACTTTGTTGAGAGAAATTGAAAATGACAGAAACAGAAAGATATATTGTGTTGTGAATTGGAAGAATTAATATTGTTAATATGACCATACTGCCCAAGGCAATCTACATATTCAGTGTAATCCCTATCAAAATACTCATGGTATTTTTCAGAGAGCTAGGATAACTAATTTTAAAATTCGTATGGAAACACAAAAGACCCTGGATTATCAAAACAATCTTGAAGAAGAACAATAGATCTGGAGGTAACACACTTCTTGGCTTCAGACTATACTGCAGAGCTACAGAAGTCAAAATGGTATGGAACTGGCACAGAAAAAGACACATAGCTCAATGGAACAGTTTAGAGAGCCCAGAAATAAACATATTCATTTATGTCCATTAATACATGACAAAGGAGTCAAAAATATACAGTGGCGAAAACAGTCTCTAAAGGTAGTGGTGTTGGGAAAAGTGGAGAGCTACATGTAAAAAAATGAAATTACAGCAGTTTCTCATACCATATAAATAAACTCAGTGGATTAAAGGCCTAAATGTAATATATACATATATATATGCATATGTGTGTGTGTGTGTGTGTGTGTATGTACCTCTCCAAATATTTATATTTGGATTGGTCTTCTAAAGTAAAGCAAAATAAAAGGGGATTAAGAGGTACAAAATGCTAATATATAGGCATTCCCATCATGGCTCAGCAGAAACGTATCTGACTGGTATCCATGAGGACGCAGGTTTTATCCCTGGCCTCACTCAGTGGGTTAAGGATCTGGCTTTGCTGTGAGCTGTTGTGTAAGTCACAGATGTGGCTTGGATCCCATGTTACTGTGGCTGTTGCATAGGCCGGCAGCTATAGCTCTGATTCAACCCCTAACCTGGGAACTTCCATATGCTGTTGGTGCGGCCCTGAAAGACACCCCCCCCGACCCATATATAAAATAAATAAACTACATGAATATATTGTATAGCATAGGGAATATAGCCAATATTTTATAACTTTAAATGGAGTATAATCTATAAAAATTATGAATCCCTATGTTGTACATATGACTAATATATTTTATTATTATTATTATTATTATTTTTTTTTTGTCTTTTTGCCATTTCTTGGGCCGCTCCCATGGCATATGGAGGTTCCCAGGCTAGGGGTCGAATCGGAGCTGTAGCCACTGGCCTACGCCAGAGCCACAGCAACGCGGGATCCAAGCCGTATCTGCGACCTACACCACAGCTCACAGCAACGCCGGATCGTTAACCCACTGAGCAAGGGCAGCGATCGAACCTGCAACCTCATGGTTTCTAGTTGGATTCGTCAACCACTGCGCCACGACGGGAACTCCAAGACTAATATATTTTAAATTAACTATACCGCAATAAAAATAGTAATATATAAAATTTTTTTAAAAAGATAGAAATTCTAATCCCCAAAATGGTATTGTTAGGAGGTGAACTTTTGGGAAGTGCTTAGGTCATGATGTCAGAACCTTCACAAATGGGCTTAGTGCCTTATAAAATAAGTTCCAGAGAGATCCCTAGCCTCATTCACCATGAAGACATAGTGAGAAGCCACTGGCTGTGAACCAGGAAGGGCCGTCACCAGAAGGCAACCGTGCTGACACCTTTATCTTAGACTTTTCTGCCTCCAGAACCCTAAGCAATAACTTTCTGTTGATTACCACTAAAAAAATTTAGCATGTTGTGTATTTTTTGAATGGATCATTCTATAGATATCTGTGAGGTACAGTTGTTTCATAGTGTTTTTAAAATATTCTATTTCCTTGCTGATCTTGTTTTATTGTTCCATCCTGTTTTGAGAATGGGATATTGCCATCTCCGACTACTACTGTTCCATTGTCTAGTTGTCCATTCATTTCTTTTAATTCTATACATGCATTTTGGGCTCAGTTGTTAGGTAGACATGTATACACTTGTTCTATCTTGTTGGATTGACTCTTATCACTTAAAAATGTCTTCGTCTCTAGTAATAATTTTTGTGTTGAAGACTGTTTGATCTGATGTTTGTGTAGCTGCTCCAGCTCTTGTTTGGTTTCTGTTTACATATATGTTTTCTTCATCCTTTCACTTTCAGTCTGTTGGTGCCTTTGAATTTAAGAATGCCTCTTATAATTGTATATAATACATTAAACATTTCGTTAATACAATTCTTGCCTTTAAATTGCAACATGTAATCCATTTACATTTAGTGCAGTTTTGATAAAGTGGGATTTATTCCTGCCATTTTGCTTTTTGTCTTCATCTTTTTTGTTTCTATCCTCTGTTACTGCCTTCTTTTGTTTTAAAAAGATATTTTCTAGTGCGCTCTTTTAATTTCTTGCCATTTCTTTCACTATTTTTTGTTAGTCATACTCTTAGGGGTTGCCTGGAGCTTCTTACTATTAATAATGTATAACAATTTAGTTTGGATTAGTAATAATTTATTTTCAGTTGTATATAAAAACCTTGCTTCTGTGTTTACATTTCCTCCTTACCCGATACCTGTTATTGTCCTATAAAGTACACTTTATGCATTCTTACAGTATAATTATTGCCTTTTGCTGTTACCTTTTATTTCAGATAGGAGAAAAAATTTATAAACAAACACTGCACTTATATTATCTTTAATACTTCCGTAGTTACCTTTACCAGTGTTCTTTATTTTATTCACCTGGATTTGAAGTACTAGCTAGTGGGTGTCATTTCATTTCAGCCTGAAGTACTCCTTTTAGTATTTTTTGCAGGTCAAGTTTCCTAGTGATGGAGTCTGTCAGCATTGTTATCTGAGAATATCTTGTCTTTGCTTTGGAAGGGTAATGTTGCTGGACATAGCGTTCTTGTCGTCAGTCTTTTTTCTTTATAATTTTGAGGACGTCATCCCATAACCTTCTAGTTTGTATGGTTTCCGATGAGAAATGGGCTGTTTCTTTAACTGAGGATAACTTCTGCATGGTGAGTTGCTTATTTTCCTGCTTTTGAAGATTTCTTTGTCTTTGTGTTTTGACCATTTGATTATGATATGCGTAAGTGTGGAGTTTATCTTTAGAATTTATTGGGCTTCTTGGATGTATATTTTTTTAAATAAATATGGGAAGTTTTAGTTATTATCTCTTCAGATATTCATTGTACCCCTTTTTCTCTCTTCTCCGTCTGAGAATTTCATTATGCATATGTTGGTATGCTTGCTAGTGTCCCTGCGACTAATTTTTACATTTTTTTGTGAGGAATTCTTTATTCAAAGGGACTACTACAGTGAGGTCACATAGTAGTGGAGAGAGCCGGGGCTCTCTGTTCATTTCTCTTCCCACATCTTACCTTCTGTGTAGATTGGAAATTTTCAGTTGACCTGTTTAAGTTTGACAGTTCTCTCTTGCCAACTCAAATATGCTGTTGAACTCCTCTAATGAATATGTCGTTTTTGAGCTCCATGATTTTTATTTCATTTTTTAAATTATTTTTATCTCTTCATTAATAGTCTCTATTTGGTCAGACTTCCCTTTTAATCCTTTAGACCTGGTTTCCTTTAGTTCTTTTTTTTAAATTTTAAATTTTTAATTTTTTTGTCTTTTTGCCTTTTCTAGGGCCGCTCCCGTGGCATATGGAGATTCCCAGGCTAGGGGTCTAATTGGAACTGTAGCCACCGGCCTACACCACAACCATAGCAACACAGGATCCGAGCTGTGTCTGCGAATTACACCACAGCTCATGGCAATGCCGGATCCTTAACCCACGGAGCAAGGCCAGGGATCGAACCCACAACCTCATGGTTCCTAGTCGGATTCCTTAACCACTGAGCCATGACGGGAACTCCTCCTTTAGTTCTTTAACATATTTAAAATAGATTATATAGTCTCTGTCTTTAAGTCCATCATTAGGTCTTCCTCAAGGGTGGTTTCTGTTGATTGCTTTTTTCCCTGTGTGTGGGCCGTATTCTCTTGTTTTTGTTTGTTTGTTTGGTTGGTTGGTTGGTTTTTGTATGTCCTATAATGATTTGTTGAAAGTTGAACTTTTAAATAATATATATGGCAACTCTGAAAATCCATGTCTGAGATATTTGGTGCTGCTGCTTGCTGCAGTAGTTTTTGTTTGTTTGTTTGTTTAGTGACTTTTCCTGAACTAACTCTGTAAAGTCCGTATTCTTTATCTCAAATTTCCACTGAAGTCTCAGTTTGGCTAGCTTAGTGGTTAGCTACTGATTGGACAGAGATTTCCTTAAATTCCAAGAATCAGTAAGTCTCCTGGTCTTTCCTGAGGAGCTTGTGTGTATGTGTATACTGGGTGCATGCTTCAGCATTTAATCAGACAGTTTTCAGCTCTGTCTTAATCTTCACCTCCTGCTTGTGCAGAGCCTCAAATTCAGCCCAGTGTGAGCACTTAATAGCCATCTCAGGGCTTTCCTGAATTTCTTTTTTTTTTGCAATTTGGCCTTTTAGATTTCCGGGAATATATTGGAGTTTTTCAAATCCTATGTGGATAGCATATTCTCCAGCTTTTCCTTTTAACTTTTTGGGTTAATGTATTTGCCCCAGTGGTTGTGCACTGCCTCAGGTAGTTACAAAATTAAACAACTGCCTCTAATTGTTTTGACATATACCTCTGAGGAAAATGATTTTCTCACTGGGCAAACTCTGACTCAGGTCAAAGACAGCCTTTCAAATGGAAACCATTAGCTATGTCAAATAATGACAGTTCCCTGGGGATGAGGCTCTGAAGGAGTTACAACCCGGTTCTGTCCTCTTCTGTGGCGGCCAGGCTGCTGGTTTTCAGGACTATGATAGAGTTGAGGTGGGGCGAGGGGAAATGGTGGGAATAGGGCCACTAATATTTGGTGTTCTTAAGGAGACACAACCATTTTTCTTTAACACATGCTCCCCATTTGCTGCAAGCCTCTGTTTAATCTCCCAGATGTTTGAAGAAGTTGAATGTGACAGTTTTTGCTATATTTTCATTGCTTTAATTGAAGAGGAAACTTTTAGAGGTCCTTATTTTCATTGACAACACTCTCTCACCTTTATTTTCAAAAGAATTTTTTCCCCTGTATATTGAATTTTATGTTGGCATTGTTTTCTTTTAGCATATTAAAGATGTGTTTCCACTGTGTCTGGCTTTTATTTTTCCTGTTTAGAAGTCAGTAGTCAACATAATTGCTATTCCTCTGGAGGTAATCTGTATGTTTCCTGTTGCTTTTAAAAGATTTTCTCATGGCCTTCATTTTTTGTTTGACTAAGTTTCATGTATTCTCCATCTCCACCCCCAAGGTATGTTTGCTTCTTTTATCTATGGCATGTTTTCCACAAGTGTGGATAATTCATTGCTGTTTTCTTCAGATTTTGCTTCTGTCTCAGTGTCTCTCTTCTGTCCTTCTAGGACTCTAATTAGATGTGTGTTTCTTACTGTATATTCTCATGCCCTGTCTTTTGTATTTCCCAGGTTTTAGTCTCATCATGCTTTAGTTTGAATATTTTCTTCTGATTTAGTTTCCAGCTATCAGCTCTCCCTTCAGTAGGACCTAATCTACTTTAAATCCCACTCATGATTAAAAAAATTTCAATTCTAGATTTTTTTTGAAGAAATTTAAAACTAAGTTACTCTTTATAGTTCGTAATCTCATTTGTGTTTTTGACCATAGCAACTGCGAATTTTTGTTTGTTTTTCCAGTTTTTTTTTTTTTTTTTTTTCCGGTAGTTTTAGGGCCTTAGGGCTGCACCTGTAGCATATGAAAGTTCCCAAGCTAGGGGTCGAATTGGAGCTGTAGCTGCCAGCCTGTGCCATAGCCATGGCAACACGGGATCCGAGCCGCGTCTGCAACCTACAGCACAGCTCATGATAACACTGGATCCTTAACCCACTGAGTGAGGCCAGGGATCGAATCCTTATCCTCATGGATACTAGCTGGGGTGGTTCCCACTGAGTCACAATGTGAACTCTGTTTTTCCAATCTTTAATTGTAACAAAATACATATAACATAAAATTTAATGTTTTAGCCATTTTTAGGTGTGCAGTTCTGTGGTATTATGTACATTCATAATGTTGTGAAACCGTCGCTACCATCCATCTCCATAGTTCTTTTCACCTTATCAAATTGAAAGTACATACCTAATAATTCTCTATTCCCCTATACTCCCAGCCCCTGCAACCACCTTTGATTGGTTCTACTTTCTGTCCCTATGATTTCTGAGATACTCTAAGTACTTCATACAGGCGGAATCATATAGTATTTACCTTTTTGTGACTGGCTTGTTTCACTTAGCATAATGTCCTCAAGGTTTATCCATGTAGCATGTTTCAGAAAATCCTTCCTTTTTTAAAGGCTGAGTATGTATCCATTGTATGAATATACCAATTTGCTTATCCATTTAATCCATTTAATCTGTCAGTGGATACTGGGTTGCTTCCACATTTTAGCCATTGTAAATAATACTGCTATGAACATGGATGTGCAGATATCTTAAGACCTGGTTTTCAATTCTTTTGGGTACATATCCAGACGTGAAATTGCTAGGTCATATGATAATGTTATGTTTAATTTTTTGAGGAACTTACACACTCTTTTCCATAGAATGTAGTGTTTTTTTTAATTGCAGTAAAATACATGTACCATGAAAGTTACTATTTTAAGTGTATAGTTCTGTGGTATTAAGTACATTCACATTGTTGTAGAACCATCACCACTATCCATCTCCCAAACCTTTTTCTTCATCAAAATTGAAACTCCCCATTAAGCCATAATCCTCGCTCCCAGTCTCCTGGAAACTGCCATTCTCCTTTCTGTCTCTACAAATTCGACTACTCTAGGCACCTCATGGAAGTGGACTCACACAACTTCGTCTTTTTGCAACCAGCTAATTTCACCTAGTGTAATGTGTTCAAGGCTCATACATTTTGTAGCATATGTCAGAATTTGCTTTCTTTTTAGGGCTGATTCATATTCCATTTTACTGGATTAAACCGCAGTTTGTTTACCCATTCATCTGTCAGTAGACACTTGGGTTGCTTCTACCTTTTGGTAGTGAATAGTACTATTAAACATGGTTGTAAGATACCTGTTTGAGTCCCTGCTGTCACTACTTTGGGGGCGTATTTCCAGAAGTGGAGTTGCTGGATCATATGATAAGTTTGTGTTTAATTTGCGGAAGAACCGTCATACCATTTCCACTGCAGCCGCACCATTTTGCGTTTTCACCGGCAATGTACAGGCTTCCGGTTTCTCCGCGTCCCCATCATCACTTGTTGTTTTCTGTGTCTTTGGTATCCCAATGCGCAGGACGTGGTAGTTGGTTGTGGTTTTGGTGAGCACTTCTTGTGATTAGTAGTAACACGGCTTACCTTTTTATGTGCTTATTGCCCACTGATGTATCTTCTTTAGCGAAATGTCTATTCAAGTCTTTTGTCCGTTCTTAAAATGGGGTTGTTTGTTTCGCACTATTGCAGATGTGGTTTTTTTTAGAGTCTGTATGGGTAATTCTGACTTCTCATGCCTTTGTGGATCTGTTTTGTTTTCTGTGACGTCTGCTGTTTCTTGCCATGGTGGTGTCTGATTTCTTTGTGTGTGCTAGACATTGTATTTGCAGAATTATTTTGAGGAATAATTTGAGACTTAGGATGACTGTTTCATTTTTGGATAGGTTTTAATTTGTTGTCTCTAAGGTTCTTTATTCTTAAAGAGGCCGCCTTAATCCCGTCGTAGGCCTGAGGCCAGCTAGATGAGCACAACAGGGCTGCGGGGTCCCTTTGTGCTTCCAGTGCAAGTCAAAGGCTGGTTCCTCAGAGTCTGACTCATGCTTTTACTCTGTGTCTGTAGCCCCCAGTTTCTGGATTATTTCGGGTAACTTCAGCCTCTGTAATAAAACTCCCAGGTGTCAGGACCTTCCACAGAAAACTTCTCTTTCTCGTAACAATCCACTGCGGCTTTCCTCGGCAGAGCTCAGCTTTCTTCTGCATGGCGATTCGGGCCTGGCTCTTTGCTGCTCTGGTCCTACCATCTGCTAGGTTGGTAGCATTGTCTAGGGCCTGAACTTCCTTTTTGTCCAGCTGGCAGATGGGAAAAGTGCGGAGGAGGCGCACATGCTTCTCACCCTTGTTGGCCCGGACGTGCCACGTACAGTAGCTGTCCCCTGGGGAGAGCAGTCACATGGCCGCCCAGACGCAAGTGTGAGATGGTTGACGTGCAGTCTGTGGTCAGCATGTCTGTTTGGTGGACAGTCACCTCTGCGCAGTGCTTCCCCGCGGCCCCGCAGTGTCTGTGCACGTTCTTTTACAGTGCATTGCACGCGTCTTCCTCAGGGAGACACCACGTCAGATATGACTCTTGAGGTTTGGTGGCTGAACTAACACCAGCTGCTCTGCTGCTCACACTCTATAATAGTGGAGCCAAGCCACTGACAACTGCAGAGAGAACAGCTTGCATTTGAAAGGGGAGAAATGGAAGATAAACATCAGTCCTTGGTTCAGAGCAAGAGCGCCACCCTGAGGGCAAGTATTATGAAGGTGTCTTTCAATGCCTGCTAAACAAAGGCCACCACGAACTCACCTGGCGCCTGTGATGGAACAGATGGGGACCCTGGACCCTGGGGACCTGTGGGGCATCGAGGTGAGAGGGTGTCAGAAAGAATCTTACAGCACTGGGCTTTATTTGGGTGACTTGGGGGAGAGGTCAAGAAAGTCGGGTGCTGTTGGGAAGGAGGGACTGTTTTATGCCTGAGGATCTCGGGTTGTCTGCGGGCGGTGGCTGGGCGGGCTGCTGCGCTGCTGAGGAGGCGCCCCTTGCTGGTGTGTGTCCTGCGGGTGGCCGGGCGCGCGTCTCGTCTGTGCTCTGGCGATGGCGTTGATGATGATCCTGACCCATCCCGGTTCTCCGGTGGTCTCTCTGCTTCTCTTGCCTCCGCCCCGGGAGTGTCCTCCTGGACCCCGGGCCCTGACTGGGGAGGCTGGCCCTTTGTCCTCTGTGGACATGGCTGCTTGGGGCCTTGAGGGGCGAGGGCTGCGCAGAGTCCATAGCTTGCTTCCCGCTTGTGGAATTTGGGGGCCTGGAGTTGTTTTGACAGTCACTGACCTACTTCAGGCTCTGTTTCTTGGGCCGTAGAAGTCCCCCCAAATTCTAGTAGCTTCTGGTCCGTTTGCTTTCAGCAGTTCCATGTGGTAGTCACTGCACTCCGAGCTCCTTCCTTGTCATGAGCCTCTGGCCCGCCTCGTTCTCCTGGCTTTCTTGTGCCCATGTCTCTGTTTCTGTCCGCGGTGTCCGAAGGCATGGCTGTGGGTGGGAGAGAAACCCTGTCCTCTGCTCTGTGTGAACGCTGAGCCCTCTGTTTAATCAAGGAGTCTTCAGGGGCCTTTGCTTCTCAGAACAGTTCTGGCCTTAGGTCTTACTCTTGGGGTGCAGAAGGGGAGGCTTCCCCACTAGGCGAGCCCCAGGTTTCTGGAGGGTCTCAAGATGCTGTCTGGCCTCTCTCAAGTCAGCCAGCGTTTGCCTGAGCTCTTCTCTTGTTGTGATGGCTGTTTGGGCAGAGCAGGTGGCAGTCACCCGGCCTGCCGGCCCGCGCTGGGGGCTGGGCGTGAGTGAGGTCTGCTTTCTGGTGATCACTGGACCCTTTGTGGTGCCTGAAAGGGCTTCCTCGCGCCCAGCTGCCTGACTCCGGTTTTCATTATGGCACCACCCCAATTCAAAGAATCCATTTGTGTCTTAATTCATCTCTGTTGAAATATGTATTTAATGATAGAGGATTTAAAAGAGGAAAATTTCTGATCAAAGCTCTTTCTTTGGGGGTCGTTTGGACCACTTTCTGTGTTTCTGTTTCTCTACCACTGGGATGAGAAGCCATACATTCGGGCTGTTTTCTGGGCAGATGTTACAGGTGCACGGTCCTGGGAGTTCATCCTCCTTGTTTTTAGCAATATTCATGCTGGAAAATCAAGGCTTTTTTGATTTCTTTTAAGAAGAAAAAATTAGATGCTTCGATTTTGGGGGACTAAATTGAGACTATGAATAAGATAAAATCCATGAAGAAAACCATTTAAAAATTTTTTCTTAGAGTCTAGTTGACTTACAATGTATTAGTTTCTGGTGTACAGCGAAGTGATTCAGTTACACGTATACATGTATCTTTGGAGATTCTTTCCCATATAGGTTATCGCAGAGTATTGAGTAGATTTCGTACGCACGACAAAGAAGGCAAGAATATACAATGGAGAAAAGACAGCCTCTTCAATAAGTGGTGCTGGGAAAACTGGACACTACATGTACAATAGTGAAATCAGAGTATTCTCTTACGCCACACCCAAAGATAAACTCAAAATGGATTAAAGCCCCGAACGTGAGGCGGAGTCTTGAAGACTCCTACGGAAAACAGGCGGAACAATCTTTAACGGAAATCGCAGCAGTGTCTTTTTTGATCCACCTCCTGGAGTAATGAAAATAAAACCAAAATAAATAAATGAGACCTAATTAAACTTAAAAGCTTTTGCACAGCAAAGGAAGCCATTAAAAAAATGAAAAGACAACTCACAGAATGGAAGAAAATCTTTGCAAATAAAGCAACCGACAAAGGAAAACCACCTTGAATCCCAATTGCAGAGATGCCAAAAACACATGGGGCACCGCTCTTTGCCCGTGCCCGCTGAAGCCCGAGGCCCCGGCTCTGTTTCTACCGTGAGAAGGGGGAGCGAGTTCCTGGCTGCTGTTCTCTTGTGGAAGCGGCTGGGATGACTGACATGCAAACATGTTCAATAGGAAAGCTCTCTGGCTGGAAAAGGCATTATTATTTCATCCTGAAGTACTTTGGGGGATAAATAATTTATTGGCACACTAGGTTCAGCCTCTGAGGCCAAGTGCTCCTGCTCTAATGTACCCAAGCTGACCTTGGAAACTTCCAGCAGCTCAGAGTGAGGAGGGCCAGCGAGCACGTTCCTCTCTTTGTACTGAGTTGGGTGCTTTTCCAGGGAGTTCTGAGCTGCTCATAATTATCCTTACGCAAATAAACAGTCCAAAGTGGTGAGGCTTCATTCGGAGCACAGTTTACGGCTGTCTGTAGCACGGCGCAGTTAATCATCGCCCGTAATTCTTGGTGTCCCAGGCTGGTAGTGTGAGTTTTCATGGAATTTTAAACAGATGAGATTTGGTTTAAGAGAACCATGTTTCTTACTGATGGCTTCCATAACCCCTTATGATTAAACTGTTGTTGAATTTCCTAGACTTGATTAATTACCTCATTAATTAAACAGACATAATGAAGTAGATTCTTTTGCTTCCTGAGAGATGGCTCATCTTAAGGTGGCTGTGCTTCTCCAGGTCCACCTAGGAAGCTGAAAGCGTTCGTGTAATGGCCTTGTCATTTCACATATGAGCCCTGCGATTGTCATGGAGAGTGACACGACAGGGATGCCGTAGTTATTTATCTCAGGACACTGGGGTGACCTGTGGGCCACTGTCCCCACAGAGGCTGTGACCCTGGCTTCTGCCACCTCACTCCCCTACTTCCTGGAGCTCCCGAAGTGGGGCTTCTGCCCTGGGGACCCAGCGCCCACTCCCTGCAGCTTGGCTCTGAGGGGCTTCTTGCTTGTAGATAAACACTCCCTTCTGCTGCCCCAGTAGCTGTCATTTCTTCTTTTCTTGCCCTGAGCACCTCTGCATCTTCTGGGCACTGCTTCTCCTGGGCAGATGGGGAGGCCCAGAAACTGGCCAGGCATGCCTGCTGCCCCACGCTCGGTGGCCAGGTCCCCAGAGCTTCCCCATCTAGAGGACAGTGCGTGGAGGAGGCGAGGCCCTGAGTGCAGCTGGACTTGAGCGCACAGCTGGCTGTCAGGCCCCCTTGCTTCAGACCCAGAAAGAAGTGCCCTGGGGCCATGCAGTGGGGTCCGCCCAGTGGGCAGACACTGCCCCTGTCCGAGTCCCTCTACTTCCTTGAGGGGCTGAAGACCTTGGCCAGGGCTGTGGGCACAGCCCTCTCGACAGGCCCAGGCCCAGCTGGGCTCCAACAGGGGAACCTGCAGGCGAGGCCGATGCTATTACATGCAGCTCCCATTAGGCAAAGTGCCGGACTGGCTGGTTGAGCTGGAAGGAGCCACAAGTCCCCACTGAACAGGGACCTGGTGGTGAGTGGTCACAGGGCTCTCGGTTCTGGGCCCCAGAAGGCCCAGGCTGGGGACTGGGAGGCAGGCCGGAGACGCCACGCCCTTGTCTGCCCTCTGACGCCCAGGGTACAATGATGGAACCTGTGATTGTGGACCCTCAGGGTCCCCCCGAAACCCTTGCAGGGGGTTGGTGAGGTCATAGTGTTTTCCTAAAGGTACCGAGCCATGACTTCCTCTCTCACAGAGGGACGTTTGCGCTGATGGCACGAAAGTGCGGGCACCTGAGCCCTGTCGTGAAGGCCCCGAACTAGCAGTCGGGGTGGGCTCAGCATCACCCCTTCGTGCAGCGTCACTCCGAGTGTCCTCAGCGAAGTGGTGAGCTGTGTTCCCCTGCTGAAACCTTGGCCCTTGAGCACACGCCTCGTTCACGCCCTGAGAGACAGACGGCAGGTCTGCACAGCTCACGCCTGCACGTGGGGTCAGGACCAGCGTTCCCAGGAGAAGCAGGTATGTTTTTTTAGGATTCGGGGCTGAGCTGGCTCCTGTCCTCATGGAACACTGTTTTTACTTTAAAGAATAACTGACAGACAAACCATGCTTATTCAGACGTGTGCTTTTGGCAGACAGTGTCTGAAAATTGAACTAAGTGAGGCGTTCCTGCTATGGTGCAGTAGGTTAAGAACCCGACTGCAGCCACACAAGTTGCTGTGGAGCCTCGGGTTTGACCCCAGCCTGGTTGGAGTGGATTGAAGGATCCAGAGTTTGAATCTGAGCTGAGGCTTGGATTTAATCTGGCTCAGGAACTTCCATATGCTGTGAGTGTGGCCAAAAAGAAAAAAATAAATTGAAGAGAGCCTGTGACTTCAAAGGAAATAACTGCCAGTATTTGTTGCAACTGACAAAATGAGTTTTCCGTCAGATATTAGGATTTTGAAGACTTGCATCTGCCATGGTGATACTTGCTAGCTTCCTAATACTTAAAGAAGTTTCTGCTGGGCTCAATGGTAATATTAACAAATGCAACTTTTGACATTACATATTGCAAAGTACTAACATTTGGAAGATCCACAGAACTCGGTGGGCCTGTGTTTTCCAAAATGCCTGATACGTGATGTGACGACAGTCATGCATAGGTGGACAATATATTTAAGGTGCAAGATTGATAGCTAATGGGTTTTAATATAAATAAAAGTTTATTGATGGGGTTTCCGATTCCATGTTGCAAGTAACCTTTAAGAAATGACCACTTGGTAAGTTTTGACGTCATATCAAAGAATATCCACAATGATCTGATAAACTTATGCAAATACTCGTGTTTCCAGCCACGCGTCTGTGTGCGGATGAGCTTTTTCACATACTTTAACCAAAATGTTTCATGACAGAGTGCGTGCAGACGCAGGTGTGGCAATCCAGCTGTCTTCTATTAATCCTGACTTTAAGAGTTCCAGAAATTCCCCTCACTAATTTATTTTTTTCTGGAAAATATAGTTATTTTTATTAAAAAGTGTTATTTTTGTTATGTAACGGGCTTATTATTCATTGTAAATGAATTACTGAATAAATAATTTTGAAATCTCTCTGTGTTAATTTCAAGTAAATATCATACATAGAATCCTTTAAAAAATAATTTGAGGAAAGATAGGGGTCTTAAGTCCGAAAAGTTTGAGAACCACTGGTCTAGTGTCACGGGGTATGGCGATGCTTGAGTGGAAAGGCAAGTGGGTTTGGTGCAGGACCTCAGGGCACCACGGAGATGAGGAGCTGTCACCAAGCACTGGGTCGAGGTGGCTCCTGATGGGAAAGTAGGCTCCACGGAAAGATTGACATTGGAAAGAAGCAGAGGTTCACTTCAACTGTAATACTGTAACTAGTTTTAGAAATTGATGTCAGAATTTGGTTTTCGACAAAAGCCCTACAGAAGCAACCAAGTCAGCCAGCTCTGTTTGTGAAATGAGGAAATAAAGGCTTAATCTCTTAAAAAAAAAAAAAGAAAAATAAAAAGAAAAAAAGAAAGAAAAGAAAGAAAGACAGAAGCCCTCCTGGTGATTCCTGTGATGGAAAATGTAACTGACCCAGATCATTCAGTTATTCAACAGCATTTATTGGTACCAGCATTATTAGTAGGCTAAGTGCTAAGAGGGAGACCAAACATTATTGAGGGTTTTTTCCTTGATGCTAAGGGTTTTTTCCCCTCCGGTCATGAGGGGGAGAAGGTTGGTAGGACAAATTCGTAACTGAAGAGCTGTGTAGGACACAGAGGACAGAGGGGACAGGAAGGGGAGGGAGTGACCAGGTCTGTTCCAGAGCTGTGTGGCAGGTTTGAGCCCCTGGACAGAAACACACATCTCACCGCCTGGGCTCAGGATGCAGAGCTATTGGCTGGCTCCTGTGGTTCCTGGGTGTCTCTGGGCAGCAGGTGGTCGTTGCATTGGGGGCAGTGCCCTGGGTGTGGAGGCGCCACGTGCCAGCCCCCAGCTCTGCCTCAGCATGCTCCCTGGTGGGAACTCTGGGCTGGTTCCCGTGCTGTTTATGGAAAGAACAATGACACTTCTTTTAATGGACTTGGGGAGTAGGGAATTCTGATTAAGCCCTTTTCCCTTTCAGTTCCCAGACTCCCTGAAAGAAGTTTTAAACTCTAAGGTTAAGTTTCTAATTTGTTACTTAGAATATGTTAAACATGATTGAATCTTTCTAAAAAGACAGGGTTTTGCAGGGCTTCAGGGCACGCCTGACCAGAGACTATCACTACTCCCAGGTCCCTGAGAAATCTTACCTGGTTTAGATCTCTTGTCTCAGAGAAATGTCTGCAGGGAACACTGTCATTGTCAGGAGTGGGTCCTGCCCCCAGATCCTCGCTGGTAGAAATGAAATCAGGAGCCTGGCTTCTTGTCCCTAATGTGACAAGCTGCATGTGCCTTTGAACTTTCCTACTGCCTGTGTCTCTTTCTGGAAACTAGGTGTCACCGAGGTTGGTGTTAGTGAAACCCACAGAGGGAAGAGATCCCTGCCAGAGTTGAGGGGAGGGAGGGGACTTTCTGAAAGTCATCATCACCTCTCGCTGGCTTAAAGTCACAGGAGTCTCAGCGCCCTTGCCCCCCTGCCCTCCCCTGTAACACACCCATGCACGCACGCACGCACGCACGCACGCACGCACACGCACACACACACACATGCACTCAGGCACGGTCTCCAGAGTGAAGGAAGAATGACGAAGTGGGAATTGCTGGCTCTGGGTCACTTGGCAGAGCCCTGGCCACCCAGCCTGGAGACTTCATTTCTGATGCCTCCGAGGTGTGGAGTCGGTGGTCTGTGCCTGTTTCAGCTCCTCTGACATTTCTCATCTCCTTGGCTGTGTAAAGATTTTCTTCCATTTGGGCTGCATCTGAGTTGCTAAACAAAGCGCGGGGCTGGGGCACTTGACGTTAATGAGCTGGCTGGTCTTTAAATAGCACAGCGCCTATAAACAGAGTCACCTGTTTTATAGCCGGCGGGCGAACAGGCTTGTTCACTGAGGATGCTGAATGGCTGCTCTCCCCTGCCCCCACCGCCGGGAGGCGGGACCGGCCCATCAGAGGCTTTTCCTTTGGACTGCGCGGGGGTCAGCCCTCACGATGCATCACACGCAGGTTGCATCAGGATGAGGAACGGCCGAGCCCCACATCTCCTTGATTATCGGAAACTTAGTCATTTGTTCTCTGAGTCAGCTTAATGGCGTGTACTGTTCACATCACATTCTTTTGGGGCTGGGCCAGGAACCGCGTGCTTGCCAGCATTTCAGCAATGAGCTAATCAGCCTTTTGGCTCCCACATTCTTTGCCAAGAGCTTCTCTGGAATTAATACTGGCACTGCAGCAAACCAGGGTCCTCACAAATGTTGCTCTTCTTTTCCTGTGTCCTGTGCTTTCATCAGAGGAGTCCTAAGCCCCTTCTCCTTCCGAGGCCTTCCCACGCTGAGGCCTGAGATGTGATGCTAGAAAGTCAGCCCAACAAATGATGTACAGAAAAGCCCTGTCCTGATGCTGCTGAGGATGTAAATATGGCAGAGCCTATTCCACGTAATCCATGGGGGTGGGGCGTGATGCACGAATGCACGTGTCTGCAGTACCTGAAGCGTCGGCTGCACGTCATCCGGGGAGCAAGAGAAGGATGTAGAGCTTCGGTGGGGGGGAGGGGGGCAGGGTGTGGGCACTTTGCAAGGACAGAAGAGGCCTCGGAGAAGATGGGCATTTCAGCCGGGAGACTGGCATGAGAATTGGCACATAGGAGGTGCACAGTAGGTGAGAGCTGTGGCAGCTTTATTGCCTAGACTTCTGTTTTCTAACTAGTAAAAGGGAAAAAAGTGGCGTCTGCGCTCCCGGGGCCTAGCTTGTGAGGCCGGGGAGATGGCAGGGTCAGGTGGGCATGTGGCAGCCGTTGCGTGATGACCGAGGTGCCTGAGAGCCTGGGTGTTGTCCACCCTCTGCCACTCATGCTGCCGCAGGGTGGAGGGAGTGTCCCCTGTAGTTTGGGAAATGACAGCGCATGTCTGACTAAGGAAGGCGCTGTGGCGACATGGTCTGTCTGTCTTACTAATAAGGTAGGTACGTAGGGAACCGTCTCAGTAAATTTGGAAAAGTGTGATAAGGGGAAAAGTAAAGGGGTAAAAACAATGAAATCAACAGAGGGGGTGTTCTCCGAAAGTTTGTGCCAGAGCAGGAACTCAGAAAGCTGTCGAGAGGAATTTTTTAATGGCCCTGTGGCTTCCCGGGGTGTGCACACACCAGGGGTTCTCTTCCACCGCTGAGGGCGCTTGGGATGGTTCCAGTTTGGGGCTGTTAAGAATAGAGCTCCTCCGACTGTTGTAGGCTTCTTCTGGCCGACATCTGCACCCCGTTCTCTTGCATGTATCCTCAGAAGTGGAATTCCTGTGTCGTAGGGTTGGTGTCGCTTTAGTTTTAGTAGATAATGGCCAGCCAGCTTTCCAGAGTGACCCAGCCAGTCTGCAGTCTGAGCCCCGATGCCCGGGATCCAGAAGCTCCACATCCTCAACAGCGCTTGCACGTTTCTGCCCTTTTCATGTCTACCCTTCTGGAGTTGGGTGCTGGTCGCTCACTGGGGTCTTCACCTGCATTTTCCTCGTCACTGATTCTGTGCATTTTGCTCCACACCCCCAAGCAGTTCTTCAGCACCACCTGTATGTCCTACCTTTCAACTCAATTAGGACACCTTTTCCCTGGCGCCAGAATCAGATGCCACAGGTTAAGGGCTCAGTCCCACCAGGCGGTCCCCGCCCCCCTTGAGACGCCAGTCAAGTCCAGGTTATTCCCTGTGCTTCTCGCCGACTGGCTGTCAATGGGAGGTTCCCATGCCTCCCTCTTGGGGTTTGATCAGTTCCCTAGAGTGACTCACAGAACTCAAGAGAAACATTGCCTTCCACCACCAGCTTACCATGGAGGATGCAGGTGAAGAGCCAGATGGAAGAGGTTATAAGGCAAGCCGTGCGGGAGGGGCTCGGAGCGCCCATGCTCTGTGGGTGTGCCACGCTCTCTTTGGCTCCTCCTTGGAGAAGAAGCCCTCCAAAGCCCAAGGCCTGTCCTTTTGGATTCTTACGGAGGTCTCATTATTATCTAGGCATGAGTGATCAGATCATTAGCCATTGGCAGTTGAGCTCAATCTCTAGCCCTTTCCCTCTCCCTGGAAAGGTTCAGCCCTCTAATCATGGTCACTGGTCACCTGGGCACCAGCTGCCATCCTTGAGTTACCTAGGGACTTTCTGAAAGTTATTTCATTCACATAGCAACAGATACCTTTTGTTTTGTTTCGTTTTTTAGGGCTGCACCCGTGTCATATGGAGGTTCCCAGGGGTCAAATTGGACACAGCAACGCAGTATCCGAGCCCCGCCTGCGACTTACACCACAGCTCGCAGCAGCGCCAGATCCTTAACCCACTGAGCAAGGCCAGGGATTGAACCCACATCCTCATGGATACTAGTCGGGTTTGTTTCTGCTGCGCCACAACAGGAACTCCTTCAACAGGTAACTTTGTTCCTCTTATCACTTCAGGAAATGCCAAGGGTTTTAAAAGGTGCTCTTTGCCAGGAACAGAGCCGTGCGAACTCACATAGAGAGTATGTGTTTAGAGAATACACAAATACGTATTTCTTGATGGAAATCACAGCATCCCAGCCAATAGCGTGGAGCACCTCCTTATGCTCCTGTCCCTTTGGAGGTCCTCTTTGGAGAAGTGCCTGCTCAAGGCTCTTGTCCGGTTTTGTTTTTTCCTCTCTTTTTATTGTAGTAGTTTTTCTACATCCTGGAGACAGATTCTTTGTTCAGAATATACATTGCAAACATCTTCCCACAGTGGGTAGCCAGTCTTCTCATTCTCTTTGGATGCCTTTTGACCGATAGCAGTTCTTATTAATAAAGTGCAATGTATCAGTCTTGTCTTTTCTGAGGAGTGGTCCTTATGTCTGGCATAAGACACATGGGTTTACTCCAGGGCCATGAAGACGCTCTTCCCTGTCTTCCTCTGGAAACTGAATTATATTCCTTTCTCATTTAGGTCCAGCGTGAGACGAAAGTCCAGGTTCATGTCTTCCTCTAGATGGTCAGTTACTCTTGTCTCATTTACTGAAAACACTCCACCCCCCACCAAGTTTCAGGTGGTACCTTTGCAAAAGATCAAGTGCCCTTGTGGGTCAGCGTACAGGCAGGAGACAGGAGCTACACCAGTGGCTACACCAGTAACCTGAATAGGGAGCATTTATTATAAAGGATTGTTAGCTAGTGAAAGGGATTAACTGTCAGAGTACAGGTGCTGAAAAGAATATGGGAATTGTGCATGCCGGGAGCTGGCCATGTCCCTCTGGGGCCGAGGGGAGGTGCCCAGAGGTGGAGCAGACTCCGAAGAGGGTCTCCCCACCAAGTGCCAGATCCAGGCATTGCTGGAGAAGGCATGCCTGTGCCCCACTGGAGAAGTTCACTGGGCTGCTTCAAGCTGGGGTTGCCTGCCGGGGCGCCCCTGAGACCCAGGAAGTCGTCTGCCAGGAGGCCTGCTCTACTTGTGGAGCAACTGCCCCCTGCCTTCCGCCGTAGAGCCCTGGAACCCGAAAGGGAAGCCCCTTCCTCTTGCAGTGCTGCCTCCTGACAATCCCATCACGGTGCCCTCCAGCCATGGGGAAATACTCTTAGGGTCTGCACTGGTATCAAAAAACAGGGCACAGGAGTTCCCGTCGTGGCGCAGTGGTTAACGAATCCGACTAGGGACCATGAGGTTGCGGGTTCGGTCCCTGCCCTTGCTCAGTGGGTTAACGATCCGGCGTTGCCGGGAGCTGTGGTGTAGGTTGCAGACGCGGCTCGGATCCCGCGTTGCTGTGGCTCTGGCGTAGGCCGGTGGCTACAGCTCCGATTCTACCCCTAGCCTGGGAACCTCCATATGCCGCGGGAGCGGCCCAAGAAATAGCAACAACAACAACAAAAGACAAAAAAAAAAACAAAAAAAACAAAAAAAACAGGGCACAGAAGGGTGGGTTTGGGGCCAAGAAGTAATAGATCGGTCCCTGGCACACCTGCCGTGTGTGGGTCTGTTTCCTGACGAGGTTCTGTTCCATGGGTCTCCCGCTCATCCCCCAGCGCTGCTGCACTGAGTCCTGTGCATGGTAGTGGGTGGTGGAGGCTCCCCACCTGTGTTTGTCTAGATTGGCTGCACTATTCTAGGTTCTTTGCATATTTTTATCATTTTAGAATAAATCAATTTCTACAAAAAAAAATCTGTTAGAATTTTGATTTGGGTGTTTTTGTTTCCTAGGTCATTCTGGAGGAGAATTGACATTTTACAATATTGAGTCTTCTAAGTCTAAGAATATGGATTATTCCTCCGTGTATGTTGTCTTAATTTTTTTCCAGTGATGTTTCGTTGTTTTTCGTTTAGAGGTCTCACAGGTTTTGTTGGATTTATTTCTGAGAATTGTTTTTGGTGATGTTGTCGTTACCGTATAGAAATGCAGGCGTGTGTTGCTTGTGGACCTTCTATCCAGCGACCGGGCTAAACTCACTTAACAGATGTCAGTGCCATCGTAGGTCAGAAATCTTCAACTGTGATTGTGGATTTATGGATTCCTCTTTCTAGTCCTGTTCTTTGTGTTTTAAATATACAGTACTCGATGCATGCCGGTTTAGGGTCTCATGGCTTCTCACTGACTTGGCCCTTTTATCACTCTGAGGTGCTCTTCTTTCTCTCTGCTGGTCTGTGGTGCCTCAAGGTCAGTTTTGTCTGACGGTGATAAAGCCCCTCCAGTTACTGTACTTACTCTTCACGCGCTAACAACTTTCTGTTCTTCCAGCCCGACTGCAGACTTAATTTTAAATTATGCTTCTTTTGGAGTTCCCGTCGTGGCGCAGTGGTTAACGAGTCCGACTAGGAACCATGAGGTTGCGGTTTGGTCCCTGGCCTGGCTCAGTGGGTGAAGGATCCGGCATTGCCCTGAGCTGTGGTGTAGGTTGCAGACACGGCTCAGATCCCGCGTTGCTGGGGCTCTGGTGTAGGCCGGCGGCTACAGCTCCGATTGGACCCCTAGCCTGGGAGCCTCCATATGCCCTGGGAGCAGCCCTAGAAAAGTCAAAAAGACTAAATAAATAAATAAATAAATAAATTAATTAATTAATAATGCTTCTTTTAAACAGATACAATAATTTTTATTCAGTCTGACAGTCTTTTACGTTTGCGTTGGCATGTTTACTCTATTTATACTTAATTTGATTTTTGAAATGTTAGGTTTTCTTTTTCTTCCATCAGTTCTTTGTTCCTTTATTCCCTCTTTCCTGCCTTCATTTGGATTAATCAAGTATTTTTTATTTTATTGTTTATCCTAGATTTTTGTTTATTCACCCTTATGTTATAAAAGTTACCCAAGAGACTTCAGTTACATCATGACTTATTACAGACGTAATCCTATATTTCTGATTCTGTGTGTAAGTCCAACATAACATGAGTCTGTTTTAAGCAGAGTATTTTAAAATATTTGTCCCTATATATACTCTTTCTGGTATTCTTCCTTCCTTCACTTGCTTCTGTGCTTGTATTTGGGCATGTTTTCTTGTAGCATGAATAACTGAAAGTATTTTTACAGTGCAGGTCTGTTGCTGACAAATTCTCTTGACCTTTGCCTGAGAACGCAGTTAGGTTCCCTTCATTTCTGAAAACTGTCTTCCTTAGGTACAGCATTCTAGGTTGACGTTGTTTTTCCTTTCAGCATTTTAAATACGTCAGCTTTGTCAATGTTCTCTAAGTCTTCTGGCTGTTGTAGCGCTTGTGGAAAAGTCAGCCTGTTGTTTTGTTGAGGTTTCAAAGATGTGCTTTTTCTTCTTTGCCTGGTTTGAAGATTTTTTTTGCCTTTGTGTGTCTGTGTCTGTGCATGTGTATGTACATGTGTTTTGTGTTTATCCTCCTTGGGGTTCATGGGACTTTTTGAATGACGCATTGACGCTTTAATAAGGCTTGGAAAATTCTCAGCCATTATTCATTCAAATGGTGCTATTACCTTATTCTTTTCCACTGTCTTCCTGATTCGATATGTATGAGACTTTTGGACCATGTCTTGCACATTCTTATACTCTGTATTGTTTTCATTCTTTTAAAATATTTTTTCCCTCTGAGTTTCAGTTTTAGATCCAAATATCTAAAAGTTTGGATCTTTTCTATTGGACCTATCTGAGTTCCTCTAATTGTGTCTTAAGTTCTGGATGCTTTTCTTTGAAAAACATCCAATGAGTTCCTAATTGCGATATTTTATTTTTCAATTAGATTACTTTTCTATAGATCCCAAGACTGTTGAAATTTTTCATCTTTTCATGTACTTATTCCTTTCTTCCTGGTTTTAAACATATTAATTAGTCTTTTCTCATAAAATTTATTGGGGAATGACTTACATAACATATACTGCATCTATTTAAAGTGTACATGTGGATGAGTTTTGACAGTTGTGCACAACCATGAGGCAGAGCTTCTCCATCACCCCAAAGGTTCCTTGTGTCCATTTGCTGTCCTTTCCTGGCTCTGCCTCTGGGTCCCGGGAGAGCACAGACTTTTTTTTTTTTTTAAATCATTTTAGAGTCGTTTATATTTTGTATTAATGTAATCACACATCATGTACTCTTTTCCACCTGGCTTCTTGCACTCAGCATGACCACGCTGAGAGTCATTCACGTGTGGGTGTCACATACAGTGTTGAAGAGCAGTGGTGAGAGCAGACAGCCTTGTCCTGTTGCTAGTCTTAGGAGGAAAGTGTTTAGTATTTTACCTTTAACTGTGAAGTTAGCTGTAGGTCTTTAGTAGGTGCCCTTTATTGGGTTGAGAGAATTCCTGTCCCCGGATGGCTTGGAATTTTTATCATCAGTGGGTGCTGAATTTTGTCAAATGTATTTCTGCATCTACTGAGCTGATCATCTGGTCTGCTCCTTTATTCTGTCAATGTAGTAAATTGCTTTGAATGACGAGTATTAAACCAACCTTGCATTCTTGGGATAAACTTCATTTGGTTGTAATGTTTCTACACTTTTAAAATATTTCGGGGAATTTCCGTCGTGGCTCAGTGGAAACAAATCTGACCAGTATCCGTGAGGACGCAGGTTTGATCCCTGGCCTCATTCAGTGGGTTAAGGATCCAGCGCTGCTGTGAGCTGTGGTGTAGTTTGCAGACATGGCTTGGATCCTACATTGCTATGGCTGTGGCATAGACCAGCTGTAGGTCTGATTTGACCCTTAGCCTGGGACTCTCCATATGCTGTGGGTGCGGCCCTTAAAAAAAAAAAAAAAAAAAGATAAAAAAAAATCCTTAAAAAAATACATTTCTGGATTTGATTTGAGAATGTTTGAAGGATTTTAGTCTCTAGTTACACAAGGGATAGTTGTCTGTAACTTTTTTTTCTTATAACATCTTTGTCTGGTTTTGATATCAAGATACAGTGAATTCAGAGTGTTCTCTCTTCTGTTTTCTGGAAGAGTTTGTATATAATCAGATTATATCCTTCAAGAATGTTTGGTAGAATTTACCAGTGTAGTCCTCCAATCTTAGAGTTATTAACTAGAAATTCAGTGTATATAATTGATATGGCCCAGGACAGTTTATCTATTTCTTTTTGAATGAACTTTGATAGTTGTTGTCTTTCAAGGAATTTTACCAATTCTTCTAAGTTATTGAACTTGATGGCTGAATTAGCTCAGGATAGTCTTTCACTATTCTTTTACTGTCTTTGGGCCTGTGGAGATGATTCCTCTTTCATTTTTGATATTGATGATTTATAATCTCTTTACTATTTTTTAATTTGATTGTTCTGTGAGTTTATACACATTCATACAATTTTTTGATCTTATCAAAGAACCATCCTTTAGCTTGGAAACTTTTCTTCATGCCTTTTAAAAATGTTGATATCTGTTCATTATTTTTTTCTTTTAACTTCCTTTGGGTTTATATTGCTCTCTCTCTCTCTTTTTTTTTTTTTTTTTTTTTTTTTTTTTAAGCTCCTTGAGGTGGACTCTAAGCCATTGTTTAGAAACCTCTAGTTTGCCCCTAATCTTGAAAATGGCCTTCCTGGTTTCTTGGTTGAAATGCTTACAGGTCCCTGTCTCCTCAGCCCTGAAAGTTCAACCAGTTAAAGATTTTGAGCTCCTGCCACACACTGATGGGTGCGAAATCTGGCAGATGACTCGCGGGAAGATGGATCGTATACTTGTGGTAGCCCCTTCCGTGTACTGTGACTTGGTCCACTGAACACCTGAAGATGTGGGGAGGATGTCAGTCTGTCTTGCTGTTTTTTTTTGCACGGTTCCAGATCTCAGCAGTTGTCTGGAGGGGATAATAGGCTTTTTGTTGGACACTCCCTTAGTTTCCAGTCTGTTGCAGGCTCGGAGGCTGCAAAAAACTCTACTGGTATTTTTTTTTCTCCCATAGAATCCCTTAGCTGGGACCAAGCCTGAGTCTTAGCCAGTGTTCAGAATTAGCAGCTTATTTTTAGCTTATCTAGAAGGGCTCTTCCTTGGGAGGAATTTTAATTCATATAGTCTTCATTGCTTTGATGGTTTTAGAAATACAATTTTTGAAACTTATTAAAAAAAATTGTGTTCCATTGGTAACGCTGGCCTGCTCTGACCCACAACATTCTCATGAATGGCAGAATTCCTCCTCCCCTTTGATAATTTATGTGCAGTCAAATGCATCTATTTTAAATGTACAGATTAATACACTTTGATAAGTGCATTTTCCATGAACCGCTACCACATCAAGGTGTAGATCATCCCAAAAGGTTCTGGTACACCTTTCCATTCTGATGTTACTTTGTCACTGTTGATAAGATTTACTTTTTCCAGAACTTCATGTGAATGGAGTCATGCAGTATGTACTGGCTCCTTTTTTGTGTCTGGTTTTTTCCTTTGAGCATCTATGCCTGAAATTTTGTGGATGTGATTTGTTCCTTTTCATTGCTGAATACTATTCCACTGTATGATGGTATGTTTGCTTATTGATAGACATTTGGATTGTTTATAACTTTTGGCTCTTATAAATAAGGCTGCTGTGGATACTTGCATACATGTTGTTGTGTGAGAATATGTTATCATTTCTCTTGGGTAAAAATCTAGGCGTGGAATGGCCAGGTGGAATGGCAAGTGCTATGGTAAGTGATTTTACAAGGATCTACCAAATGGTTTTCCAAAGTTGAGTGGTTTTACATTCCTTGTAGTCACATATAACAGTTCCAGTTTACTGCCATTGGTATCAATACTTTTTATTATCAGTCATTCTGTTTTAGCCATTCTACCAGTTGTGTATTGATATCGCATCATGATTTTAGTTTTTATTTTCCTAAAGACTAATGATAGATACTAGTATCTTGTTGTGATCCTAGTTATTTTCCTGAGGAGAGTCCTTCTTTTTCACATACTTCTTTGCTGTTTGCATGTCTTCCTTAATGTATCTGTTGAAGTATTTTGCTATTTTTTAATTGGGCTGTTGTTTCCTTTTTATTGAGTTATAAAAAGTTCTTTGTATATTCTGAATACTGGTCTTTTTTCAGATATATGGATGAGAAATGTTTTTTTCATGTATTACTTGCCTTTTCATTTTGTAAATAGTCTTTCAAAGGGCAGAATTGAAAATTTTTGATGAAATACAAACGATCATTTTTTTCTTTGGCATACTGCTTTTTATTGATGTATGTAAGAAATTCTACTCTACCCCAAGGTCCAAGAAGAAAGATTTTCTCCCTAGTTTTCTTCCAAAAGTTGCACAGATGTAGCTTTTATAATTAGGTAAGGATTGAGGTTCACTTTTTCTGACACAGTCCACTGGAAATACTTTCCTTTCCCCATTGAAATGCCTTTGCAACTTTTATCAAAAATCAGTTGATCACAAATGCTGTCTGAGATCTCTAAATCTGTTCCATTTATATGCATATTCTTTAAATTTTTCTTTTTTTTTTTTTATTGGAGTTCCCGTCGTGGCTCCGTGGTTAACAAATCCGACTGGGAACCATGAGGTTGCAGGTTCAATCCCTGGCCTCGCTCAGTGGGTGGAAGATCCAGCGTTGCCGTGAGCTGTGGTGTAGGTTGCAGACGCGGCTTCGATCCCGTGTTGCTGTGGCTCTGGTGTAGGCCGGTGGCTACAGTTCCGATTAGACCCCTAGCCTGGGAACCTCCATGTGCTGCGGGAGCGGCCCAAGAAATGGCAAAAAAGACAAAAAAAAAATTTTTTTTATCATTAAAGTATAGTTGATTTACAATGTTTCATCAAGTTCTGTTGTACAACAAAGTGACCCAATCATACACATTTCCCTGTGCTGTATGGTAGGATCTCATTGCCTATCCATTCCAAATATAACAGTTTGCAATATAACAGAGAACACCCCAAAATACCCATCCATCCCATTCCCTCCCCTTTCCCCCTTGGGAACCCCAAGTCTGCTCTTCTTGTCCATGATCTGTTTCTGTTTTTTGTTTGTTTGTTATTTTTAGATAGGATCATCTGTTCCATATTTTCAATTCCACAAATAAGTGATATCATAGGGTATTTGTTTTTCTCTTTCTGACTTACTTCACTTAGTATGAGAGCCTCTAGATACATCCATGTTGCTGTAAATGGCATCAGTTTGTTTTTTCCATGGCTGAGTAATATTCCTTTGTATGATGTACCGCAATTTCTTCATCCATTCCTCTGTTGATGGACATTTAGGTTGTTGCCATGTCTTGGCTATTGTGAATATTACATTGTATTTACCCCACTGTCTTGCTTATTGGATGTCTGAAATTAGGTAACCTAAATCCTCAAACTTTGGTCTTATTTTTACTAATGGTTGTGATTATTATAAGTCTTTATTCTAGAATCAGCTTCTCAACTTCTTCTGAAAATTCTACTAGGTTTTGTTTGTTTGTTGTTGTTTGGCTGTGCTTGCAGCATATGAAAGTTCCGGGCCAGCAACAGCAGTGACTTGAGCCACAGCAGTGACAGTGCCAGATTCTTAACCCACTGAGCCACCAAAGAACTCTCCAAAAAACCTGCTAGGATTTTGACTGAGATTTCTTTGAATCTATAGGTCAATTAAAAGAGAGTTGACATCGTAACAATACTGAGTCTTCCAATCAATTAATATTGTAATCTCTTCAGTTATTGTCTTTAATTTCTCTCAGCAAGGTCTTGAAGCTTTCAGCATGCAAGTCTTCCATATATTTTAAATTTATCCCTTTAAATATTTTGTGTTTTTTGGATACTATTATAAACGGTAGTCTTAAAAGATACTCATTTCTAATTGTTAGCTAGTATATAGAAATGCAGTTAGTTTTTGTATTTTGAATTTATATCTCTTTTTCGTCCATGGTCTTGTCATCTGCAAATAAAGTTAGTTTTACTTACTCCTTTACAAATATTTTTGCCTTTTATCTATTTATCCCATCTCATTGTCTAGGACCTCCAGTATAATATTGAATAGAAATGGTGAGAGAAGGTGTTTTGTCTTATTCTTAGCGGGAGAGTGTTCAGTCATTTATCATTAATTATATAATAATAACAGTAGATTTTTCATGAATCTGTTTATCAGTTTGATGAAATTTTCTTCTTTTTCTTGTTTCCTAAATTAAAAAATTCTTTTTATTATGAATGTATGTTGAACTTTGTTGAAGTAATCATAGATTGTTTTTCCTTTGTTCTAGTAATATTTGAATTGCATTTACTAAATTTTGAATGTTAAGCCAACCTTGCATTCCTAGTGGAACTCAACTTGGTCCTGATGGACTGACTATCTTTTTTTTTTTAAAGAAAAATATATCTAGCCATTTTCCCAGGTTTGATTTGCTTATCCTTTTTAAAGGACTTTTATGGCTATGATCATGAGGGAAATTGTTCAGTAGTTTTCTTTTCTTGTAATATCTTTGCATGGTTTTGTGACAGGATAAAGCTGGCCACATTATATGTATTAGGCAGTGTTCCTTCCTCTATTTTTTGAAAGAGTTTATGTTGGGTTTCATTATTTTTTCCTTAAATTTTTGGTAGAATTCATCCAGGCCTCAAATTTCCCTTGTAAGGTAGGATTTTTAATTAAGATTTTAGCTTTTTATGCTTTTCAGATTATTGTGTCCTGGGTCAGTTTTAGTAACTTCTGTTTCGTAAGGTACTTATTTGTCTAAGTTAACCAAGTTCAGTAATATCAGGTTTCTTTTTATTTGAGTCATTATTCTTTTTTTTTATTATAAGATCTGTAGTGATGTCTCCTCTTCCACTGAGGTCTGTAACTTTTACCTTCTCTTTTTTAACTCAATCTAGTGAGTGGTTTATCAGATTTATTTATTTTTCAAATAAGTAGATTTTGCTTTCATTGTTTTCTTTTTTTTTTTGGTCTGACTTTCCTTGATTTCTATTCTTGTCTTTATTATTTCTTCCTTCTTTCTTCGGGTATAATTTACTGTTTGTTGTTGTTGTTGTTTTGTTTTGTTTTGTTTTTAGCATCTTACGGTAGAAACTAAGATCAGAAAATGATTTTGGAATGTTCTCTTCTGATATTAGCATAGATCTGTAAATTTCCCTCAAAAGAATGTTTTAAGTATATCCCACATATTTTTAAACTTGTTATTTTGAAATAATTATAGACTCACAGGGAGTTGTGAAAATAATATAAAGAATTCTGTGTATCCTTCATTCACTTTCCCCCAATGGCGATGCTTTATATATGTATAATACAATATCAAATCCAGGGAATTAACATTAATGTATTGACAATGACATACTGTTAGCCAGAACACAGACATTATTCAGCTTTCATCATATTTTTAACCTCCATATTTCTCTGCATGCATGAGTGTGTATGTGTTTGCATGTGTAGGGTTATGTGCAGTTTTATTCCGGATTTAGATTTGTGTAATTGATGCTGTGGTTAAGATACAGAATTGTTTCATCACCACAAAGGAACTCCCTATGCTACCTCTTTGTTTTCTCACCCATCCTCCATTCCATCTGTTGGCCCTGACCCTTGGAAACTACTAATCTGTTCTCCAGCGCTATGGTTTTGTCATTTTTGTAATGTTATTTAAGAGGAATTACATAGTATATAGCCTTTGAGTATTAGCCCTTTTCTTCTAAACATTATGTTCCAGGGGTCCTTCCAGGCTGTTGCGTCCATCCACAGTTCATTCCTTTGTATTGCTGAGTAGTGTTCATTGTATGGGTGTACCAGGGTTTGTTCACACATTCATTTGCTGAAGGCATTTGGATTGCTTCCAGTCTTACTACTACTCAGAATACAGCTGGGATGAACATCCATGTACAGGTTTTTCTGTAAGCATAAAATTTCATTCTCTGGAAAAAATGTACGTGTAAGTACAACTTCTGGGTCATGTGTGGTTGCAAGTATCATTAGAAACTGCCAAATGATTTTCCAGATTGACTGTATCATTTTATATTGCACCAGAAATTTGTGACTACCTCACATATTTTGTTATCTTGTATGTTCATTTTCAGTTAATTTATTTTCTAAAATTCCTTGTAATATCGTCTTTCTTCTATGAGTCTTTTAGAAATGTAGCTTTCTATTTATAGATATTTAGGGTGTTTTTTGAGATAACTTTCTGTCCCTGGTTTTTAATTTAAATCAGAAAATAAACTTTTCTTTTCTTCGCTTTTTCTTACTTTTAAGTGATTTTTGTTTTTCCATCATAGCTTGTTTACAGTGTTCTGTCAGTTTTCTACTATACAGCAGGGTTCTATTTTTTCATTTACTTTGCTTTTTAGGACTGCACTTGTGGCATATGGAAGTGGCCAGGCTAGGAGTTGAATCGGAGCTGCAGCTGCCGGCCTGCACCACAGCCACAGCAACATGGGATCCTGAGCCACATCCTTGACTCACACCACGGCTCCTGGCAAGCAAGATCCTTAACCCATTGAGTGAGACCAGGCATCAAACCTGCATCCTCATGGATACTAGTCAAATTCATAACCCACTGAGCTACATGAGAACTCCCTTTGTATTATTTTGAAAATTTCCATGTTCATTTGAAATTATTTTGTGTTATTCAGATATTGGCTGGAGTGTTCTGAATGTTTCAGTTAGGACAAACTGATTGATGGTATTGTTTAAGTCTTCTATTCTCTTATTGATTTCATGTCTACTTGATTCATCAAGTGCAGAGAGAGGAATACTGTTGTATATCTATATTTAATTTTGTCTGTTATTGTGCACACCCATGTAGTATTGGTAGGTCTTCTTAATAGATTAACATTTTTGTCATTACGAAATGTCTTCAACTGTGATTAGTGTTTATATGGCTTATCTTTTTCCATTCTTTTTCTTTTAACCTATTTTTATCTTTATATATATATATAATTTATTTATCTATTTATTTAGTCTTTTTGCTTTTTCTAGGGCCACACCTGCAGCATATGGAGGTTCCCAGGCTAGGGGGTCTAATCGGAGCTATAGCTACTGGCCCACGCCAGAGCCACAGCAACACGGGATCCGAGCCGTGCCTGCGACCTACACCACAGCTCACGGCAACACCGGATCCTTAACCCACTGAGCAAGGCCAGGGATCAAACCCGCAACCTCATGGTTCCTAGTCGGATTCATTAACCACTGAGCCACAGTGGGAACTCCCTGTCTTTATATTTAAAGTGGGTTTTATTTTAGACAGCTTATTGTTAGGTTTTGGTTTTACTCTGCTTTGTCTCTTAATTGGAATGTTTTGACCACTTATTGTAATTATTGGTATGCTTGGATTTGACTCTACTGTCTTGCTACTTTTTTTTTTTTTTTTTTTTTTTTTTTTGTCTTTTTGCTATTTCTTGGGCCACTCCCTCGGCATATGGAGGTTCCCAGGCTAGGGGTCTAATCAGAGCTGTAGCCCCTGGCCTACGCCAGAGCCACAGCAACACGGGATCTGAGCTGCGTCTGCAACCTACACCACAGCTCACGGCAACGCTGGATCGTTAACCCACTGAGCAAGGGCAGGGACCGAATCCGCAACCTCATGGCTCCTAGTTGGATTCGTTAACCACTGCGCCACGACACGAACTCCCCCCTTTTTTTTTTTTTTAAATTTCTTCTTTGGTTTGGTGGTTGCTCACCTGGTATCATTTTAATTCCTCCTGAAGAAGGTCATCTAACATCTCTTGTTGCTTAAGTTTGCTGGTGACAAATTTTCAGCTTATATTTATCTGAAAAAGTTCTTATTTGTCCTTAATTTTAAAGTATTTTTTTTTTAAGTAAAATTTTACATTTACAGTCTTTCTTTCAGCGCTTAAATTTTTTTGGTCCATTGTGTTGTTGCTGTATAATTTCTGATGAGAAAGTATACTCATTTGTATATTTCTTCATCTGTGTTTAAGATTCTCCTCCCATTCTCTGGTGTCTCAGTGTGGTTTCCTTATGTTTCTCTTTTGTGTGTGTGTGTGTGTGTGTGTGTGTGTGTGTGTGTGTGTGTGTGTGTTTTATTAAGCTTCTTAAATCTGTGGGTCTGTAGTTTTTGTGTTCTTCTTCTTTTTTTTTAAAACCAAATTTGGAATATTTTCTGCAGTTATTTCTTCAAATAATTTTCTACACAACCTTCTCCATTTCTGGAGCTTCAAGGCACATTATAGTATTTGATACCATCCCACAGGTCATGGAAACTCTACCGCCCAGTCTTTTTTTTCCTCTGTGCTTCAGTTCGGGTATCTATAGTTCTGTATTGTCTAGTTTCTTTTCTTCTATACATTTAATCAGCAATTAGTCTCATTTATTGAATTTTTATTGTGTGTGTGTATATATATGTATGTCTGTATGTCTGTGTGTCTGTACACGCATATATATATAGTTCACTTTATATACTTCACCTCTAAAAGTTCATCTGGTTCTTTTTTTTTAGGGCTGCACCGGCAGCATAAGGGAGTTCCCAGGCTGGGGGTCGAATCAGAGCTGCAGCTGCCAGCCTACACCACAACAACACCAGATATGAGCCACATCTGCAACTTACACCACATCTCACGGCAATGCCATTTACTTAACCCACAGAATGAGGCCAAGGATTGAACTTGCATCCTCATGGATACTAGTTGGGCTTGTTACCCACTGATCCACAGTGGGAACTCCCTGGCTCTTTTTTATATCTTCTGATTTATCTCCTACCACGTTCATGTTGTCTTTTAAAAACTTACACATATTTATAGTAGTTGTCTTAAAATTCTTATTTGGACAGTTCATCATTCCTGCCTTTCAGGCTTGTTCATATTGATTACTTTTCCTCTTGTTTTTGGTTATATTTTCCTGCTTCTTTGTATGTCTAGTGACTTTTAATTGGATTGTAGACATTGTGAATATTACAGTTTTCAGGATTTGATCATTTTTTGGAGTGTTGAGCTTTGTTCTTTCAGGCAGGTAAGTTAGAAGTGGATCAGCTTGATATTTTTCAGTGTTTTGTTTAGAGCTTTTTCGGTTGGACGTTGAGTGTCTTTTTCCCCAGGGTTAATTTAGCCCCACTATTGAGGTACAGACCCCTGCTATCTCTATTTATTGCTTTGGTGGTTCAACTGGAACTCCGCTCTTGCGGGTCAGAATTCTCATTGTCTCCCAGCTCTCCGCTGAACAGTGGCATTTGTTCAGTTTTGCTCTGCCTCATTGCTTCATGTGTTGCTTAGAATTTGGCAGCAGATGAAGGGGACCTCTTCACCTGCAGATGTTTGGAGCTCTTTTCACGGGGCTCTCTCCCTTTAGAGCCTTCCCTCACATCTCCTCGTCACAGGCTCTAGCCGCCTCAGCTTTCCTGAGCTGTCCTTTGTTTCACTAACTCCACACAGGCTGTGGTGTTCTTGAGTTCCCCTCCTTGTCATGCAGTCTAGAAAGTGCTTTCCCTAAGAAAGGGCAATTATAGGGCTTATATTTACCACGGTTTTGTATAGCCTGTTGTCCAATGTCTGAATCACTTGTTTCAAATATTTCTTTTTTACAGTTTTCTGGTTGTTCACAGCAACAGGATAAGTCTTACGCTGGTTACTTCGTGATGTGCAGAAGCAAAAGTCTACTTATTTTATTATTATTATTATTATTATTATTATTATTTTGTCTTTTTTAGGGCTGCACCTGTGGCACATGGAAGTGTCCAGGCAAGGGGTTGAATCACAGCTGTAGCTGCTGGCCTACATCACGGCCAGAGCAACATGGGATCCCAGCCACATCTGTGACCTATAGCACAGCTCATGGCAACGCCGGATCCCCGACCTCCTGAGTGAGGCCATGGATCGAACTTGAGTCCTCCTGGGTAATAGTTGGGTTATTACCACTGAGCCACAACAGGAACTCCTGCTATTATTATTTTAATTGGAGTGAAGCACACATAACCTAAAATTTATGATTTTAGCCATTTTATGCGTGCAGTCCAGTGGCATTAAGTGCATCCACACTGTTAGAGAGTCACCACCACCGTCCACCTCTAGAACCCGCTTTTCATCTTGTGCAACTGAAACTCTGAACCCATCGCACAGTGCCTCTTCATTCTCTCCGCACCCGACTCCAGGGAACCACCGTTCCACGTTATGTCTGTATGAGTTTGCCTACACCGGGTACTTCACAGAAGTGCAGTCACACAGGATTCGTCCTTTCATAACGGACTATTTCACTAGCCTTTGTTTCTTTAAAAAGGTGTATCATTTGGTCTTTGTTTCTAATGTTGGGAAGATGGCTTGCAATTCTCAGACTGTTTATACTAACAAGCTGATATGGGGGAGAGTGGGAGGGATCCTTGTTAGTGGGTTTTTTTGTTATTTGTTTATGGGTTTTTTGTTTGTTTGTTTATTTTGGAAGGGGAACAGACTTTTCTGTGTTTTCACTCTGTAATCTGACATGCAGTTAACTCCATGTAAGACATTTTATTTTATTTTATTTTTTGTCTTTGTCCTTTTAGGGCCACACCAGTGGCATATGGAAGTTCCCAGGCTAGGGGTCTAATTGGAGCTGTAGCCACCGGTCTACACCAGAGCCACAGCAATGCCAGATCTGAGCCGTGTCTGCGATCCACACCACAGCTCATGGCAACGCTGGATCCTTAACCCACTGAGCGAGGCCAGGGATCGAACCTGCATCCTTGTGGTTCCTAGTCGGATTCGTTTCCGCTGCCTCACGATGGGAACTCCCAGGTAAGACATTTTATAAACGTTGACATTGGAGAGTTAAAGTCTAGCACTGCTCATTCGTTTTCTTTCGGTTTAAAGGACATTGTATGCCCACTGAACTCAGTAACTCTCCATCTTCCTTACGAATTAAACTTAGATCTTTCCCTACCAGTGATGCCATCAGAACTGCTTAGGTTTCATTTCACTTAATATCCTCTTACTTATACATAGTTCTGTATGACGTTGTTTTTAGAAAGCTTTCATCTGAAGAGCCTTATTGATTCTCATGAGAGCCCTTTCCAAGACGCCACCTCCTTGGAGTGGAGAATTCTGTCCTGATTTCCCACTCGGTACAGAACGCTGCCATTCCATTGGGGTAGTTCATCTCTCTGCCTGTGATCTCTTAGAATCCAGTATGAAGGTTTGTGTCTCTCTCTACAAGTCCTATTCCCCTCATATCTCCTTACTTGGCTGTGTCGGGCCCATCGTAGGCACTCAGTAAAGATCAACTTAAGGAAGAAAAGGCACCGCTCTCCTCAGTTGTAGGTGAAGTTAGTGACTCACCTGTCTCAGGTCTGTATTTATTATCTCAGTTCCTCCTGTTCTTTCTTGAACTCACTGCGTCTGGATTTTCCGTCTTTCTCCACTAAAGAGCTTTGTCAGACTCTCCAAAGACCTCTCTGACTTTGCTAAATCCAGGGGTCAGGTCTCAGTCTTTATATTACTTGGCCTCTCAGCAGCATCTGGACCCAGGTGACTGCTCCCTCTTCCTTAGAACACCTTCTTTGCTTGGCTTCTGGGACATGCCTTTGTCAGCTCTCCTCTAAATCTCTGACTGCCTCTTCTCAGCATCTCTTTGCTAGTTCCTTCCCCTGTCTCAGTCTTGATCGGAGAGTTCAGGGACACCTCCTTGGTGCTCTTTTGCTTTCTACCTCATTTCTTCAGTAATCTCTGATTTCATGGCTTTAACTACAACCTGTGCCCTGATGAATCTGAAACATATCTTTCTAGCCTGAACCTTAGGCTCTCAATTCCAGGCTCGTATCTATAAGCCTATGTAACACTGCTATTTAGCTGTATGATGGGCATCTTTTGCAGCATATTTGAAAAATAACTCAATCATCATTCTTTCCCTTTAGCCTGCTTCTTCCTTAGTTTTCTTTATTTTGGTTGATGGAAGCTCCACTCTTCCACCTTTTAGGCTCAAACCCTGGGACTCATCTTTGACTTCTTTCTCTTATATCCCACGTCTAATATATCTGCAAATTTGTCTGCACTTTCTTCATAACACATCAAGATCTAACTACTTCTTACCATCTCCACTGCTACCACCCTGGCCCCGAGCCACAATTATCTTGCGCCCATATGATCTCATTAGTCTTTTAACAGTTCTTCTTGCTTCAGTTTTTGCCCAGTTCCAGATGATTAGTCCCATAGTAGAATGATCTTTCCAAAAATATTGATTACGGAGTTCCCATTGTGGTTCAGCGGAAACGAACCTGACTAGCATCCATGAGGACGCAGGTTTGATCCCTGGCCTCGCTCAGTGGGTTAAGGATCTGGCATTGCCATGAGCTGTAGTGTAGGTCACAGACACGGCTCAGATCCTGTGTTGCTGTGGCTGTGGTGTAGGCTGGTGGCTACAGCTCTGATTGGACCCCCAGCCTGGGAACCTCCATATGCCATGGGAGCGGCCCTGAAAAGCAAAAAAAAAAAAAGTTGATTACCTTCTGCTTCTGGGAAGATGGAATTTACATGCTCTCTCCTATTCCTCCAAGTAAAACTAAAGATCCTAGACATTATATATTAAACAAACACAAACTCTGGGAGATGAGAGGAAGGTGACCTCAGGACCCGAGGAATGATGTGGCAGTGAATTCCTTGAGTATTCTTTTTGACTTATATATCATAGACTTTAATCTGAGATGTTGACAGCTCATAAATACTAGTAGGCATATTTAAAAAATGCAACAGAATCGCTTCTTGGCCTTTTGACTAAGGTCAGGCGTAAAAAAATGCAATAGAAGCCTGCTCTTTCTATCCAAAGGACCAGAAAGAGACAGCCTAGCTAGAAAGAAAACTTTTAGACAATAACTGCTCTATTTCAAATCAATAGCACAGAAATTTTTAGCCCTTACGTCTTCAAGTACGTTTTTAGATCTGCTATTTTCTCCTCTTCTTTTGGGCCTCTGATGCCATGATTGTTAGTTCTTTTGTCATAGTGCCACAGGTCTCTGAACCCCTGCTTATTTTTTCAGTCTAGTCTCTCTCTATTGTTTAGAGAGGGTAATTTTCAAAATTCTGTCTTCCACTTCACTCTTTCTTCTGACTCCTCCTTTTTTGCCCTTGAGGCCATCTGTTGTGTTTTTATTTTGGTTATTATAATTTCCAAAAGATATGTAAGGGCTGAACACTTCCCAAATCATTTTATAAAGCAGTATTACCCTGGTATTAAAGCCAGAAAAGTCCATTAAAAAGTAGACCAGCATTATTAATAAATAGCATCTACACAAACCTCCAGCTAATAGTATACTTAATAATGAAAGTCTGAATAGTTTTCCTCAAAGTAACAGGACAAGAATGCGTATTCCTTTTCCACTTGGTCTAGAAGTTCTAACCTGTTCAATAAGACAGAAAAAGAAAATAAAAATCTTACAATCAGAAAAGATAAAATAAAGTACTTCATATATGCAAATGGCGTGATTATTTCTATAGAAAATTCCAAGGAATCTACACAAGCAAAACAAAACAACCTCTAAACCTAGAACAAATAAGTGAGTTCAGCAAGGTTGCACACTTAATACAAACTAAACACAAAAAGTGATTTTGTTTTTGTATACTGTTAGTGAACATGTGAACACTAAAATTAATGTGCATTTTAATTCCTGAAAAGTAAACAAACATGTAGGCGTAAATCCAGTAAGACATTTAGAGGACTTTATGCTGAAAAATATAAAATTCTAGTGAAAGAAATCAAAGTGCATCTAAATAAACAGAGACATACCATGTTCATGGATTAAAAGATCCAATGCAGGAGTTCCCGTCATGGATCAGTGGAAACAACCCAACTAGCATCCATGAGGATGCAGGTTCAGTCCCTAGCCTCAACTCAGTGGGTTAAGGATCCAGCATTGCTGTGAGCTGTGGTGTAGGTCGCAGACAGGGCTCAGATCCTATGTTGCTGTGGCTGTGGTGTAGGCCAGCAGCTACAGCTCCAATTTGACCCTTAGCCTGGGGCTCTTCATATGCCATGGGTGTGGCCCTAAAAAGACAAAAAAGATCCAACACAGTAGGGATGTCAATTCTTCTTAAATTATCATATAGGTTTAATGCAGTTTCTGTTAAAATCGCAGCAGAAATTTTTATAGATATAGACTGATTCTAAGTGAGTATGGAAAACAAAGGAACCAGAATAGCTAAAATAGTTTTGAAAAGAAAGAATAAAGTGAGAGGAACCAGTCTGCCCAGTTTCAAGGCTTATTTTATAGCCACAATAATCAAGACTATGAGGTGTTGTTGGAAGGATAGACACAGAGATCAGTGGAACAGTATAGGGAAGAACCCAGTATAGAAAATAGTATAGAAAACCACAGAAGTATGCCCACATGATGTTTGAGCAAGTATTTTCTCAAACAGTTTTGAGAATTGCAAAAGCAATTCAGTGGGGGAGGATAGCCTTTCCAGCAAATGGTGCTGGAGCAATCAAACATCCACAGGCAAACCCCCCCCCCCAAAAAAAAACACCAAAAAAACACCAACAAAAATAAAATCACACAAAAAACCTTAATTTACATTTCATACCTTATATAAAAATTAACTAAAAATAGATCTCAAACTCAGATCTAAAATGTAAAACTACAAAACTTAGGAAAAATATGAGAAATTTTCACATTTAAGACAAGAGCTGGGTAGAGTTCTTGGATTTGACACCAAATGTCATCTCTAAGAGGAAAATTGATAAATTCAACTTCATCAAAATTAAAAACCTTTTCTCTGCAAAAGAAACTGTTGGAGGATGAAAAGAGAAGCTACATTCTGGAAAAAATATTTGTAAATCACGTGTCTGAGAAAAGACTGGTAATGGAATACATGAAGAACTATCAAAACTCAACCATAAACAAAAAAAAGTAAAAAAAAAAGCCAATTCAACTAGAAACTGCAAAAGATGTGAGACATTTCGCTGCGCTAAGCATGGCAGATAAGCACATGGAAAGATGTTGGCCATCATTAGCCATTCAGGAGAGGCGGTATCACCACACATCAGAATTACTAAGATTAAAAACTGGTGATGATAACAAGCGATGGCCAGCATGTGGAGCAGTTGGAGCGCAAACATTGCTGGTGGGAATGTAAGATGGTACAGCCCTTCTGGAAGAGTTTGGCAGGTTCTTGTAAAGCTAACTGTCTGTAACTACCACACAACCCCGCAATAGAAACTCCTGGGCATTTATCCCAGAGGAAAACTATATTCACCCAAAAACCTCCTCACAAATGTTCATAGTAAATTTATTTGCAGTAACCAAATACAAGAAACAGCTCAGATTGTCTTCACTGGGTGGATGTTGAAACAAACCATGGCACATCTCCACAGGGCAATCAAAAGCTCGGAACCACGGCCACGTGAACAACCCGGATGCGTCTCCAGAGAGGCCGAGTTACTTACTGTGTGATCCCGTGGACGTATGACATTCTCGGATTGAGAAAATTACAGAAATGGAGAACAGATTGGTGGTTGCCAGGGATTAAAGGGAGGTCGGGTGGGAGGGATGTGGTCAGGACGGTGAAAGTGAAACCTGAGGCCGCTCGTGGGGATGGAACTGCTCTCTATCCCACGGTGTCAGTGTCAGTGTCCGGTGGTGAGGCTGTGCTTTAATTTTGCAGGAGGCGCGTTGGGGGAACCGGGCTGAGGCAGCATGCGATATTTCTACAGCTGCACGTGAATCTGAGATTATCTCAAAACCAAGCGTTGCATTTGAACACCTAGGTTAGATCATGCCATCCCTCTGCTCAGAACTGCGCAGGGTCTCCCTGTGCCCCTCACACTATAAGGGCATGTGGTTATGAATTTCATGTGACTGGCCTCTGCCTGCACCCAAACTCACTTCCTGTCACCTGCCCCAGCTGGTGTTGCAACCATATTGGCACCACTACTGTTCCCCAGAGGCCAAGAACATGGTCAAAACGGAAACTCACTTTATTTCTCTTTTTACTTTGGTTTCTAGGAAACTCAGGTTTTGAGACCAACAGTTTTCTTTTATCATTTTTTTATTACTCAAATGAATTTATCACATCTGTAGTTGTATAATCATCATAACAATCTGATTTCACAGGATTTTCATCCCACCAACAGTTTTTAAACTCAGTTTATGGCATGCCTACCAAGTGCCAGGCCCTGTTCCAGGTGCTTGGGTGCTATGAGTGAGCAGAAGAGATGGGGACCCCACCCCAAGGAGCCTCATCGGCCGGGGAGGCAGACACAGTGAATAGGAATCGTTAATACAGCAGCCGCTGGCGTGCTGGGATGGAAGGAAGTGGGGGGCCGTGGGGGCCGTGGGGGTGCAGGGCTGCCTTCGTGGAGCAGGTGCCATCTGAGGACAGGCTCGGAGCAGGTGCGGGCTTAGGCGAGTGGACGTCTGGGGGAGGGCGTTCCGCCAGCGAGGCAGGCCGGTGGCAGAGGCTGTGGTGGAGGTGGTGGCAGGGGTGGCAGCAGGCCGTGGGCACTTGGCTAGCTGGCTGGGGCTTCTGAAAGGGGTGCAGGGAGCGACGGGGCCCAAGACTGAGGTCCAGGAGACCTGCCCAGAGCCCGGGGGCCACCGAGCAGATGCGTGGGACACGTGAGGGATGTTGGGGGGGGGCGACACCCTGGCGGCAGGAGTGGGCGGTGTGCAATGGCCGGGGGCTGGGCGAAGGCGGGGCCGAGCGGGGAGTGACAGGAGAAGAGGGCGGTGAGCCTCCCTGCGCTGCCGCCGGCATGAAGGCACGTGGTCGTGGCGGGGGTGGCCGGTGGGCCCCAGAGCGGCTCTGGATTGTTTTAAAGCGCGCGACACACCAGCTTCTGTTTGCGCCGCTCAGAGGCTGCGGGGCGCCCTCGCCCCGTCCGCACACAGTCGCTCCGGCCCGGGCGCCCCGGGCAGCCTCCGAGGGAGAGAGCTGTCTGCAGCCGGGAGGTAATCGGATGTGGGAGGAGGTGGACAAGGAGACATAGAACACTGCCTAAATGAAGGGCAATCGGATTTGAAGTAATTTGAAGATTGACAGGAAATTCATAACGGGAATATGGAGTTCCATTTACAAGAGCAGGAGATTGCCTTGTCCGTAGCTTCCTGACCTCTGCAAGAACAGAACTTGCTGCTGGCAGGGTTCCAAGACATGCAAATGTAAAATGGAATGGAATCATCTCTCCTAAATCAATTCGGAGCCAGATGACCTCCAGAGGGCCGTGATGGAGCGAGGCACAGGGCCGAGGCCGCGCGTCTGCCCAGCACACATGGCAGTGGACTGCGCATGGGCAGCGCGCTTCCCTGGGCTCCTGGGAGCCTGGCTGCTGCTCCTGCGTCAGCCGAGCCGATTGCAGAGCGGGCCACCCCCTCGCCTGGGCCGGGTGTGGGCCGGGGCTGTGGCCCAGCGGGAGGGCCGTGCTGGTCCTCCTGGTCCGCACCGTCCTGCGTGTAAATCGCTCTCTGTGTCCTGCGTCTTGACGTCCTTCCCCGCCATCAGCCAAGTGCCCGGTTAACCGTGGGGGGCGTGGCTGTGTCGGCCCCTGGGGACACTTAGTCCCAGGAGTGTCTTTGTCTCAAGGCTCCCCCTAGAGTCTAGGCGCTTTCCTTTGGTGGCACAGTCAGGCCTGGCATAGTGGGTGAGTGACCAGCCAGCGCCAGAGCTGGAGCCGCTGTGCCCTGCAGAGAGCGTGCTGCCCTCTCAGGCTTAGGGGCAGGGCGGTCCCCCAGTGCTGCTGCTCAGCCGTCCAGCAGTTAGTGGCTGCGTTTCTCTGGACACTCTTAGGCTGACTGAGCACATTTCTGCCTTTCAAGGCATTTTTTTCTTCGGCTTTGACGTTGGCAAAGAAGTGCCTGCCAGTGTGGTCCCACACCGGGGGCGCCTGGGCACCTACGGTCAGCACACCCTGGGAGTTCGCAGATATTTTCTGTAAAGGCCCACGGGTGCATATTTTAGGTGTGTGGGCCTTGTCTTAGATTCTTGTCTTTTTTTCTCAATTTTTTAAAATCATAGACTCTATTCCTAGCTCTCAGGTGGCGTGGAAACAGGCTATGGCCATGGCTCGCGCACCCTTGCCGTAGCCCAGGAGGCAGAGGTGCAATGCTGACTGGGCCTCACATTCTCTCTTCCGGCCCCACGGAGGTGAGGGAGGCTCGGAGGGCGTCCAGTGCTGGGACAGCCCATCGCCGTGCCCTGTGCCTTGATGTCCTTGTGAGCACCCGTCTTGGAAGGGACCTTCCGTCCGCTTAAGACACCTCCGTGCTCAGGGCACCAGCATGCTAGCCGTGTTGTGTCTTGGGAAACCCACCTCGTTACTTCACAGCATCCGTTGTAATGACTTCCAGCAAATCCTTGCTCCTGGAGCAGCGTCTCCACCCTGACGCTCAAGTCAGGCCTCGAAGCCTCTGGGGCTGGGTTTCCTGATCCTGCTACACCCAGCCTGCCTGTCCCGTTGGCGGTTGTCTTGTAGTCAAGGTCTAATGTGCAGGTGCGTGGTAAGAGTCCATTATTGCTGCTGCTGCTGGTCTCCCACCCCCCACAAGCTTCCTCTCCCCCCACCCTGTCCCCCACCCACATGCAGTAAATGCTCGAGGAGGAGGAGAGGTTTCAGCATAATCGGCAGGTGCTGGATAAGTTAGTGCAAACCCAGATGGCACCGAGGGCCGTTTAGCAGCTTAGCCTAAGAAGCTCCAGCCCGACGGAGGCAGTGGCACTGGCCCACTGTGCACACGGAGGCTGAGCTTGCAGCTTTCAGAAGATGTCAGGAAATGCCTTTTCTTCTTCAATTCGAGACTGTTCCACTTCCCGGGGGAATAGGGTATTTGCTTATTTTTTAAAATCAGTACTTAGCTCTGCAAACTTTGATGAGAGGAGAAAGTGCTTAGAGGGAGGCTGGTTAAAAAGATGACAGGGAATCTCACGGGTACGAGCCTTGTCGGCACACTTCTGTTTTCCTTCTTCACTGCTCTTGTTTCTGGGCCTGCGAGCAGCCTGTGGTCACTCCGGCCAGCTGAGCGCGCGCCCGTTATTAACAGCAGGGCCGGAGGAGAGGATGCTTTCTCGTCCGAGAGAGCCCCTGAGGGAGAGTCTCGTTGTCTCTAGGGACCCAGGTCAGCGCTTCTGCTCTCCACCGTGCACGTGAATCACTGGGCTTCTTAAAAACCCAGGCGACGGTCTGGTGGTGTGAGGTCTGGGGGTCCTCACTGGAGAGGCCCTGATCACGGCGTGACGGCAAGTGCGGGAGCGTGGCATCCAAGCAAGGGAGGTGGGGAGCGCAGCTGGCCTGGCATGTGCAGGCGCCGACCTGCCAGAGGAGCGCGCGCCGAGCCCTCTGCCGGGCCCGGGGCCCTGTGCGCCCCCGTGCTGCCCGAGACTGCCCTGGCAGCCCCGGGAAGTGGTGTCCTGGGGAGGAGGACGCTGAGTTTAGGAGCTGGCCACCGTCGTTCTCCTGGTAAAGTGTCAGGATGCAGCCCGGGCCTCCCCGACCGCAGAGCCCCCGGGAGGGGAAGGTTAGTCTGCATCTGAGAAAGCTGCCCCCAGGGAGGGTCTGGCACGCCCCCTCGTCCCCTCCTAAGGGCGAGGGACACATCCCTTTGGAAAGACTCCATTTTGAAACAGGATGAGACTGGTTCTGCGGGAACGGAGAGTCCTCAGTCAGGGTCACAGCGTTGCTGTGGGGAAGCGACAGCTGGGTTCTCGGAGGTGGGGCTCTGGCTGGGGAAGGGGCCCCCCCAGAGGCTCTGGCCACCCCGGGGAGGAGGTGGCAGCAGGAGGTTGGGCGCAGGGCCCCCGGGGCCAGCTTCTAAACCCGTTCAGTTCTCTTGGGAGACTTTTGGGACCCTGTGTCCCCTGGTCTGTGACGCTGAATCCTGGCGCGGCCCCGTGTGGATCGAGGAGCCAGGGAGGGAGCAGCATTGTCTGCTGTGTGAGGTTCGGGCACCGTGGAGCTCCTGGCGGCTGCAGGGGCTCCTCCTGCTGGTCCGGAAGGAAGGTGAAGGGATCCCTCGTGGAACAGCTTCATCCTAGTGACCTTAAGGCAGAGAGAACATCGTGCCTCGTTTACGTGGAGAAAGAGAGGCCAGCAGCTGTGGCCTGTGCGAGGAGGGCGGATTGGGTGCTGTGAAGGGTTAATCCTTTCAGAGGCTCAGCTCTACTTTTAGGGAATTCATGTCCAGGATCTAATGGCGTATTGATGACTGTGATGCATGTGGTTCCGTAAAAGCTTTTAGACCCTGGCTCTGTTTCAAGGGCACAGATTTAAGATGACTCCTGATCTTTCTCCATGTAGGAAGACTCCTTTGTTCCCCCGGGAGCATCTGTGCTGTTGATGAAAACGTCTGCCTGACCAGCGAGCTCTGCCCAGGGCCTGGGGGAGCAGCCACCTCGCTGTGTCCCCAGCTCTGTGCACAGAGGCCAGGGGCCCTGGAGCAGAACCTGCCTGGCTTCAGTGCCTGGCAGGTGGGCGCTTAAAGGCTGGCTCCCTGGCCTGCTAGCTGTGGGGCTTTCGGACAAGCCATTCAACCTTTCTGGGCCCCAGGTTCCATGTCTGGAAAATAGAGCTGAGAGTCCCTGTCTTGCTGAGTTGGCGTGAGGAGGCCCCGGCGTGTCGTGGGGGCTCAGCAAAAGGCAGCTGCTGTTGAGGCAGCGCCAGGAGATCTCATCATGTCCAGAATTGATAACCCGCCTTCTAGAGTATTCACTGTCCTATGCTGAGAAGCAGTGTAAGAATTCGAAAGATTCTTGAGGCAAAGCAGATGCTTTGTTCCGCTTTGTTAAAACTGAGCAGATGATGCTGTGTGTCTTAGCTCCACTACCGCTTACAGGCTCGTCCAAACGACAGCATCGAGAGCGTTTCCTGTAAACTTGGGCCTTCTGGCCAGAAACGTCCCCTCTCTCGGACTTCCTCAGTTTCAGCATCTTAAGGTCCATGACAGTCTGAAGGTGACAGCGCTGTGGGAAAGCTGCCATCTCCCGCCGTGAGCAGACTAGCCGAAACCTGGTGCCTTGGTCTCTTCTTCCTTTCATTGTTGTTTCTTTTTAAATCAGATTTTTTCTTTGGAACAGTCTTAGGGTCACAGAATTATTGTTAAGACAGTACAGAGACTCCCTGTGCCTCCTACGCCCAGCTTAACACTTTACGTTAGGAGGCACCTTCGTCATAACTCACGGACCAGTGTTGTTACATTGTTGTTCGCTAAAGTTTATACTTTAGATGTCATTACTTTTTCCTAATGTCTTTATTCTGTCCCAGAATACTTTTTTTTTTTTTTTTTGCTTTTTAGGGCCGCACCCTCAGCATATGGAAGTTCCCAGGCTAGGGGCTGAATCAGAGCTGCGGCTGAGGCCTGCGCCACAGCCACAGCCCCGTGGATCCAAGCTGCGTCTGGGACCTACACCATAGCTCATGGCAACGCCAGATCCCTGACCCACTGAGCAAGGCCAGGGATCGAACGCACATCCTCCTGGATGCTAGTCATGTTTGCTTCCACTGCGCCACAAGGGGAACTCCAGTCCCAGAATACATTTAATTGTCCTGTCTCTTTAGGATCTTCTTGGCTGTGACAATGTCTCTGATGGAGTTTTGAGGAGTACTGGTCAGTTTGTGACTGTTCCTCTATTGGGATTTGTCTGTATTTTTTCCCACGGCTGGACTAGGGTTAGGGGTCGCTGGGAGGAAGACCCCAGAGGGGAAGGGCCCGTCCTGTCCGTCCAGGGCGCGGACCATCACAGGACGCACCCCGAGGACGCTGGCCCTGGGCACCAGGCCCAGATGCGTCCATCAGCTGCTCTGTGCCCCCCACAGCATCCCCTGGAAGGAACTCCTGCACAGCCACCCCCAGGAGGGGTGCGGCCCTCCCTGGAGACGGAGCAGCTGCAGGGCCAGGTGGACCCCCCGAAGAGCCCCTCCCCTCCCTGCTCGGTCATTCGTGTCCGTCAGTTTGGACCATGGGGTTTATTTTACACTTTGGTTTCGAGTCCGGTGCTGCTTTCCTTTGTTGCTTTGGCCAATGGGCTTTCGTTCATGGGCTCCTGTGTCCCTTTGATGTGCCCCTGTCCTTGTGTCCGTGTGTTTGCTTGTTTTGCTTTTTAAGCATAGCTTTCCTTTCTGGTACTAAAGACATTCCAGACTCATTGTGCGTGTGTCCTGCCCTGTCCGAGAATCCAGGACCCTGGCTCCTTTAACCCAACGGTGGTACGAGAACGCAGTGTCTGGGTGTCCTTGTGCCTGTTTCTCTTGAGGCGTCATTGCTTCTAGGCCCTCTTGGTGGACAGAGCCCTGGTGCTGTGTGTGTGTATGTTACCCTGCGTGTATGGGCAGATCTCTCAGCTCTCCCTGCAACCATCTGTATCTACATTAAGCTAAACTCGGTTCACGCTGCCGTTTCTGACTCCAGTTCAGCCTGCAGGGGTCATTCTAGTCCCCCCCCCCCCCCCCCCCGGTAATGCCCGGCTCCCACCACCCCATCCGCTTACCTAATGGTTCTGTCCCAGCACAGGGGTGCGGCAGGATCAGAATTGCTAACGTGCATCCTTTGGGAAACAACTTCATCCACTAGAGCACAGCTTTAGGTGCAGGTCCTTTTGCCTTTACTCTCAGACACCACTCACTTCCAGAGGCACTCACAGCAGCAGCGCACTCCCTACCTGCTTCAGGGAGGCTGTTTTAGGCATTTGCAATGCTGCGAAGTTCTTGAGTCTTTTGTCACATTCCACTTTGGGATTCTCCTGATATCCCATTTTTTTTTTTTTTTTAAATTGCATACATGAAGGTTTACTTCGTGTGCTGTACAGTTCTGTGGCTTTTGGCGAATGCTTACTGTCGTGTGGTCACCATTACAGCATGATACGTAATAGCTTCACTGCCCTAAAAGTCTCCGTGCTTCACCTCTTCAGCCCCTTCCCAGCCGCAGATAACCACCGAGCTGTTTCCCATCCCTCCAGTTGTGCCTTTTCCAGAATGTCACTGTAGTTAGAATCATACTGTCAGACTGGCCTTTTTCACTTAGCAAAGTGCATTTAAGATTCATCTATTGTGCGCATGTGTGTGGGGGCTTGATAGATCATGTTTTTTTACTGCTGATTAATATTTCATTATGTTAATGTACCATGGCTTTTTTTATCCGTTCACCTATTGAACGACTTTTTTGTTGCTTCCAGTTTGGGGTGGTTATGAATAAAGCTTCTATAAACATTTGCCTGTAGGTTTTTGTTTGGACATTAAGTTTGCAACTCATTTGGGCAAAAGCAGGAGCGTAATTGCTAGATGACCCAATAAGACTTGTTTAGTTCCCACTAGAAATGAATGAGAGTGGGAGTTCCCGTCGTGGCGCAGTGGTTAACGAACCCGACTAGGAACCATGAGGTTGCGGGTTCGGTCCCTGCTCTTGCTCAGTGGGTTAACGATCCGGCGTTGCCGTGAGCTGTGGTAGGTTGCAGACGCGGCTCGGATCCCGCGTTGCTGTGGCTCTGGCGTAGGCTGGTGGCTACAGCTCCGATTCGACCCCTAGCCTGGGAACCTCCATATGCCGCGAGAGCGGCCCAAGAAAATGGCAAAAAGAAAAAAAAAAAAAATGAATGAGAGTGACTTCTGCTTTTATTCATCCTTTCCAGCATTTGGTCTTGTCAGTTTTTTGGATTTAAGTAATTCTAATAGGCGTGTTGTCGTATCCCATTATTTTAATTTGCAATTCTCTGAATTCTCCAAATTTGCAAGTTTGCTGTGTTTTTTGGTTTGGCCAGCCAGTTTGGAAGACCGCCTCTCTTGTACCACTTGCAAATACAGTAGCCCATGCTATCTGCAGTTTTGCTTTTCACGGTTCCAGTTCCCCGAAGGCCAAAAATATTAAATGGAAAATTCCAGAAATAAACGATTCATAAGTGTAGAGTCTGAATAGTGCGATGAAATCTTGCACTGTTCCACTCCATCCTGCCTAGCCGTGAATCGCCCCCGCTCCCGAGTCACTTAGTGGCCCTCTGTTATCAGATGGATGGTCACAGCGCTTGTATTCAAGGACCCTTATCTGACTTAATACCGTCCCCAAAGTACCCGAGTGGTGATGCTGGCGGTTCAGAGCTGCCAAAGAGAAGCTGTAGAGTGCTTCCTTTAAGTGAAAAGGTAAAAGTTCTTGACTTAATAAGGAACAAAAAATTGTAGGCCGAGGTTGCTAAGATCTACGGTAAGAACGAATCTTCTATCTGTGAATTTGTGAAGAAGGCAGAAGAAATTCGTGCTTGTTTTGCTGTCACACCTCAAACTGCAAAAGTTCTGGCCACAGTGCATGAAAAGTGCTTAGTTGAGGTGGAAAAGGCTTTGACTTTGTGAGTAAAGCCAAGAATGGAAACGTGATGATGGCCAAGTGTGGGGCCAGGGAGCATGGCGCTTGCGTGAACTCTGCAGCAAGGGACCCCCGAAACCAGTGACACCAGCCATTTGCTGCAAGCGAAGGTGGTTACACACACTCAGGAGTAGGCTTGGACTGAAAAATAGAAAAATTACTGGAGAGGCTGTTAGTTATTTTTGTTAATTTCTTACTGGGCCTAAATTAAAAGTGAAATTTTATCATAGGTATGTATGTTTAGGAAAAAACAGTCTACAAAGGGTTAGTACTGTCCTGACCACTGGGGGGTCAACGGTGAGCTCTTTCTTTTGCAAATGATTTGTTCTGGGTCTTCCATTGACCAGTGTGAATGCTGGTTTGTGGTCAGTGTCTTATTAGCCTGAGCGGTTTTCAAGATCTACATTCGTTTTCTAATTACAGTGATAGGTTTTGAGCGAGCGTTGCTTCTCTGTAATTATGGTGAAATGTTGCTGTTGCAGTGAAACACAGGTCCTCTTCTAGCGCGTCATGCAAGTTCGGGGATGAATGTATCATCCAGATTGCTCCAATGGTGACGGACTTCCAGATTTCAACCAGCCACCGCTGGTCAGAAGCCACCCTCGGTGTCCTGCTGTCTTTCAGGGGAGGTCCAGGGGGCAGCAGGCCCCCCCCCCCCCCCCCGTTTCTCCCTTTCACTTGGTTTGCATTCGAGCCAGACCGGGTGGAACCCTGACCTCGCTCTTGCTCTCCCTCGGTCGGGACTGCCCTCTGCCCCCGGGCCTGGCTGGGTGTGCCCTGGCCATCCATGGCTTTCCCGTGCTACCCGGGGAGGCCGTGTCTCCTGAATACCGCGGCTCAGTGCTTGCTCCGCGTGCTCTCCCCACAAGAGGGGGGCTCCTTGGGGCCGGGCCCGTGCTGGGGCCCAGCTCAGTGGGACCCCCTCAGCTGCCTTACCCTGCCGTGGGTGGGCTCCTAGAGACGACAGGGGCGACGAGAGTGACCCTGAGGATGGGCAGCCCCGTGAATTCTGACCCACGCTGACCCGCCCGGGGCACCGAAGCCCCTGAGCCGGCTCCACCCAGGCCTCTCCCACGGCCCGCAGATGGCTTCCCTCAAGACCGGATTCTTTACCTGCTCGTACTCGCTCCTGTCCCGTCCACGCCCGGCTCTGCCCAGACGCCTGTGATGTGTCCTCCTGCTTGGCCGGGGCTGGGGCCTGTGGCCAGGACGCCTGCGGCTGGGCCATGCGCTGAGCCACCGGGTTAAACTCCGTGTTTAACCCTACTGGGTCCCGGTGTGGGGGTCGGGCGTGTAGATGTTGCCCATTGTGCCGTCGGGCTTTGTCTTTTCCCCCAAAGGGCTGGCAGGCCACACGCGCCGCCCTCGCTCCGCCCCCTCACCCCCTGTTCTGATGACTCCCACCCGGCCCTCCCCGGTCAGCTCTAGACGGATTTGTCTTTCGCCTGTTTGGTGCCTCCGCTTGCAGGGCTCACAGCATCTCAGACCTAACGCGCCCAAGCTGAACGCTGGAGCTTCCACCGCAGCCCTGTTGTCCAGTTGCTGGAGCCAAAGCTTTGCACCCGCCCTGATTTCATTTCTTAAACCGCATCCAGCCCTCTGCGACTGACCTGGGTTTCAGGGAACCCGGAAAGCTGATGCGGACGTGAGGCTCTTAAGATTGGCTTTATTTTATTTGTATGAATCGTATCGGGGTCTAAGTGACTTACAGTGTTGGGTGCATTTCAGGCACAGCAGAGTGCATCAGCCTTGCGTGTCCGTATGTGTCCATTCTCTTTCTGAAGCTTTCCCCACATAGGCTGTCACAGGGTGTTGACTGGAGGTCCCTGAGCTACAGAGTAGGTCCCTGTTACCGATCGATTTTGTATGTGGTCCTGTGCGTGTGCCCGTCCCCAGCTCCCAGTCCATCCCCGCCTCGGTGCTTCCCCTTTGGTGACTCTAAGTGTGGTTTCAAAATCTTTGAGTCTGTTTCTGGTTTGTGAAGAAGTTCTTTTGTATCGTATTTATTAGGTTCCTCGCATTGGTGATCTCACATGATACTTGTCTTTGACTTACTTCGCTTAGCGTGGTGGTCTCTAGTCCATCTTTATCCATTCTTCGGTGGATGGACGTTTAGGTTGCTTCTGTGTCTCGGCTGTTGTGAATAATGCTGCAGTGAACATTGGGCTGCCTGTATTTTTTTGAATTATGGTTTTCTCTGCATATATGCCTAGAGTGGAATGGCTGGATCAGGTGGTGGTTCTGTATTTTGTCTTTTAAGGAACCTCCACACTGCTCTCCACAGTGGCTGCACCAGCCTACGTTCCCTTTTCTCCACACTGTCTCCAGCGTTTAATGTTTGTAACATTGGATTTAAGTGATACAATACAAAATCCACTTAAATGCTTTTCATATTATTACCTGGGAGAGAGCTTGATAATTTATAGGGAGCAAATATATGAGGTCATTAAAACTGGTATAGCTCTATTAGGTCAGATGAACACATGTAAAGACAAAAAGCTTTTTAATTCAAATGTTTTTTGAGAGTTCCCGTCGTGGCTCACAGAAACGAATCTGACTAGCATCCATAAGGACATAGATTTGATCCCTGGCCTCACTCAGTGGGTTAAGGATCTGGTGTTGCCTTGAGCTGTGGTGTAGGTCGCAGATGCGGCTTGGATCCTGCATTACTGTGGCTGTGGTGTAGGCTGGCGGCTACAGCTCCAATTTGACCCCTAACCTGGGAACTTCTATATGCTGTGGGTATGGCCCTAAAAAGACAAACAAAAATAAAATAAAACATAAAATATAGTTTATGATGAGAAAATAATCATGATAAAGAATGATTCTGAATTTGGGTATCCTTAATAAGTAAAACCTCAGAACGTATAGAAAATTTGGCTCATTTTCAAGGTGAAATTGATAAATCTGCAATCATGTGGCCCTACTTTAATGCTTCTTTCTCAGGAATTGGTAGATCCAATACATAAACACGTAAGTTAAAGTATACAAGATTTGAGCAAGCTCTCTCTCTTGGTCATATTAAAAAAATGCAGCCATTGGGGAATGGATAAGCTCTAATGCACTTGAAACATTTTAAAAATCTGACCTTGTATTTGGTCACAAAGTAAATTTCAGATCCTTTCAGACCGTGGTCTCTGACCAGATGAAACTAATCAGAGATCAATTGTAAAAGCACAGAGAAAGTTTATATGTTTAACATTTAGGAAACACTAAACATCATTCAAATTAAAGTGGTAGTGACAACGGGACTACCCAGACTGACTGACTGACTGCAACAGTGTAAATTCAGGTTCTGGTAGGATGTAGCAGTACTTAGAGGGAAATTTCTATCATGAGAGTCATGAATTTGAAAAGAAGAAAGGCTCAAAATCGATCAAATAAGTGTCCACATTAAAGTTAGGAGAGCAAAAGTAAGTAGGAGGAAGGAAATTTATAGCAGTAAGCACAGAAGTTGTGAAATGGGAAACAAAAAAAAATAATAAGTAATAAAATAAAAAGGTGGCTCTTTGTGAAGAAAAACAAAATTTCATGCCCCTGGTGGGATTGATCAAAAATAAAAATAAAAGGCATAAATACATTAGCTATATCTTGTTCATGATGTAAATAATCAATATTTTAAAATAACATTGGTTAACTGCAAAACCAAATCCTGACAGGGCCTCTCCTGGGTTTTGAAATGCTGATTCTAAAATACAGGTACCAGAGTAAGGGACCAAAATGCGAATTACTTTTGAAAAAAAAGTTAGAGGGACTTAGCCTTTCAGATGTTAAAGCTTCTGATAAAGGTATACTATTTAGGATTCGCATTATTAGATCAGAGACAGACAAATATGCCAGTGCAAGAGAGTTAGGGAACACCCCCCCCAACACACAACACACCTGTATACCCGCCTGTCACGCACCCACATCCACCCACCTGCCTACACAAAAGTATCCACCCACCACACACCCACCCCCAAAGGAATTCCTAATACTGGTGGTTATATTACAGGTCCAAAGGCAAAGGATGGATTTTTTTTTTTTTTTTTTTTCCTTTTTGGGCCACACCCGTGGCATATGGAAGTTCCCAGGCGAGGGGTCAAATTGGAGCTTCAGCTGCGGCCTGCACCACAGCCACAGCAACACAGGATCTGAGCCGGCGAAGGGTGGATCTTTGAGTAAATATTGCTGGGATAGTCTTCCACACATACGGTGAAGATAAAATTGGACCCACACCTAGTGCTTCATATATGAGACTGAGTTCTAGATGGAATAAAATCCTGAGTATGAAAAGCAAAACTAAAATTTATAGAAGACAGAGACTGTCTTTGACATATGTAGATGAAGATGAATTTCATAACTAAGCACAAAGAACACAACCTGTAAGGAAAAAAGTTTGTTTGTCTGTGTGAAATAGGAAAATCAGCTGTGTGGTAGAAGATGTTTATAGAATTGAAAGACAGACTACAGACAGGAGGATGCATTTGAAAGTCATATGACTTGTAAAGGATTAATATAAAGATCTAGAGGAAAAAGCATACAATGGAGTAAAGTATATAAAAATTGAAAATGAGGCAGCCGTAAAGGTTATAAATGTATAAAAACTTGAATATTTGCATTAATCCATGAAAGAACGAATTGAAACAATGAGACCATTCCATAGTCATCAGATTCGGAAGTGTGAAGTCGATGATGTCGGTGAGGTTGGAGTCCGTGGGAGTCTGGCTGACGAACGTGGTTACATTGGAAAAGTTGAAAACGTGCACTTAATATGACCACCACTGCCACTTCAGCACTGGCTCCAGAAAATCTCATGGGTGTCTGAGGACATGGCCCTGCAGTGTTGCCAATAGAAAAACGGGAACCTGCCGAATTGGCCTCGGGAAGGGACCCGACTGTTTTGTTCACACGGTCAGAAATCATTTCGCAGTAAAATAAATGAATTAGATCTCCGTGTCAAGAGGCGTAAACCTCAGTGACAACGTCGACTGAAAGAACTGTGGGTGCTGTGTGATCCTTGTGTTTGGGGATTTTCATAGCCAGTGAAGGTGTAAACACCTGAATGTGATGGGCAATGTGCTTTATTTTTTGTCATTGTTTTATTTTTGGCTATGCGCACACCGTGCAGAAGTTCCTGGCCCAGGGCTTGAACCCGCGCCACAGTGGCGACCTGATCTGCTGCAGAGGCAACGCCAGATCCTTGAGCCACTGTGCCACAAGGGAACTATGTCCCCACCTGCCTAGAGAGAAGGAGGGGCTCCCCGTGGGGTATAGGGCTTTGGTGGTATGTGCAGGCGTTTTTAGTAGAGCTCTGAAGCAGAGGAAGCAAAATCTCGACAACTCTTTATTCTTCATGGTAAGTGCTTAGATTCCCGTTCTGTTTATTTTCTGACTTGAGGTAGAACGCACATGCCCTGAGCTCCCCCGTTAACACGTGTGCCCGAGTGGTGTTGGCGTCTTCACACAGCTGTGCCTCTGCCCACTTTGGGAACGTGTTCTACAGCCACGCAGAAGCCCTGGTCCTTGGGTCACCGCCATTCTCCCTGTCCCCAGGCCTCCCGACCTCAACCTACCTTCTGACTCCCTGCCCCCGCCGGCCGTTTCGCATGAATGGGGTCCTGCCGACGCGATGTTTTGTGTCGTCTGGGTTTACCCACCTGGCGGAGGGTTTCTGAGGTTCATCTTTGTCGCAGCCTGCGTTAGTCCTTCCTGTGGCTGAGGAATATTCCCTTCTGCGGATACGGTGTTTGCTTTATCCTCTCACCCACTGATGGACTGTTGGGTTATTTCTGTTTTGTAGCTATCACGAGTAGTGCTGCTCGGAACGTTGATGTACAGGTTTTTGTCTGAGTATTTATTTTTAATTCTCTTGGGTATATAGAAATGCACTTTCAGAGTCACACAGCAGCAATATACTTGCCTTCGAGAGAAACTGCCGGCGTGTTTTCCAACGTGACTGCATCGTGTCGCAGTCCCACCGACAGGTGCGAGGGCCCCGGCTGCTGCGCGCCCTCGCCCGCACTTGCTCCCGTGTCCTCGTGGTTCTGGCCCTTCGGCGGGCGTGGGGGGTACGTCGTCATGATTTGGGTGCGCGTTACCCGCGTGACTAGGGCGGCTGGCGTCTCGGCGTGTGCTTGTCAGCCGTGTGTATGCCTTCTTTGAGGAAGCGTGTATGCACACCCTGCCGTTGGCTAAGTGCGTGTCTTTTATTGCTGAGTCGCGAGCGTTCTCGGTTCTGATGCTGGTCCCCTATCAGCTGTGCAGACATTTTCTCCCGCTGGGCGGCCTGTCTTCCCTTTCTTTATGGTCGCCTTTGAAGCACAAAGGTTTTTAATTTTGATTAGGTGCAATGTATTCTTCTTTTTGTATGATTTGCGTTTTTGTATTTTAAAATTATATTTTGGAATTTCTGTTATTTATTTTTCTTCCAGTGTTACTGAGGTATAATCGGCATACAGCTCTGTACGAGTTGAGGTGTACAGCATAATGATTTGACTTACATACGTCATGAAATGAATATCACAGTAAGTTTAGTGAATATCCATAGTCTCATATGGATAAAAATGGAAGAAATGGAAACACTGTTTTTTTCATCGTAATCAGAACTCTTAGGATGTACTCTTTTAGCTACTGTCCTGTGTAACATACGTCAGTGTTCATTACATTTACCGAGTTGTACGTTGTATCCCTCGTGCTTACTTACCTTATCGACCGGAAGTTTGTACCTTTGGCCGCCTTCTGCAGCTCCCCCGCCCCACCTTCTGCCTCTGATAATCGCAGATCTGATCTCTTTTTCATGAGTTTGTTTGTTTTTGAAGTGTAATGACCCATAGCACTAGATTAATTCCTGTTACACAACACAGGGGTTCTAGATTTCTCCACATTTCAGATGCTCACCGTAGCAAGGCTAGTTATGACCTGTCATACAGAGATATTACCTAATCACTGGCTATTCCCCCCCAATTCGTAGCTGTGACTCCTTTATTTCGTAGCTGTGACTCCTTTATTTTGCAATTGGCAGTTTGTCGTTTTAATCTCTCTCACCTACTTCTCTCTTCCCCTCTGGCAACCACTTGTTCTCTTATCTATAGTTCTGTTTATTTGTTCAATCATTTTGTTTTTTGAGATTCCACATAAACGTGAAATTGTCCAATATCTGTCTTTCTCTGTCTGACTTATTTCACTTAGCATAACACCATCTCGGCCCGTCAGTGCTGTCGTAAATGACAAGGTGTCATTCTTTTTATGCTGGGTAATAGTCCGTTGTGTGTGTATGTGTGTGTGTGTGTGTGTGTGTGTATAAACAAATATGAACAGATTTCTGTATATTAATTTTGTGTTCCGCAACTTTACCAAATTCATTTTTGAGCCCTAGTAGGTTTTTGGTGGCATCTTTAGAATTTCCTGTGTCTGTTGATAACAGCTAGTGTATTTTTGATTTTGGCCATTTCGTTCCACTCTGTTTGGTTTCTTATATTTTCTCACTTGGTTAAAAACGTCTGACTTCTCACTCTGTTCACTTTTCTTCGGTGTTCTTTGAATACCTTTCTGATATTACAGTGACACCTTGTCAGCAGATTGCTTGTCTCCACCTCGCTTAGCTCTTCTTCTGGGGCTTTGTCTTGTTTCTTCCTTTGGAACGTGCTCCCCTGGAGCCCGATTTGCTGCTTTTGTTTATATGGATGTGGTCGTTCGGTTACATCTCCCGACCTTAGAGAAGTGATCTGTAGGAGTTGTCCTGTGCGTCTCTGTAGCACTCCCACCCTGGTCACCAGAGCCATATGCTCTGTGGGTGTCCCCTGTGTGGCCTGTGTGAGCCCTTCGCTTTTAGCAGGTGACTGCGCTGGGTGGTCTGGTTGTGTGGCTGGCCCCTGGTCCAGTTGGTTGTGAGGCCCTGCTTTGTGTGGCAGCTGCCAACCACTGTTAGGTGAGGCTGGATTACTGGGCTGCTGGCTGTTGATCCCTCAGGGGTCTATGGGCTAGTGCTGGCCCATTGATAGGTGGAGCTGGTTACCAGGGTGGGTGGTTGAGGGTCCAGAGGTCCTGGAACTAGTCTTGGCCTGTTCGAGGTTGAAGCCTGTACCCGACATGGCTGGCTGCAGATTCCAGGGTGTCCCAAAGCTTTTGTCAGCCTGCTGGTGAGTAAGGCTGGATTCTTGGGCAGGTGGCTGAGGGGTCCTGGAGATGGTGTTGGCCTGCTGGGGGGTGGGTAAGGGTACCAGTGTCTGGCTGCAGGACCCTATGGGTCCCAGAGCTGGTGTCAGCCTGTTGGTGTGCGGAGCCAAGGCCCAGAGGTTCTGGGGGTGGTGTTTGCCCACTGGTGTGTGAGGGTGGTCGTGGGGCTTATGCTGGTCCGCTGGTGGGTGGGTTTGGGTCCTGGGCTCTCTGGTAGATGGGGCCAGGTCCTGGGGCAGCTGTATTTCTTTTTAGTTTTTGTTTTTTGGTTTTTTTCGGTAGCAATTGTTTCTAGCATTTTATGTTTCAGGTTATGTCATTCTGTTTGTACTTCTGTATACACCACAGCAGGCTCACGACCAAAATTTCTTGTTCCTCTGTCATGTCACCATGCGGCCTTGACGCTGCTTACTCATTTCGCCTCCCCCCGGCCCCTTCCCTTCTGGTAACTATTACTCTGTTCTCTATATCTACACGCTCATTTTTGTTTAGTTCATTTGCTTTGTTTTTTGCTCGTTTTTTTATAGTCCACATGTGATTGAAATAATTTGGTATTTGTCTTTCTCCTTCTGACCAGTTTCACTTAGCATCACACCTTTAAGATCTATCCAGTTTGTTGCAAATAGCAAGATCTCATTCTTTTTATGGCTAATGTGCCATTGTCTGCATATGCTACATCTTCCTTCCCCACTCATCAGTCAGTAGACACTTAGATTGCTTCCATAGCTTGTTTATGGTAAATAATATTGCAGTGAACATAGGGGGGCATATGTATTTTTCAAATTAGTGTTTTTGTTTTCTTCAGAAAAATAGCCAGAAGTGGAATTGCTGGAGCATATGGTAGTTCCATTTTAGTTTTTTGAGGCTTCTTAATGCTGCTTTCTATAGTGACTGTACCAGGTTACAGTTTTACCAGCATTTCATGAGGAGTCCCTTTTATCCACATCCTGGCCAGCATTTGTTATCTCTTGCCTTTTTGATGGTTGTGTTCTAACAGGCATGAGATGCTTCCTTATTGTGGTTTTGATTTGCATTTTCCTAATAATTAGTGATGCTGAGTATCTCTTCATGTACCTCTTGGCCGTGTCTATTCGGTCTCTCTGTCCGCTTTTAATTGGGTTGTCCGTCTGTTTTGTTGTTGAGTTGCATGTGTTCTTTATACACTTTGGATAGCATCCCCTTACCAGGCAGGTGTATGATTTGTGAACGCCTTCTCCCATTTGGTCGGTCATCTTTCCACTCTGTTGATGGTTTCTCTTGCTGTGAAGAAGATTTTTAGTTTGATGTAGTCCCATTTGTTTATTTCTTTGCTTTTGTTTCCCTTGCCTGAGGAGGCATTTTGAGAAAGATACTGCTAAGACTGATGACAGAGTGTACTGCCTATGTTTTCTTCAGAAGTTTTGTGGTTTCAGATGTTACATTTGAGTATTTCATTGATTTGAGTTGATTTTTCTGTATGGTGTGAGAGAGTGGTTTGGCCTTATTTTTTTCTGCATTGTGGGCCGTCCAGTTTTCCCCATACCGTTTATTAACGAGACTCCTTATTTTATTGTATGTTCTTTGGTCCTTTGTCATAAATTGTCCATCCAGTTTATTTATCATTTTCTTTACTTATACTTTTGGTGTGACATCTAAGAAACCATTGATTAATGCATGGTCACATTTTCACATTTTTCATGTTTTCTTCTAAGAGTTTTATGGTTTTAGCTCTTACATTTAGGTCTTTGATCCATTTTGAATTACTTTTTGTGTATGATATAAAGTGGAGGTCCAAATGCCTTCTTTTCCAAGTGAATATGCAGTTGTCCTGCCGTTTGTTGAGACGTATAGTTATTGTCTATTGAATTGCCGTGGCACCCTTAGTCAAAAACCAGGGCAACTGGAGTTCCCGTCGTGGTACAGCGGAAACAAATCTGACTAGGTTGCAGGTTCGATCCCTGGCCTCACTCAGTGGGTTAAGGATCCGGCCTTGCCATGAGCTTGTGGTGTAGGTTGCAGACATGGCTCAGATTTGGCCTTGCTGTGGCTGTGGTGTCGGTCGGCAGCTGTAGCTCCGATTCCGCCCCTAGCCTGGGAACCTCCATATGCTGCAGGTGCAGCCCTGAAGAAACAAACAGCCACAACCACCACCACAACAAAAACCAATGGACCGTAAATGTAGGGCTTATTTCTAGATTCTAGGTTCTCTTCCATTGAAATGTCTAAATCTATGTCATCTATTCTGTTTCTGTCTCTACTCAGATTTTCTGTTTCTTCTTGTCAGTTTCTATAGTTTTGTAAAGACTTTTATTCATCTGGTTTATCTAACTTCTTGATATAAAATTGTTCTTAGTATTTCCTTATAACACTTTTTACTTCTGTAAGGTTGGTGGTAATGTTTCCTTTTTCATTTCTAATTTTAATAATTCAGTTGTCCCTCTGTTTTTCTTGGTCAGTCTAGGCAAACACATGTCAATTTTTTTTTTTTTTTTTTTTTTTTGTCTTTTTGCCTTTTCTAGGGCCGCTCCCACGGCATATGGAGGTTCCCAGGCAGGGGGTCTAATCAGAGCTGTAGCCACCGGCCTACGCCAGAGCCACAGCAATGCGGGATCCGAGCCGCGTCTGCAACCTACACCACAGCTCACGGCAACGCCAGGTCCCCAACCCACTGAGCAAGGCCAGGGATCGAACCCGCAACCTCGTGGTTCCTAGTCGGATTCTTTAACCACTGCGCCACACCGGGAACTCCCATGTGTCAATTTTATTGATCCCACTTTTGGTTTGTTTTTCTATTCTCTGTTCATTCATTTTTGCTTTAGGATTTGTTATTTCCTTCCACATGGAATATTAGGCAGCAGTTAGTGTTTATAGGAATGATTGATGACATGGAAAAATGTACCCAGAATATGAAGTCAAAATACAGGTAAAAACAATATATTTGATATAAGGTATAGGTGTGTGTGAATGCATGTGAGTGTATTTTAAAGGCCTCAGGGAGATGCAACCAAAGGCTTATGGTGTCTATGTCTGAGAAATGGGATCACTGCTGATACCTGTTTTCATCCATTTCTGAATTTTCTAAATTTTTCCTAAATGAACATGAACCACTTTTATACTCATAGGAGAAATAACATGTTTTTTTGTTTGTTTGTTTGTCCTTTTTTTTTTTTTTCCTTTTCTAGGGCCACTCCCACGGCATATGGAGGTTCCGAGGCTAGGGGTCGAATCGGAGCTGTAGCTGCTGGCCTACGCCACAGCCACAGCAACACAGGATCCGAGCCACTTCTGCAACCTATACCACAGCTCATGGCAACGCCGTATCCTTAACCCACTGAGCAAGGCCAGGGATCGAACCCGCAACCTCGTGGTTCCTAGTTGGATTCCTTAACCACTGCGCCAGGGTGGGAACTCCAGAAATAATATGGTTTTTTAATTAGAGAAGGATTATGTGAAAATTAGTATGATCTTTGCTATGAAGAAGCATTTTCCTAAGCATAAAAGCAATGCATTGTAATTTCACGTAATAGATAAGTTTGATTTTCCTAGACACATTTCTTTGACTATCAGTAAGCATTACTGAAAACTAAAAAGCTGTTACGAACATTTTCTGCAAATATTAGACACAGATATACTACATTGTCCTGAAATCATATGTAATCTGTCTCGTACATTTTAAAAAATATATCATTGATGGAGTTCCTGTTGTCATAATGCCAACTGGTATCCATGAGGATATGGGTTTGCTCCCTGGCCCTGCTCAGTGGGTTAAGGATCTGGCGTCACCATGAACCATGGTGTATGGCACAGACGCGGCCCAGGTCAGGAGTGGCTGTGGCTGTAGTGTAGGTGGGCGGCTGCAGCTCCGATTCAACACCTAGCCAGGGAACTTCCATATGCTACGGGTGTGGCCCTAAGAAGACAAGTATATTTATATACAGATACACACACACAATGAGAAACTTCCAGAAGAAAATATACTACTGCTGTCAATGCTTCTGTTTGGGAGTTGGAGGTGCTTCTAAACATAGTTCTGTGCTTTTCTGCACTTTGCAGACTTTCTGCAAAGAGAGCAGGCATGTGTTCTGTGAGGATCTGCATTGGTTGTAAAGGGCAGGGCTGAGCCTCAGCCGCTGTGCCTGCCAGGGCCTGCCCTCGCCCGGCACCTGCTTGCCGGGGAGGGCCAGGGCAGGGCCTGCAGAGCTCATTCTCCATCACTGCTTGAAAGGCTTACACGGGGGGCGGGGGTTGTCTAGAAAATCTTGTAGATGTATTTTAGGCAAATCCAGTACCCTGGAGAGAGGCCAAACAGATTTCCTGTGTCGGGTTCTGGTCGTGAGAGTGACCCACTTGGGAAACTAAGAAAGGAAAAACAACAAAGTTTAAATTTTTACTTTAATAAGTTCATGTACTGAGATTGAAGCAAAACTCCTGTTTAAATTCTTGCAAATTTATGGTGAATAAAGTCCATCAACATAAACGTGGGTGTGCTAACCTGTATTGACACATGGGGTATGATCTATCTTAAATAGGAAAATGAGACCAAAAATTACCCCATCCCAGGATGGGCGGCTGCTGTGAGCCTGACACTGAACTTGTAAGCAGAGGAAATTCTCCGTCAGGGGTGTGTGGATGGGTGAAAGCCTGCTCTCCCGGGCCAGGGAGTGTGCCTGACACAGCGCTCAGGACGATGCCAGGCCAGAGGTCAGACAGGGGCTCTCAGGGTCTTGGCCTCTTGTTCCTTGGGGGCCATGCCGCCACCATGCATTGGCTCCAAATGCTATTTTTTGAGGTGGAGGAGTGCAGAAGTTCAGCCCCCTGGCTGCCTCCCTCTCTTTTGTGCTGAGACCATCACAGAGAGTGTAATTACTCAGAAACAGTAATTGCATTGGTGGGCTCCGTGGTAGGAACACGGCTGAGTCATCCTTGCCCGCTCTCCCCCCAGAAGCTCTTTTAAACCCTGGTTACCTCGACTTCTTGTTGGCACTGCAGGGCTCTGCATGTGCTGTTGGAGGGGGTGAGTTAACGAGACACTCCATCCCCAGATGGGGGGAACTGTGTCCTCTCGAAGTCAGATGTTTGCTGTGGCCTGTTTCGTTTCGGGTGAAAGCGATGGCATTTGCTCTTCTTTATTGAGCTCTGTCATGGTGTGAGTTCCCACTTAGCAAAAGCAGGACCAGGAGCAGATTTCTAGGATCTGCGGTGCCAAGGTGTCTGGCTGTGAAACCACCAGTCATCATGAAGTAGCCTTGGGAAGGGCTGCGTCGAACCATCCCGTGTCCAGGCTGCCGGTCCCACTTTCTACTGGGCTCTGCCGGCTCATCCTCTCCTGATGCGGAGGGTCCCAGCCCTGCCCCTGCGCAGCGAGGGGGACAGCCTGGCCTCTCCCTGTGCTCGTGGGGGTGGGCCAGGCCGTTGCGTGGAACACGGACACCAAGTTTGAAGTAAAATGCGAGGTGCGAGGACGGCTAAGGGCACAGATGTGTGCCGTGTGGGTGGCCGTGGGCGGGAAGGGCAGGGCTGGGGCCTCAATGGGACCGCGCAGAAAACCCTCGCTGCCTGAGGTCCTGCTGTCCGGTCTGGGGCTGGAACGTGCAGGCAGCTCCGGTCGGGCGGGGCAGCGGGAGGATGAAACCATCCCTCGGCGAGGGCTCTGCTCCCCATGGATGTTCTGGTTGGAAAACTAAGATGCCGTGAAATGCCTGTACCCCTCTAAGTAGGAAAAGGACAGATAGCTTCCATGAGCGCAGGACTGCTATTTGTATTTATGGTGAAAGCTGGACAAGGAGCTCAAGTTTGCTTGTTAATTGTGCCGCATTTCTAGTGTGTGCTTTTAGGAGGTCTTTCTAATGGTAAAATTCTGTCGTGTGTGTGCAGTCACTTGTGTGGTGCTGGGGTGTCGTGTTCAAGCCAAGGCTGATGCGGGAGCCCCGGCTCGCTGGCCCCGCGAGGTCAACAGCACCTGCCACTCGGGCGGCGCCCTCAGCTCCAAATGACCGCGTCTAGTCACCCGTGTCCCACCTGTGCTCCTCCTCACCAGCTCAATTCTGAGCCCGTTGTGGCAGGTATCACGTCTCGCCTTTCTTTTCCTACCGATAAGTTTCATTCTGTGGTTTTGGAAGAAGAGACAGTGCCCACAGACGGAACGGCGGGCCCCCAGGCGTCCCAGCCAGCTTTTCCGAACAGCCCATCCATTCTCCTTCGGGGCCCAGCCCCCCAGGGAGAGGAGCCCCGACCTCCCGCCAAGTGTTCTTTCCGATGTTTCACGGTGGCAGGGAACACAGCTCTGTCCCTGCCACCGTGGGGCCCACCTCTACTGGGGACAAGAGACCCAGAATGAAGGAAGTGACCTAAAACCCAGCAGGCACATGCCAGGTGGGCTAGACCTGGAAGGCAAAGGGGGGCACCGGCTGGGGGTCCCGGGAGGCCTTTTGGAGGGGTTGGTGGCACAGGGAGCTGGCGCACAGAGGAGACCCCAGGTGGGGTGCGCTTGCTCGGTGGAGAGGGAACACGGGAGCGCAGCTGCAGGTGAGGCCGGGGTGGCCGAGCCTGCGGGGGGGCGGGAGAGCAGATGGTGGGTGCTGACCGGAGCAGGGTGAGGAGCACTGGGGTGACTCCTGGGGGCTTGAGTGGCTGAGGGGGTGCCCTAGGGAGAGGCCGGTTTAGGGGTGGAGGGAAGTCAAGGGCTGGTCTTGGACGCCCAGGTGGCGTGGTCAGGTAGGGGGCAGAACCAGGGAGGTGGATGGGAGTTGGCAGTGGGGAGAGGGCACTGGCGGCCATAGCCGCTGGCCTCACCTGGGGACGAGCGTGTCGTCAGCGGCAGGAGCAGGGCCCAGGCCAGGCCCAAGGAGCCTGTGGCTGAGCTGCCTGAGGCGGTCCGGCGCGCTGACCTTGGCCCCGCGGCGTGCTGGGAGGCCCACCCCACTCACCACCCCGCAGCCCAGGGCCCTCGATCCAACCCGGGCCCCGCGGCCCCTCCCCGCGGTTCGTCCCTGTCTGTGATCTCCCGTCTTTGGCGGCCCGCCCTTGGAAGCATGTCTCCGCATGACCTGCCCGCGCTCCATGCCCGGGCCGGGCTCTGGCCGGTCGAGAGAACACACCTTCCTCTTTCGCCACCACCTTTTCATGGGCCTCTTTGCCATCCACGTGCTTTCTTTGGTGAAGGATTCGATCAGATATTTTGCCCATTTAAAAGTTGGGTGGTTTGTTGTCTTGTTGCTTTTGAGTTCTTTGTATAGTCTGGATACCATCCTTTATGGAGTCCATGTTTTGCAAGTATTTTCTCCTAGTTTGTAGGTTGACTTCTCATGTTTATGTCTTTTGAAGATCAGTGTTTTTAAATTTCATGACGTCTCACTTATCAGCTTTTTAAAAATACATCATGGATTTTGAATCATACTTAAGAATTCTTTGTGAAACTGGAGATCTGTATGATTTTTATTCTTATTTCTCTCATTCTTTTGGAAATTTTATATTTTGGCTATTACATTTAAGTGTATGATGTATTTTTAATTGCTTTTATATGAGATGTGAAGAAAATATCAAAATCTCCTGTGTGTGTGTGTGTGTGTGTGTGTGTGGTATCCATTTGTTCCAGCATCACTTGTTAAAAAAGATTACCCTTTACCCATTCAGTTGCCTTGGAACCTTTGTCAGAAGTCAGTAGACTCTGCGTGTGTGCGTGTGTGGGTGCGTGCGTGCGTGCGTGCGTGTGTGTGTGTGTGTGTGTGTGTGTGTGTGTTTAAGGGTACCTGGAAGTTGGCTTCATCGGGAATGGTAAGACAGGCAGATATGGAAATGACTGGCATGGAGGAAGAAGTTTATACTCACAGATCCCTGGAAATAGAAGGCAGGGCAGGTCATTCAAGGCCACATGGGGAAGCACCAGGGTCAGCCAGGAGGTGGAGAACAGGTGAGGCAGGGTCAGCAGGCTTAAGGTTGACTGGTTTGAATAATTTCAGCAGGTCCTAGGGCGAGATGTCTGGCACCTGCCCTGGGTGATTAGGGAAGGTGGATAGTGGCCCAGGAGTGAGGACCCCATCGAGCAGGTGGTTGGGGTGTGGGCTCTGAATTGGTTGGTTTGCATTTGAAAGGTGCCCCCAGGGTGAGTTGTTTATTTGCCTCTAGAAGTTGGCTAACTCTAGGAGGGCAGTCCTTCGGAACCAGCAAGGCCCAGCTGTCAAAGCACAGAAAATTAAAAAAAACAAAACAAAACAACAACACACAAAAAACCAAACAACTCATGGCTAACAAAGTGTAGACTATTTCTGGAGCCTCTATTCTGTTCCTTTGAACAATTTATTTATCTTTATGAGTGTAGCTTTATAATAAATCTTGCAATAAGTTCTCCTACGTTGTTCTTTTTCAAAGTTGTTTTGGCTCTTTTATTTTAGAATCAGCCAAATCTGCTCTGATTTTGATTGAGAGTTCATTGACTTGATAGATTAGCTTGGTGCTGTTGCCATCTTGTTGGGTAGAAGTGCCAAGTGGGAGCATCTTTGCTTTGTCTCTGATCTTAGGGGACAGCAGCTTTTTACTGGATGTCCTTTGTCAGGTTCAAAAAGTGCTCTTATATTTGAAATTTGCTAAGAATTCTTTCATAAGTGGTATTGAATTTTGTCAAATGCTTTCTCTACATCTTTTGAGATGATCATATAGTTTTTTCTTTTTTTCTGTTTATGTGGTCCGCTCATGTGAAAAATTTTAGGCACCCTCAAAGATACTGTGGGTTTGCTTCCAGACCATAGCAATAAAGCAAATTTTGAAGTAGAGCGAGTCCCATGAATGTTTCGGTTTCCCAGTGCACATGAACGTTACGTTTACACGATACTGTAGCCTGTAAGTGCGCCATAGCATTATGTCCTAAAAACAACACACATAGCTCAATTTTAAAATACCTTATTGCTAAAAAATGCTAATCATCATCTGGACCTTCAGTGAGTTGTGATCTTTGTGCTGGTGGAGGGTTTGAAATATCACAAGAACCACCAAAATGTGGCACAGACACGTGAAATGAGCAGCTGCTGTTGGAAAAAAGGAGGGATAGATGTGCTCAGTGTAGCGCTGTGCCGCCTTCAGTCTGTGACAGACCTGCTGTCTGCCGAGCACCGCAAAGGGAGGTGCAGCGAGAGGAGGTGTGCCTGGGTGTTGGTTTCTTTTGTTTTAGCATAAAATCATTTGCATTTCTGGATTGAAATCCACTTTGATATGATATACTTTTTTATATTGTAGGATTGGATATGTTAAAATTTCTGCATCTGTATATGAAGAATATTGGTGTCTTTACCTGTGGTTTTTTTTTTTTTTTTGGTTTTGGTGTCAGATTTATGCTTGCTTCGGAGACAGAGTTGAAAAGTGGTCTTTTATATTCACTTTTCAGATCAAGTTAGCAAGAAAGTGGTATTATTTCTTCTTTGAGGATTTCTTCTATTGAAGCCTTTGGCTCTTTTTTTTGGTGGGAAGTTTTTTGTTTTTTGTTTTTTTTTTTTTAAACTCAATGAATTTTACTACATTTAAAGTTGTACAGTGATCATCACAACCCAGTTTTATAACAATTCCATCCCAAACCCCGAGCCTATCCCCCATCTCCCAACCTGTCTCCTTTAGAAACAAGACATTTTTCAAAGCCTGTGAGTCAGTATGTGTTCTGCAAAGAAGTTCATTATGTCCTTTTTTTAGATTCCACATGTAAGTGATAGCATGTGATGTTGGTGTCTCACTGTCTAACTTCACTTAGCATGATAATTTCTAGGTGCATCCATGTTGCTGCAAATGCCATTATTTATTTCCTTTTAATGGCTGAGTAATATTCCATTGTGTGTATGGCGTCTTCTTGACCCACTCCTCTGTCAATGGGCATTTAGGTTGTTTCCATGTCTTGGCTATTGTACACAGTGCTGCTGTGAACATTGGAGTATATGTAGATTTTCGAGTCATGGTTTTCCTTGGATAGATGCCCAGGAATGGGATTGCTGGATCAAATGGTCATTCTGTTTTTAGTTTTCTGAGAATCTCCATACTGTTTTCCACCAATTTCCATTCCCACTAACAGTGTAGTAGGTTTCCCTTTTCTCCACACCCTCTCCAGCCTTTATTGTTTGTAGACTTTTTGATGATGGCCATTCTGGCAGGTGTAAAGTGGTACTTGAGTAGTGTTGAGAGCAGACATCCTTGTCTTGTTCCTGATGTCAGCAGGAATTATTTCAGCTTTTTGTCACTGAGAGTGATGTTAGCTGTGGGTTTCTCATATATGGCCTTCATTATGTTGAGGTAGGTTCTCCCTATGCCCACTTTCTGGAGGTTTTTGGGGTTTTTTTTGTTTTGTTTTGGTTTTGTTTTTTCATCAGAAATGGGTGTTGGATTTTGTCAAAAGCTTTTTCTGCATCTATTGAGAGGATCATATGGTTTTTATTCTTCAGTTCGTTAGTGTGGTGTATCACCCTGGGTAATTTGTGGATATTGAAGAATCCTTGCATCCCTGGAATAAATCCCACTCGATCATGATGTACAATCCTTTTAATGTATTGTTGAATTTGGTTTGCTAGTATTTTTTTGAGGATTTTTGCATCTGTGTTCATTAGTGATATTGGCCTGTAGTTTTCTTTTTCTGTGGTATCTTTCTCCGGTTTTGGTATCAAGGTGATAGTGGCCTCATAGAATGAGTTTGGGAGTGTTTCTTCCTATGCAATTTTTTGGAATAGTTTCAGAAGGATAGGTGTTAGCTCTTCTCTAAATAATAGAATTCACCTGTGAAGCCATCCGGTCCTGGACTTTTGTTTGTTGGAAGTTTTTAAATCACAGTTTCAATTTTAGTTCTTGTGCTTGGTCCATTCATCTTTTCTATTTCATCTTAGTTTAGCCTTGAAAGATTGTACTTTTCTAAGAATTTGTCCATTTCTTCTAGGTTGTCTGTTTTATTGGCATATAGTTGCTTGTAATAGTCTCTTATGGTCTTTGTATTTCTGTGATGTCCATTGTAACTTCTTTTTCATTTCTAATTTTATTGATTTGAGTCCTCTCTCTTTTTTTCTTGAGGAATCTGGCTAAGGGTTTATCAATTTTGTTGACCTTCTCAAAGAACCAGCTTTTAGTTTCATTGATCTTTTCTATGGTTTTCTTTGTTTCTATTTCATTTATTTATGCTCTGATTTTTCTGATTTCTTTCCTTCTGCTAACTTTAGGTCTTGCTTCTCGCCGTAGATGTGAAGTTAGGTTGTTTATTTGAGCTTTTTCTTGTTTCCTGAGGTAGGCTTATATTGCTATAAACTTCCCTCTTAGAACTGCTTTTGCTGAATCCCATAGGTTTTGGATCGTTGTGTCTTTGTTGTCATTTGCTTCTAGGTATTTTTAAATTTCCTCTTTGATTTCTTCAGTGATCCATTGGTTGTTTAGGAGCATGTTGTTTAGTCTCCACTTGGTGTTTTTTGCAGTTTTTTGTTGTTGTTGTTGTTGATTTCCAGTCATATGGCATTGTGGTCAGAAAAGATTCTAGATATGATTTCAATTTTCTTAGTTACCGAGGCTTGATTTATGGCCCAGGATGTGATCAATCCTAGAGAATGTTCTGTGTGCACTTGAGAAGAATGTGTATTCTGCTGCTTTTGGATGGAATGTTCTATAAATGTCTATTAAGTCCATCTGGTCTAATGCATCATATAGGGCCTGTGTTTCCTTGTTGATTTTCTGTCTGGATGATCTGTCCGTTGCTCTAAGTGGAGTGTTAAAGTCCCCTGCTATTAATGTGTTATTGTCAATTTCTCCTTTTAAAGTTGTTAGCAGTTGCCTTATATATTGAGGTGATCCAGTGTTGGGTGCATATATATTTGCAGTTGTTTATCTTCTTCTTCTGTTGATCTTTTGATAATTATGTAATGTCCTTCTTTGTCTCTTATAATATTCTTTATTTTAAGGTCTATTTTGACTGATATGAGTATTTCTACTCCAACTTTCTTTTGATTCCCATTTGCATGGAATATTTTCTTCCATCCTCTCACTTTCAATTTATATGTGTCCCTAGAACTGAAGTGGGTTTCTTGAAAGCAGCATATATATAGGTCTTGTTTTTGTATCCATTCAGCCAGTCTATGTCTTTTGGTTGGGGCATTTAGTCCATTTACATTTAAGGTAATTATTGATATATATGTTCTCCTGCCATTTTATTAACTGTTTTGGATTTGTTTTTGTGGTCTTTTTTCTTCCCTTCTTCTCTTCTGGTTTGATGACTATCTTTGGTGTTGTATTTGAGTTGCTTTTTCTTATTTGTGTGTATCTGTTGTACATTTTTGGTTTGCAGTTACCCTGTAGTTTTATTTATTTATTTATTATTTTTAAAAATTATTTTTATTTTTTTCCCATTATAGCTGGTTTACAGTATTCTGTCAATTTCCTACTGTACAGCAAGGTGACCCAGTCACACATACATATATACATTCTTTTTTCTTACATTATCATTCTCCATCATAAGTGACTAGATATAGTTCCCAGTGTTCTACAGCAGGATCTCATTGCTTATCATTCCAAAGGCAATAGTTTGCATCTATTAACCCCAAATTCCCTGTCCATCCCATTCCCTCCCCCTCCCCCTTGGCAACCACAAGTATGTTCTCCATGTCCATGATTTTCTTTTCTATGGAAAGGTTCATTTGTGCCATATATTAGACTCCAGATATAAGTGATATCACCCTGTAGTTTTTATATAGGCATATATATATATATATATATATATATATATATATATATATATACACAAGATTGTTTTAAGTTGTTGGTCTCGTAATTGCAAGTGCATCTCCAGTGTCCTGCATTTGTACCCTCCTCTTCTCATGATTTCTTTCTTTTTTTTTAATAACACTGTTTTTCACCATCGTTGTTGGTTTTCATCTTTCCTCTCCCTTTCTTCTGATTTGTCACAGGTATTTTATTATTATTATTTTTGTTTTTTGTTTTTGTCTTTTCTAGGGCCTCACCCACAGCATATGGAGGTTCCCAGGCTAGGGGTCTAATTGGAGCTGCAGCCACTGGCCTACACCACAGCCACAGCAACGAAGGATCCGAGCCACATCTGCAACCTACACCACAGCACACAGAAATGCTGGATCTCCAATCCACTAAGTGAAGCCAGGGATTGAACCTACAACCTCATGGTTCCTAGTCAGATTCGTTAACCACTGAGCCATGATGGGAACTCCTCATGATTTCTGATTTTGGTAGCATCTTTGTGTGTGGATGATTTCCTACCTTTGCTATATATATGCCTTTACTGTTCTGCCTTGTCATTTGTAATATTTTTGTTTCTAGTTGTGGCCTTTTTCTTTTCCACCCAGAGAAGTTCCTTTAGTATTTGCTGTAAAGCTAGTTTAGTGGTGCTGAATTCTCTTAGCTTTTTCTCGTCTGTAAAGCTTTTGATTTCTCCTTCAAATCTGAATGAGAGCCTTGCTGGGTAGAGTAATCTTGGTTGGAGGTTTTTTCCTTTCATCACTATAAGTATACCATGCCACTTCCTCTGGTCTGCAGTTTCTGCTGAAAAAACCTGCTGATAACCTAATTGGGATTCCCTTGTATGTTATTTGTTTCTTCTCCCTAGCTGCTTTCGGCATTTTCTCTTTGTCTTTAATTTTGGTCAATTTGATTAATATGTGTCTCAGGGTGTTCCTCCTTGGGTGTATTTTATATGGTACTCATTGTACTTCCTGGATTTGAGTGAGTGATTCATGTTAGGAAAGTTTTCAGCTAGTATCTCTTCAGATATTTTTTCTGGCCCTTTCTCTCTCTCCTCCTTCTGGCACCTCCATAATACGTATGTTGATGCATTTAATATTGTCCCTTATTTCTTTTAGATTGTCTTCTTTTCTTTTCAATCTTTTTTCTCTTTTCTGTTCTGCATCAGTGATTTCCACTAGTCTGTCCTCCACCTCACTTATTTGTTCTTCTGCCTCCTGTATTCTGCTGTTGGTTTCTTCTAATGAATTTTTTATTTCAGCTATTGTATTTTGCACCTCTGCTTAATTCTTAAATCTTGTATTTCTTTGCTCGGTGTTTCTTGTAATTTATCAATATTTGCCTCCAACTTATTTCCAATGTCCTGAATCATCTTCATTATCATCAGTCTCATCTTTTTCATGGAGGTTGATAATCTCCAGATCGCTTAGCAGTTTTGGGGGGGGGGTTCTTGCTCCCTTATCTGAGTCATAATTTTCTGTCTTTTAGATTTTTGGTGCAGTCTCCTTTTTGCAGACAATAGAGTTGTAGCCTCTCTTGCTTCTGATGTCCACCCCCCTTGTGGCTGAAATTGGTATGGGGGCTTGCTGTAGGCTTCCTGATGAGAGGGACTGGTTCCTGCCCACTGGTAGGTGGAGCTTATTCTTATTCCTCTGGTGGGTGGGGCTTTGTCTCTGGGTGAGATTAGAGGCAGTTGTGTGCCTGGAAGATCTTTAGGCAGCCTGTTTGCTGATAGGTGGGGCTGTGATCATTGGGAAGCTTTTTGTGTTGAATACATATAGAGTTATCTGATTTTTCTTGAGTGAGTCGTGATAGATTTATTGTTCTAAGAATTCCATCTAAGTTAAATTTATTGGCATGCATAGTTGGTGACATTCCCTTATTATACTTATTTCTTTTTACCAAAGTGAATTTCACATAACGCATAATTAATCATTTAAAATTTCTTTAAAATTATGGTTGATTTATAGTGTTCCTTTAATTTCTGCTATATAGAAAAGTGATGCAGCCACTCATACTCACACATTCTTTTTTTTTTTTTCTTTCATTTTCCATCATGTTCTAACCCAGGAGACTGGGCACAGTTCCCTGTTTTATACAGCAGGACCCCATCACTCATTCGTTCTAAATGTAACCATCTGCATCTACCAACCCCAAACTCCCAATCAGCCTCCCCTCTCCCCACTCCCCCCCGGCAAACACAAGTCTCTCCTCCATGTCCGTGATCTGTTTCTGTTTTGTAGATAGATCATTTGTGCCATATTTTAGACTCCACATATAAGTGATATGGTGTTTGTCTTTCTCTTTCTGATTTACTGCTCGTATGAGAATCTCTAGTTCCATCCATGTTGCTGCAAATGGCATTATTTTGTCTTTTTTAATGGCTGAGTATTATTCCATTATATATACACACTACATCTTCTTAATCCGTTTATCTGGCAGTGGACATTTGGGTTGTTTTCATGTCTTGGGTATTGTGAATATTGCTGCAGTGAACATAGGGGTGCATGTCTTTTTCAGTGATAGTTTTGTCCAGGTATGTGCCTAGGAGTTGGATTGCTGGATCATATGGTAGTTCTATATTTAGTTTTCTGAGGTACCTTCATGCTGTTTTCTATAGTGGTTGTACCAATTTACATTCCCACCAACAGTGAAGGAGGATTCCCTTTTCTCCACACCCTCTATAGCATTTTCTGTTTGTTGACTTGTTAATGATGGCCACTCCAGCTGGTGTGAGGTAGTACCTCATTGTAGTTTTGATTTGCATTTCTCTAGTAATTAATAATGTTGGGCATTTTTTCATGTGCCTGCTGGCCATCTGTATTTCTTCTTTGGAGGAATGTCTATTCAGTTCTTCTGCCCATTTTTTGATTGGGTTGTTTGTTGTTGTTGAGTTGTATGAGTTGTTTGTATATTTTGGAGATTAAGCCTTTTTTGGTTGCATCATTTCCAAAGATTTTCTCCCATTCTGTGGGTTGTCTTTTTTTTTTTAATGGTTTCCTTTTCTGTGCAAAAGCTTTTGAGTTTAATTAGGTCCCATTGGTTTATTTTTGCCTTTATCGTCATTATTCTAGGGGGTGGATCAAACAAGATGTTGTTGTGATTTATGTCAAAGAGCATTCTGCCTATGTTTTCCTCTAAGAGTTTTATAATATCTGGCCTTACATTTAGGTCTTTAATCCATTTTGAGTTTATTTTTGTGTATGGTGTTAGAGAATGTTCTAATTTCATTCTTTCAATGCAGCTGTCCAGTTTTCCCAGTACCACTTATTGAAGAGACTGTCTTTCCTCCACTGAACGTTCTTGCATCCTTCATCATAGAGTAGTTTTCCATAGGTGCTTTGGTTTATTTCTGGGCTTTCTATCCCATTCCATTGATCTGTACTTCTGTTCTAGTGCCAGTACCATACTGTTTTGATGTTGGTGGCTTTGTAGTATAGTCTGAAGTCAGGGAGCCTGAGTCCTACAGTTCTGTTTTTTCTTTTCAATTTTGTTTTGGATATTTGGGGTCTTTTGTGTTTCCTTACAAATTTTAAAATATTTTGTTCTAGTTCTGTAAAGAATGTCATTGGTAATTTGATAGGGATTGTGTTGACTCTGTAGATTGCCTTAGGTAGTATTGGCATTTTGACTGTATTGATTCTTCCAATCCAAGAACATGGTATATCTTTCCATCTATTTGTGTCATTTTTGATTTCTCATCAGTGTCTTATAGTTTTCAGAGTATAGGTCTTTTGTTTCTTTAGGTAGGTTTATTCCTAGGTATTTACAGCTAATCAATTGTAAAGTGTACAGTTCAGTGGCATTCAGTGCATTAAACAGTATTCCACAACCATCACACAGTTTTAGACTTTTTCGAAGTCTGAGACTTTTTCATCACCTCAGAGGAACAACCCCACACCCATTAAGTAATAACTCTTCATTTCTCCTTTCCCCATCACCTGGATACCACTAATCTGCTCTCTCTGGATGTACCTATTCTGGATATTTCATATAATGGAATCATACAATATATGACCTTTATGCCTGGCTTCTTTTATTGAGCTGAATCCTTTCAAGGTTCATCTGAGTTGTAGCATGTTCCGCATGTTATTGCTTTTTATGGCCATAGAATATTTCATTGAGTGAACGTATTGCAATTTATTTATCCAGTCATTCATTGATGGACATTTGGGTTGTTTCTGCATTTTGGCTGTTGTGAATTATGATGCTGTGAGTGAGTATCTGTCTGATTCTCTTTTCAATTCTTTTGGATATATACCTGGAGGTGGAACTGCTGAGTCATATGACAATTCTGTGTTTAACTTTTTGAAGAACTGGCAGACTGTTTTCCATAGAGGCTGAACAATTTTACATTCACACCAGCAGCGTATGAATGTGCTATTTCTCCACGTCCTCACCAACGCTTGATGTATATTTCTGTTGTTTTTGTCAGTTATGTCACGTTGGGTGATAATGTTGTTTGAATCTTCTAGATGCTGTACTGATCTTCTGTCTAGTTGTTTTGACCCTTTTATTGTTATGTAATGCCCCTATTTTACTTCTTTTAATATTCTTTCCTCTGAAACCTACTTTTTCTGATGTTAATATAGCCATTCCATCTTTTTCCATCCCTTTAATTTAATGTGAGTATATTTATATTTTTAAAGGTTGTTTTTCTGGGGGGTTGTTTGTTTGTTTTATTTGTTTTTTGCTTTTTAGGGCCACACACATGGCATATGCGGGTTTCCAGGCTAGGGGTCAAATTGGAGCTGCAGTTGCCAGCCACAGCCACAGCAATGCAGGATCCGAGCCACATCTGCAATTTATACCACAGCGCTTGGCAACATTGGATCCTTAACCCACTGAGCGAGGCCAGTGATCGAGCTCACATCCTCATGGATACTAGTCTGGTTCATAACCCACTGAGCCATAGTGGGAACTCCCTAAAGTGGGTTTTTTAAAATAAATAGTGTATAGTGAGGTTTAGCCAATCTTCAAATCTCTGTATTCCAATTATGATGTTTTAGACCAATTACATTTAATGTGACTATTGATATAATTGAGTCTAAATCTATCATTTTGCTATTTGAGTTTCTGTTTATCCCATTTGGTATTAGATCCTCTTTTTTTTTTTGGCATTACTTTGAGTTGAATACTATTTATGATCAATTTTTCAATTTTATCACCTTTACTAGCTTATTAGCTGTATGTCTTTTTTTTAGAAGTTGCTTTGGGATTCATTGTGTGTATCCTTACTTATCACTGTCTGTCTTAAGTAGTATCATACTAGTTCACTTACAGTATAAAACCTAACAGCAGTATGCTTCCGTCCCACTTCTCCTGGCCTTTGTGTTATTGTGTTGTGCCGTTTTGTTTCTGTAAGCCCTGCAATACATTGTTATTACTTTTGCTTTAAATAGTCCATTATCTTTTAAAACAACCTTAAAAATTAAGAAAAGGTTTCTCTTACTCATTCGTGATTTCTCTGTTTCCAGTGCTTTCCATTTCTTTTTGTAGATCTAGATTTCCTTTGATATCGTCTTTCTTTTGTAAGATGGACTTTAATATTATTTGTGGTTCAGAAGTGTCAGTAATGAATCGTTTCAGCATTTGTTTGTTAGAAAAAGTCTTCATTGTCCCTTTGTATTTTTGAAAGTTATTTTCACTGTTTATCGTATTTTAGGTTGAAAGTTTTTTCCTTCCTTTGGCGATGTCATTCCCTTGACTTCTGGCTTGCTTGCTTCTGGGAAGCCTTTGTTCACCATGTCTGTACATAATGTCTCTTTTTTCTCTGGCTGCTTTTACGATTTTCTCTTTGGGTCAGTTGATTATGATGTGTCTCGGATTGATTTCCTCCGTGTTTTCTTCTGCTTGAGAATTGTTGACCTTCTTGGATTTATGGATTCATAATTTTCATCAATTTTTGAAAAAATTTTGTCCTTCTTTCTTTAAATATGTTGTTGACCCATCCTGTTCTCCCTCCCAATTGTCCAATAACACAAATATTTGTTGTTTTAAGGAAGAGGGAGTCTTTCTTTCCCTGTGTTTTATTTTAGATCTTTTTTATCTGCACAGATTTTTTTTCCACACATTGACTAATTTTCCCTTTTCTAGCGTCTAATGTGATATTAATGCCATCTAGTGTATTCTTCATTTCAGATATATTTTTCACCTTGAGGTGTCTGATTTGGGTCTTCTAAAAAATGCTTTTCCTGTCTCTCCTAAGAGGTTATGCTTTCCTCTGCCTCCTTGAACGTGGACACTGTGTTTATAAGGGCTGTGATCGGACCTTATGGACCAGTGACTTCCTTCCGGATCTTTTTCTGACGGATCTCTGTGCTCGTTAGGAGGCACAGTCTCCCGCTTCTTCCCTCCTCCTCCCTCCCTCCCTCCCTTCCTTTCTCCATGCCTGGAATTTTGTCAGTGGTTGACAGACATCATGACTTTATGTTGGTAGGTTCTGTCGTCTTTCCAGCATTTTAAACTTTCCTTTGGAAGATGCCTTTGCTCCTTGGAACGTTTAGGGCCTGTGGTCGTTTGTTGTGAGCATTGTTCGAGGCACCTGGTTGAGAGCACCGAGGCTGTGCTCTCCGGTGCCCAGCGGCCCCGTGTCCCAGCTGCTGGTCCCTCGGGAGTGTGGTCCGTTCCTGGGGCAGTGGCCGTCACGGCAATCCTCTGTCCTGCCTCCTGGCCTCACTCACGTGCTGATCAGCGTCCTGGCGGGGACGCAAGTGAACCTCCACTGGAGTTCTTTAGTTTGATAGGATTTGATGTCTAAGGGGGGAGATCATTCTTTGGGTTCCTTTCTGCTGAGCACCTCCAGTTGTAATTATTGTTTTTAACTTGTTTACAGGGCTGTCCACAGACAGAGAGCGAGGAGCGAGAGAGAGAGAGAGCGCGCGCTTCACATGATTCCATGTAAGTAGTGCTTCTTACGACACCGTTAGAGATGCATGTCTTTAAATTTAGTGTTTCTCTCTACGTCAGTTGAGTTTTAAAGACTTGCTTGCATATGAAGCCGTGTGTCCTGCTGACTCTCCTTGTGGCCTGGTTTTCTGTCACATGACGACCTGTTACAGGTCAGGGTGGGGTGTCAGTGTCAAATGGGCACGATTTCCCTTCTGGCTTCTGCAGGACAGATGTTTAAAAAGAGATGGTTTCTTCCTTTTCTGTTAACCTTTCTTCTTCAGAGTCAAGGAGACCAGACCACCCAGCAGGGGCCAGTTTGCTTGTGCCGAGTGGACATTGCCTTTGTCCCATGTTCCAGCAGTGACGCATGTTCAGTGGCCGTGTGCGGTGGTGCACATCCTGGCCCTGTGGACACCTCTTTGTGGCCATGACTCCAGTTTTGCAAAACCACCTTGAAAGGATTCATTTTAAACTTACCCTTAAGGTGCCTTCATTTTTCTAAAGCTTGTAAATGTTATTTTCTAAAAGTTTTCAGCAGTCTTGCCTGGAAGACTGGCGTGGTCCCAATGGCGGCCGATGGCCCGAAGTGCCCTCTCTGTGCCCGTTCTGCTGGTCTGAGTGCCTCATGTCTGACTCCACACTTGGCCTCGCAGTGCCCTGAGGGGCAGGTGCTGGCATTCTACCCACTTTTCAAGGCCTGGCGAGGTGACATCACTGGGCTTGTCAGTGGTGAGACTGGGATTTGAGCCAAGGCCTCCAAGCTCATGAGCCCAAGTCCACTTGGCGGTGGCAGGATAAGCAGGAGCTGCCTTGATGAGGGCACATGGGCTCTAGACTCGGTGTCTGTCCTTCCCAGTGGCCTGGTCTACAGCCCCGAGTGGGTCCTGAGCTCAGCTGGTCCTGATTGGAGAGCACCACAAGCACCGCAGGGCCCTTCTGGGGCCTGTCGCCAGCAGCCCCCTTGGGAGACCTGAAAGATGGGGCCAGGGGGCAGGGAGCACATACACGTGGTACTTAGGGCTACTAGGTGACTGGACAGACTGATTTTTCTTTTTTTTGGGCATATGGAGTCCCCAGGCCAGGGATCAGATCGGAGCCGTCGTTGTGACCTAAGCCACAGGACAGATCCATAACCCACTGTGCCGAGCGTCAGACTTGCGTCCCAGCACTCCCAAGATGCCACCAGTCCCGTTGCACCACAGTGGAAACTCCTGGGCATACTGATATTTGAGGAGGAATGTTCTTATTCTTAATTAAATTGCTTGAGCAAAGATCTTAATTACTCTTTCATTCATTCGGCAAATATTTGTAGAAAGCTTGTGATGGGCTGGCTACTCTTCTGGAAGCCCAGCTTCCTTTGTTCCATCCTCGTGGGGGTTACCAAGCATAAAACAACAGGCCTCCACATCACGTGCCGTGTCAGGTGCCGATGCTTGCTGGGGAGGGATGAGAAGGGTGGGGAAGGGGGAGGGATGGCAAGGGTGGGGGCGGGGAGTCCTGATGCAGCTCTGAAGACTGGTCAGGGCACCCTGGAAAGGGGCATCTGAGCGGGGCCTCGGGGGAGGCCCAGGAGCGACCCTGTGGGGAGGAGGGTAGAGGGTTCCAGGCCCGGGGGAGCCAAGCGAGCTGGGCGCAGGCCCAGGAGATGCGGGGCAGTGGGGACAGCAGGGCCCAGCCGTCCCTCCCAGGCCTTTCTCGAATGGGGGAGGGCCTAGTGTGGAGCTGTGTTGGATTGCTGCGTCTTCAGACTAAGGCTCTTATAATACCTGCTCCTTAGAGGACATCCAAATCCCTCCTGGCTTGGGACCAGCTTTGTAACTGTGCAAATGTGGATCTGATTTTCACAGAAGTCCCGGGGGAGGGGCCTCTGGAAGTCAGGCGTATGAACAACACCGCATGTGCTGGGCCTCCCCCGGGGCTTTGCTCTTGTCCACGGCCCTCTCCCAGGCAGCCAGGCACCTGAGCTGGGAAGGGGGCCTGCTGTTCTGGAAATGCACCAGTGTGCTTGTAGGGATGGGGGGTGCTGGCCCAGAGCTGCTCACCCTGGGTGTGTGTGCGGGTTCACGGCTGTGTGAGCCCTAGTGCAGGCGTAGAGGCCGCGGCGCCTGGGCTGAGAGGCAGACAGCGGGGCAGTGTGAGCAGATCCTGGAACCCCCAAGGCCGGGCGCAGGCCAGGCAGCGAGCTCTTGGTAGGGCGCTGTGGCCTCTTGGCGGGCCAGGAGGGGGCCGTTAGAAGTACTGAGCTGCTGGGAACAGAAATGAGCCCACTTCCACTTGGTGGAGCCCCGCGGCGTCTTCCTGGGGGGGTCCCCGGGGTGTGACGAGCCAGAACGGAGCTCATCTGCAGTGGATGTTTCCCAGGGGAGGTGGCGGCTCTGGAAGAAGTTGGTTTTCCATTTGCACGTCTGCCCAGAACTTTTCTCGCTTCCTCAGGGTGGTGTGCAGGGCGGTCTTCCGAGGCGCAGCTGCGCTCAGACAGCGGGGACGCTGATGGCGCTTTGTTTTGTGGGGCCCTCCGGCTCCCCCAGCTCCAGACTGAGCCTAGGACCACACTCAGATCAAGAAATGCACAAATAAGGATAATGAAAACTTTGTTGAAACCCGTATTTACTCTGCTGGCTCTGCCCCTTTGTAATACGGGCCTGTTTGCTTCTTAGGCTTTTCCCCCTGCATGAAGATAACAGCTTTCACTACACAACTGAAACATGAACACGAACTTGAAAACTCACCTAATAGTGAACCCGGACAGAGCCGCGCCTGCGCTCCTCCATCAGGGCGCCCGCCCTTCGTGTTCCTCTCGGAGACCCCTCCGGCTTCGGCCCTCGGTTCGTGGGGCAGCCCTGAGCGCACCCTCTCACAGCCCGGTCCTTCCTGGCCCTGCGCCGTCCCCTCCAGGCAGCACCAGTGTGGTGCTGCCTGGAGGCCCTGCAGCTCTGCAGACTGGCCAAGGCCTGGGGCCTCAAGCCCTGGCAGGTCTGCTTCTGTCGGGGGCTTTGTTGCGCCTCGGCTCTTTCTTCCTCAGGCTTCTGCTGTCACTGGGCCTCTGTCTCAGGGCTGGCTGTGCCTTGTAATTCAAAGAGCAAAGTTGAGATAGGAGATTGGTGGGAAGCCTGTGTGAGGAGCACGCAGACTTTCAGCGCTGCTTCCACCTACAGAGCCCCTTCCCCAGGCTGAGGACTGAGGGCTGGGCCAGCCTGCAGCACAGCAGCGGGGCTGACCTGACAGAGGCTGGGGTGCACGCAGTGGATTGTGGAGGCCGGGCCTCTGGGCACCCAGATCCCTGGAAACCCTGCGTGGAGTTTGGGGTGGGGGGGCAGGCAGTGTGCCGGCCGAGGGCCCGCGTTCGCAGGGTGGGGCAGGAAGACGGGGTCCGGGAGAGACCCTGGGCTGTTCCCTGCCCGGCTGAAGGGATCTCGGGGCCAGCACTGCCTGAGAGTTGAGGCAAATTAGCAATAAGAACATAGGAAGTGGAGCGAGCAGCCGAGGCTCGTCTTCGTGCCAGGAAAGCACGTCGGCTCGTCTACCGAGCCCTGGGGGAGCCGGGGGAGCTGCCTGTGGTCCCTGCTCACCACGTGGCCCGGGCGGACCACTGGGAGCGGATGGGGCAGGGAGGGTGTGGGTTGGAGGAGAACTCGAAAATTCTCAGGCTCGGGGAGGAAGTCAATGGAGGACACAGCAGATCCTGGAGAAGAGCTGTAGGAAGCCCGTCATTAGGCCTGGGGAGCGGGGGAGCAAAAGGAGAAAGAGAAAGACGCCTGCGGGGGGTGGGGGCTGGCACTCTGGCTAACACTGTGTCCACGTAAAGTTTGTTAAAAAGAAAAGTTAAAAGGTTATATAGCAAATACTCTTTTCCAAAAAAATAAATAAATTGAAAGCGGGGCCCCTCCGCAGCCCCCGACTCCGGTCTCTGCCTCTGCCCAGGCAGCTCCACCGCGCGGCCATCTGGCCTCCCCAGCAGGGCTGCGTCCTCACCGCGTGGCCAGACCGCGTGGCCTCTGCTGAACTGATGGAAGATCTTTCTTCTCGGGGAGCTAAACCGTGCAGCTCTAGGAACGTCTTGTCTCCTTTCTCAGGCTCCGCAGCCCTGCGCTCTCCGGGGTTTGCATGTTTGTTGTGTGTCACCTCCTCCTGCCCCTGCGCCCCCCCCCCCCCGCCACGTGGGAGCTCCGCCCGTGACAGTCGCTCCTGCTGCTGGTTGGTGCTGGGGGCTGTGGGGGACCCAGGCCCGGCTGCAAGCGTCTCTTTCACCCCGGACTTGGCCTCCGGGCTTACGATGCACCCGGTTGGGCCCTGCTTGTAAACTCAGTGGTACACTGCCAAGCGTGCCATGTTTGAAAACATTATTTCTCAGAGGTGGCAGAGTTTCCCCACACGGATGTAGGTGTTATTTTACTAAATCGTTCCTTTGGTCCAGTCGACTGGGCTCTTCCCAGGCCGGTCACTACCAGCAGCAGTGAGGTGAGCGTCCTTGCACAGAGGACGCTTCCGCTCCTCCCGAGGAGGTACTCGTGCGCCTCCCGTGGGCTCCTTGGTCAGAGGAGGGGCCGCTTTAAAAGAGGCCTGGTGGGCAGGTGCCAAGTTGCTGGAGGTGGCAGATTATAGAGGCCTGTGCTGTCCCCCTAAAGCCCCCAGGCCTTTCCGCGTCTCTAAAAGCCGAAACAAAGACAGTGGAGCTTTTCGCCCAGAGCGCATCATCCCTCCTTAAGTGCGAGCCGCCTCCTCTTAGGAAGCCGCGGAGCTTTTATGTTCCCGGCAGGTGTTTTCCCCCGGCATCTGCTGGTGGTGGTTGGGGCCCTTACAGCAGAATTTCCCTTCGCAATGTCCTCTTCCACAGCGTTTACACTGGGAAAATCCTTTCCTGTCCTGAAGTGTGGGTAGAGTCCCTTGTGTTTTTCTTTTCTGCGTTTACTTTCACCTGAGGGATCTATTGAGGTTTAATTTGATAGGATGTCATTAGGTGAATATATGCTCTTTTTTCTGTCAAGTATTGACAATCCTGTTTATTGAAAACCACTTCATTTTCCCAGTGATTTGTGCTGCTGCTTTTGTCCTATATGTACAACTTCTGTGGAAATATTTATATATTCGTGTCTATTTTTGAATTCTCTAATTGATCTGTTTGTTCTTGTGCTAGTACACTGTTTTATTTGTTTTTGTTTTCTGGCATATTTATCTGATAATCCTGTTACTTAAAAGGTATTTTGGCTCTTCTTGGCTGCTCAGTTTCTAGATGAACTTTAGGATGAGGGTCAATCAGACTAGGATTTCATTTCAAATGGATCAAAACAGCTGATATTTTAGAAATATCTCGTTCTAATAGAGGAAGCTATTCCATTTCTTCGTATATTCTGTTAGGAGCCTTTAGTTACATTTTCTAGCTTCCTTGTTGTAGTTGTTCTGAGCTCTTTTCGACCTTACATTATCTACTCAGATAATTAAAAATTTACCCCTCACGGTTTCCCAGTGTTTACTAATGCATAGGGAAGCCTCTGTTTTTGTGGATTTGCATGCGGCCGCGCCTTTTAGGTTTCGAAGTTAAATTCTGACTTCCTCTGACTTGACCCTGGGGCCTCCAGGGAGTGTGCTCTCGCCAGGGCTGGCTGCCTGGTCCACGCTGTTCATCAAGTTACACAGCTGTCCATCTGTGGCTCTTCTATTAAGTTGTCTGTTTTTTGAAATAAAAGATAAAAGTTGTATCTTGCTGTATGTTCATTGCCGCTATTAAGATAGCCACAGGAGGAGCTCCTGTTGTGGCTCAGCGGGTTAAGAACCCGAGATAGTGTCTATGAGGATGTGGCTTCTCTCCCTGGCCTTAATCAGTGGGTTAAGGATCCAGCGTTGCTGCAAGCTGCAGTGTAGGTTGCTGTGGCTGTGGTATAGGGCCGCAGCTGCAGCTCTGATTCGACCCCTGGTCTGGGAACTTCCATATGCTGTAGGGCGGCCCTAAAATGAAAAAGAAAAAAAAAAAAGGAAAAAGGGGAAAAAAAGATAGCCAGAGGATTTTCTCCTTTTGTCTCTTAACTTAGAGAATGCCATTGATGAGACTCCAAGCGTTGATTCTTGGAATAAATCCCGTTAGAGCATATGAATACTCTTCAGTACCTTTCCGATTGTAATGCATTCTCAACATTTTATTTGAGCTGAAGTGGGGGCTGGAGTTGAGGTCAGTCCTAGGGTGAGGGTTGGAGTTGAGGTCAGTCCTAGGACCGGGTTAGTGGAGCCTTAGTCACGCGAAAGGCCCACACGAGGGTTAGGACTAGGGCCATGGTGGTCGTGCTCTGGAGGTTTCTGAGTCAGACCGGAGGGAGAAGGGGCTTTAGGGAGCCTAGCTCCAAGCTGAGAGGGGTCCGGGGGCTGTGAGTGTCCCCCCCAACCCCAGGAGCAGCAGAGGACACACCTACTGGAACACAGTGCCCCAAACTCGGCGGCTCTGATGCGGTCAAGGTCAGTTCCCTTGGCTGTAACAGGCTCAGGGTGGGTGGACCGGGTTGCAGGAGGCCCTCTGCACAGAGGCCATGCTGGCCATGGGCCCTGGGTGGCCTGTCACTCTGTGTGGTCCTGCCTGCTCTGGGGTCTTGGCCTGTAGGTGGAATAAATCCGCCAGTGGGAAGGAGAAGGGCCGGGTGGAGGGCAAGCAGGTGCCTTTTAGGATTGGAAGCATGAGCTACATCAGCTGTGTCACATGACCGCGTGGACCGCAGGACCACATGCACTGACAGTGTTCTTTGGACCCAAGTGTGTGCCAGCGGTGCTACCCGGACAGCTGAGCACCAGTGGCCGTACGTGGACCCAGTGTGTGCTGGCGGTGTGTGCAGTGGCCCCACTCCCCGTGGGCTGGGCCCGCATCTCCTCTGGGGCAGCCTGGACAGCCACAGGTCTTTTGGAAACCACCGGCCTCTGCCACAGGCCAGGGTAAGAGGAGAGGACAGCGGGGCGGGGAGGGAGCCCAGGAGCCTAGTGCTCTGAGGTCAGGCTGTCCCTGCCCGGGGGGACATCGGCGGTCTGCTTCCCACCCCCAGGAGCGCTGCCGGGGCCTCGTCCTGGGTCTGGCCGATGGCGGTTCCAGCATCTCTGGCTGTACCCTCCTGCCCGACCCACACCAAGGTACCAGGCCTGCGGGGTGGAGCTCCTGCTCCTGGAGGGAAGGGTGTCTCCATGTCCTTGGAGGACGAAGGAGAAGCGGGGTGGTGGCAGACCTGGTGCCTGTCTGGGCAGAGACGGTCTCCAGGGCCTTGGCGCTGCCTGTGCTCAGTCCACCGAGGCTTAAAGGGCCCCGTTTCCCTGCTTCCTCCCTCCCTCCTTCCCTCCCTCCTTCCTTCCCTTGGCTTTTCTTCCTTTGGGGGCCCCAAGGCCTGGGCTGAGGTGACATGCTCCCTCCTCCCTCCGCTGGCAGCCCCGTGGCCGAGCAGAGGCAGCGTGGCTCTGGAGCCGCGTGGCTGGCCCGAGGGGTGGAGGCCCAGTGCCTGTCGTGTGGTTTAGACGGCGGGGCAGTCAGGCCGGCCAGGTGTGGAGCGCTGTGCCCCCGGCAGCCCTGGCTGAGGGCGGCCTGTGGTTTCTGCCTCAGGAACGTGTGCACAGCCCCAGGGGCCAGCAGTGCCCCTTCTGGTCTGGTTAAACCCCCCCACTCTGCTCCCTCAGGCCGCTGTCTGTGGTCCTTTGCCAGTGGCGCTGATGGGCTACACCATGGCCTCCAGCGCGCTCCGCGCCCTTTTGCATCAGGGAGGCTGCTTCCCTCTGGACGTGTGCTCCAGGAGCCCTGACGGCACAGAGGTTTCCGTGGGGGCCTCCACCTTTTCCAGGTTTCACGTTCAGGGCTCAAGGCTATACCCCTGCCGCTTAGTTCGCCCTGTCGTTGCGTACGCATGTTCATTTTACCCTCCTGTCTCCCAGCTCTGCGGCCCAGCACCCCTGGGCCACCTGTGCCCTCTGTGCAGCGCCAAGGCCGCAGGCCAGACCCAGCCGGGCCGGCGCAGCTGGGAAGCCGCTGTTCCTGGGCCGTCATCCCCTGTGTTGACTTGGTAGAGTGTGGGCAGAAGCCTTGGAGGAGAACCTTCCAGGAGGAGCCCACCCGGGTGGCTGGCGTCAGCCTGGGGATCCAGAGACCGGTTCTGCTTCCAGCCCCTCCGGGTCACCTGTGACCTTGGCACCGAGGCTGGGTCGTTGTCCCTGTCGGTGGCTTCTCCATCTCAGTCCCAGAGCGGGAGGCCCTTGGAGCCTCTGCAGAGGGGGCGGGGGCGGGGGCGTCTTTCCGGGGTGCATGATGACCTCAGGAGCAGGTGGTCCCAGGACTTCGGTGTCCAGGCTGGGGTTCCTCCTCAGCCCCGTGCCTTTGATGATCCTATTTGGCCAGAGAGGAAACTGAAGTCAGCCCCGGAGCAGAGCTCCCCTTCCAGTAAGTCATTCCAGGCTCAGACTCTTGGCCTCTAGCCTCCGGAGAACTGGGCCGTCTTCCGTTTTCCGCTCTCCGCAGCGGGTCAGGAGAGCGCCCTGACGGCGTCCCCGGGCGAGCCCTGTGCACTGGCGCGACACCTGTGCCTTTTGTCCGCGCTGAGAAGGGAGCGGAACAGGGTAAGATGAGGACGGAGACGTCCACTCAGGGTGGCCGGGAGGGACGCCAGGCGCCTGGCTCGCAGGCAGGGAGCAGGCGGGTGGCGGGTGTTTAAACGTCCGCCCTGAAACGGGTCTGGGAGGGTCCTGTGCTTGTGTTAATAGAATTAATTGAATATGTTTGAAACCTGAAAGGGAGCAAAGAACAAGGTTTGGAGGCGGAGGAGACACGAGCCTGGGTGCTGCTGAGCTGTCGGTCTCCCGGGGCTGGCGGCGTTTGAGTTCACCCAGGATGGATGTTCTCTCGAGCAGTCCGGCTCCAAACGTGGGTCCTCCGACTGTCTTCCCGTGTTTCTGCGGGCTCAGCGCCTCCGGTGGTGCCCCCTCTGCAGCGCAGATGCCGGCCGGCATCCAGGCCGGGGTCTGCGCTGCACTTGGTTGTTGGGGTCTTCAGTCTCCTTTAATCTGGAACATTTTCACACCTTTCTGTCCCGCTTCTGATGTTGGCGTGTGAAGACTGTGGCGACATATGCGGTGGACAATGTTTCCCATTTTCCTGCCGTGAATTTCTCTCATGGCAATTTTGCCCTGCCAAATAGTTTTATTTTTTATAAAGTTTCATTTACCTCTCTCTCACTGCATCTGGGTTTTTTAGTCATAGTTAGAGAGCCTTTTCCTACACTCAGATTAAAGAGAAATCACTCCTATTTCATCCTACTACGTGTATAGTTTCATTTTGCATTAATCGATTTTTAAGAAAAATTTAGTATGCTGATTTTTTTCTACGGGATATTTATTTTTTATTTCTGTTCTTATTTCCTTTTGCTTTTGGAAGTTTATTTTGCTGTTCTTTTCTAAATTTGTATTGGATATAAGCTCATTGGTGTTCAGCTTTCTTTTCGTATGGATAAGCATTTAAAACTAAGCATTCGTAAGTGCAGCGTGTTGCAGTGCCCAAATTAAGATATCTCGGACTTTCATAATGCCGCTTCTACTCTGACTTCTTGTTTGACTGAGGAGTTACTTAGGAGTATTCCTCAATTCCAAACACACGGAGTTTAAACAGTATCTCCCATCTTTACAATACGCGTTTATGTTTACACGTAGTACATTAAACGTTTTAGTTTCTGGGCTCATGGCACCGGCGCGCGGTGGGCCGTGCGTTCCTGCTCTTCAGCCCACGGGGAGCACGGCCGTCTGTGGTCGGTGTGGACGTGCCCAGCGCGCACAGCGGAGCCGAGCCTGCCGTTGGGAGATGAGCTCTGTGGACGTCCATGGGGTGGAGCTTGGGAGTCGTGTTTACACTTTCCCTGTCCTCTCAGGTGGTTTTCTCTGACACATCCCTCGGTGTGAGGGTGGTGTTTCAATCCACCAGTGCGATCGTAGGTTGCCTGTGTCCTTGTATGTCTGTCTGTTGCTGCTTTGTGGAAAATGTTGACTTTGGGAGCTGTGCATGCGAGGCTGGAGTTGTTGTAATGTCCTAACTAATGCACTGAGCCCTTGTATCTGTATGTAGTCTGGTCTTACTTCTTTGCCTTAAGGTGAATTTTCTCTGATGCGTTTGCCCAGGGTGTATTTTTCTTACTCTCTGTCCATTTCCCCGTGTCTGTGTCTTCGCTGTGCTGTCGAGATGGCGTCTAACGCCAGGGTGTTTATCGTCTCCGACAATCTTTGCCTTTTACAGATTGGAGCATTGCGTTTACTTCTGTTTCCTCAAATTACATATAGATTTGGACTCCTTCCTACAATCTTATTTTGGGCTGTTTAGCTCAATTTTTTCTTTTTGCCTTTTTTTTTTTTTTTTTTTTTTTTTTTTTGCTTTTTAGGGCCACATGTGCAGCACATGGAGGTTCCCAGGCTAGGGGTTGAATCGGAGCTGTAGCCACCGGCCTACACCAGAGCCACAGCAATGCGGGATCCGAGTCGCATCTGCAACCTATACCACAGCTCACGGCAACGCCGGATCGTTAACCCACTGAGCAAGGGCAGGGACCGAACCCGCAACCTCATGGTTCCTAGTCGGATTCGTCAACCACTGCGCCACGACGGGAACTCCTGTTTGTTTTCTTTTTAGGGCCACACCTGTGGCATACGGAGGTTCCCAGGCTAGGGGTCCAATTGGAGCTGAAGCTGCCAGCCTACACCACAGCCACAGCAACGCGGGATCCCGAGCCGCGTCTGCGACCTGCACCACAGCTCATGGCAATGCCAGATCCTTAACCCACTGAGAGAGGCCAGGGATCGAACCCACATCCTCATGGATCCTAGTCGGGTTTGTTAACTGCTGAGCCATGACGGGAACTCCAGTTTTTACTCTTGTCTTTGCATGTTTTGATTGACAGATTATTTTTCCTCATCAGTTTTTTCCTTCACTGTCTAATTTTAGTTTCCCTTATCTGTGACTTGACTTCGAAGTGTCCAATCAGAAGCTTTAGCTGCATCCCAAGTGGTACAGGAATCTTAAGCTACTTGGAATACTTGACCTTCGGTTTTCCTCTCCTGACTCAAAGGGGTTTCATTCTCAGTTGTTGTGATTTTAATGCCGTGCCACCCCCTTTATTATCTTGCACCGTCGCCACTGCTGGTTGGACGGGCCCCTGGCCCCACCTTTGCTCCTCATTCTTGTTCTTTACACGCTGCCACTTCCAAAAGGCATCCTGCGGAGAGTGTTAGAACACAAGTGGTAACGGAAGCCTTCTTCATTTTCCTTTTCGGACACGTTTTATGTTTAATGCTCAGAACATGTTTTCTTTCATAAGTCATCCCGGAGCTGTTTCACATGAGCTTGCTCTTGGAAACGGAGATGGGGAACTGCCGCATGGCGCAGTGGGCTGAAGACCCTGCCTGGTCCCTGCTGCGGCGTAGGTCCCTGCTTCGGCTCAGGTCCCTGCAGTGGCTCAGGTCCCTGCTGCGGCTCAGGTCCCTGCAGTGGCGCAGGTCCCTGCTGTGGCGCAGGTTCCTGCAGTGGCTCAGGTCCCTGCTATGGCTCAGGTCTCTGCTGCGGCTCAGGTCCCTGCAGTGGCGCAGGTCCCTGCTGTGGCGCAGGTTCCTGCAGTGGCTCAGGTCCCTGCTATGGCTCAGGTCTCTGCTGCGGCGCAGGTCCCTGCTATGGCTCAGGTCCCTGCTGCGGCTCAGGTCTCTGCTGCGGCTCAGGTCCCTGCTGCGGCTCAGGTCCCTGCTGCGGCTCAGGTCCCTGCTGCGGCTCAGGTCCCTGCAGTGGCTCAGGTCCCTGCTGTGGCATGGGTTTGATCTCCGGCCCAGGAACTTCCATGTGCCGCAGGTACAGGCCAAAGAAAAGAAAAGAAAATCAGTTTTAATGGGAAAAACTGGCCTGCAGCATACTCTTGCTCAGAAAGAGGAGGGTTTACAAGTTCAGGAGTAGTGCTGTATCTTGGCCTTGTTAACATGCCTGTGATACTGCCACAATGAAAAGGGGTGTCGTAGGAATAGGCGAAGTATCTAGTAAAAAATTAATATTGAAAAACCAAGAAATCTTTTCAGTTGTGTTCTGGAAGTTGATTGTGTTGACTTACTTTTGCATCTTTGACAGTGAGATTTTTTGTGTTTTTCGGTTTTGGGGCTTAATTTTTCACTGACTCATTTCCTTGTCTGTGGTTGCTTAATTTTGGCTCCCTAATCTACCAAATTCTGCCAGTGTCTTTTTTTATGACTCCTAGAAATTATCTTGTTTTCATCAGCATTTGTGAATTTTAATTTTTCCTCTTGCTACGGCTTGAAAATCCTGATGAGTTTTACCTTCAGCCTGACGTCTTCTGTCCTACCGTGAAGGTGTAGGTGGAACTTGCCGGTGGGTCCTGGCTCCGGCTTTAGTGGGGGCTAAAACTTAGTAACAGAGCAGCTGGTAATAGTTCCAGCTCCTAGCTAAAAGCAAATGAAACAAAAATGTCTTGAAAAGGCCTTAGGATTATGTTTCACTTTATTCTTAAGAGACTTTTTGAAGTACTTCTCAACGTTCTGGGTGGACAGGTACTCTTGGAGTCGGCAGAGATTATTCTGCTGTCTGGCTGCTGTGGCTGTGGAGAAGCCGTCGTGCAGTCTGAACGGTTCTCACTTCAAGGGATGTTTGAAAGCCTGGTGGCTTTGAGGCTCTTCTCTGTCTTTGGCGTCACATGGTCTCATCACGAAGTGTCTCTGTGTTTATCCTGCGTGGCAGTTGTCTCATTTTTCACATCAAGGTTGTTCATGCGTAATTTATAGAGTATAAAAGTCCGTGTTTTAGGGGCACAGTGCTTTGCGTTTTGCCAGCCATCGTCGGATACTAGCTATCCGCATAATCGTAGCAGAGAGTATTTCTCCCAGATTCCCTCAAGCCCCTTCTCCCTTCACCTCAAGCCTCAGGCAGTCGCTGATCTGCTTGTTGTGTCTGGAGTTTTATGTCCTTGGAATGTTGTGTAAATGGAATCACAGCGTGCAGCTTTGTGTGTTTGTTTTTTTCTTCGCTCACCCGTAGGCTCCTGAGATGCATCCACATGGTCGTTGAGTCACATTGAATGAATGCAGGGCAGTGTATCTATGCATCCGCCGCCAGAGGGACACTTGCAGGTTTACAGCTTCAGGGTCAGGAATAAACCTGCTGGAAAGTGTCTCACATAGGCCTTTGTGTGGATGTGTGTCCTCGGTGAAGAGGTAAAGCGAGGAGTGGGTTTTCTAAGCCACTTTGTAAGAAGCGGCCGAGTTGGCCCCTTAGTTCCTGCCCCCTTGTGCACATTCCCACGACATCTGCTCTTGAAACGTTCACTCTTGACATCAGATTTTAAAATTTTATTCTGTCTCGTGGGGGTACAGTGGTATCTTAGAGTTTTCATGTGCATTTTTCTGATGACTGATGATGTTGAACATTTTTCCTTATATTTATTTGCCATCTGTCTGTCTTCTTTGGTGAATTGGCTGTTCAAATATTTTGTCTGTTAAAATTTTGCACCATTTGTTTTTATTGTTACTGGGTTGTGAGGCTTGTTGTGTGCTCTGGATACCAGTCATTTATCAGATGCATGTTTTCAAATATTTTCTCCCAGAGGGTGGCTTGAGTGTTTATTTTCTCAATAGTGTCTTTGAAAACAGCGGCGTGCAATCTTGATAAAGTAAAATTTGTCCTTTTTTTCCTTATATAGTTTGTGCTCTATGTCGTAGTCCAAATTCTATGCCTTCCTCAAGGTCGCAACACGTATTTCCTATGTTTTCTTCTAGAAATTGTACAATATTAGGTTTTACATTTTGGTTACTAAGCTATTTTTCCACCTCTGATCCATTTTGAAAAATGTGGCGCAAGGTACAGGCACAGTCCTTTTCCCTGTGGATGTGCCTTTCTTCCAGCGTGGTCGGCTGAGGACTGTTGCTTTCTCTCCTGATTGTCTTTGCTCTGCACCAGCTGACCATCTATGGGTGCCTCTGTGTTCCGTTTGATGGCTTGATGCCTGTCCTTCCGCCAATACCGTGGTGTTTTGGTTGTTGCAACATTAGAGGAAACCTTAAAATCAAGTTGGATGAGTCCTCCAGGGTTAGTCTTCTTTTTCAAAATTGTTTTCCTATTCTAAGCCCTTGGCTTTTCCATATAAATTTGAGAAGCAGTTTGTCAATTTCTGCAGAAAAGACTCTTGGGATTTTGACTGGAATTGTGTCAGATCTAGAATCCATTTGAAGATAATTGGCATCTTTTTTGAGATAAAATTCACATATCTGGCAGTCACCATTTCAGAGTGGAAAGTGCAGTGGCTTTTGGTGGGGTCACGAGCTTGTGTGTCCATCACCCCTGTCTAATTCCAGAGCGTCGCCATCACCCTGCGAGGAAATTCCGTACCCGTGAGCAGTCACTCCCTCTCCATCCATCCTTCCTCCCAGCCCCTGGCAACCACCAGTCTTCTTGCTGTCTCTATGGAGTTGCCGGTTCTGGACATTTCATATAAGTGGACTCGTGCATATATCACCTTCTGTGTCTGGCGCCTTTCACTAGCTTAGCGTTTTCACGGTCCGTATGTAACGTAGCATCTTTAATGCTGTCTTCCTTTGTGGGACTAAATAATGCTCCACTGAGTGGATATGCCGCATTCACTTTAGCCAGCCATCAATTGGTGGATATTTGAGTTGTTTCCACATTTTAGCTATTATGAATATTTACATATAATTTTTTGTATGAATATATGTTCTAATTAATTATTGGGTTTATATCTAGGGGTGGAATTGTGGGGTCACGTGGTAACTTTTTGAAGAAATACCAAACTGTTTGCCACTGTGGCTGCACTATTTGATATTCCAACCAGCAATGTTTGTGTTTCAGTTTCTCTGTATCACTTGCTATTTTCCAGTTTTTTGGTTCAGGCCATCCTAGAGGGTGGGAAATAGTATGGTCAATGCTTACTGGCCATTTGTATATCTTTGGAGTAATGTCTATTCAAATTCCTTTCCTACTTTTTAATTGGGATGTCATTTTCTTGTTGAATTTATAAATTCTGGGTACTAGACCCTTAGGTATGTAATTGATATAATTTTTCTATCATTCTTTGGGCTGTCTTTTTATTTTCTGGGTAGTGTTCTTTGATACACAAAAGTTTTTCATTTTTATGAAGTCCAGTTTATCTGCTTTTTTCCTCCATGACTTGTGCTTTAGAAACTTGCCAAATCCAGTGTTAGGAAGCTTTTGCTCTGTTTTCTCCTACGAGTGTTACAGTTTTAGCACTTACCTTTACGTTTCTGACCCGTTACAATTTAATTTTTGTATATGGCATAAATCAAAAATCCAAATTCATTCTCTCGCATGTTGATATCCAGCTGTTCCGGCGTGGCTTTTTAAAAAACCGCTCCTTCCCAGCATCCTGATTGGAATTTGCTTGGCCGTAGATGTGTGGATTTCTGTCTAGACTCTCAGTGCTAAGCCATTGTCTATGTGCATATCCTTATGCTGGTGCTACAGTCTCAAATGCCGTAGATTTGTAGTAGATTTGAAATTGGCAAGGGCGAGTGAGTCCTTCAACTTTGTTCTCCTTTTTCAAGATTGTTTTGGGTATTTGGATATTCTTTTTGGGTTTTTTTGTTTTGCAATTCCATGGGAATTTTAGGATCGGCTTGCCCGTTTCTGTAAGAAAGGCAGACACTTGGCAACGACTGTCTCGAGTCTGTGAGTGACGTGGGGAGTGCGGCCTGGTGGAGACCACGCGGTCTTCCGCTCTAGGCGCAGAGGACGTCTCGACGTTCATCTAGGTCTTCCGAAATGTATCTCCACGGCGTTCTTTACTTTTCACAGGACCAGTCTTCCATTCTTGGTAAACTGTCTAAGTGTTGTTTTCCATTCTGTTGTAAGTATCATTGTTTTCTTAATTTCATTTTGAATTTTTCTTGGTAATGTATATAAATACAGCTGATTTTTAGATATTGAGCTTGTATCCTGCAGCTTTGCTGAACTTGTTTTTTAGCTCTGTTCTTTTTCCAGAGGCCAGTCCCTTTACTGGACTTAGGGTCTCTGGTGTCATGTCGACTAGAGGTGGCGACAGTGGACACTCCTGTCTTGTCTTTGATCCTGGGGGAAAGCATTCCATTTTCTCACGGTTGAGTATGATGATGGTTGTAGGTTTTCCATAGATGTCTTTTATCAGGGTTAGGAATTCGTTAAGAATTTTTATCATGAATGCTTGTTGGATTTTGTCAAAGCTTTTTCTACATCTATTGAAATAATGGTTTTTCATTTTTAATCTCTAAAAATGGTAAGTTACGTTGGTTGATTTTCAAATGTTGAGCTAACATTACTGGGTCAAATCCTACTTAGTTATGATGTATTATGTAAAGGGATTTTGTTAAGGGTTTTTGCATGTATATCCATGAGGGATTTGGGGGTGTGGTTTTCTTTCCTTGAAATGGCTTTTTGTGGCTTTGTTGTTGCTATAATGTCGACCTCATAAAGTGGGGAATGTTCCCTCCTTTTTTTTTATTTTCCAGAGGAGTTTGTGTAGGATCGATATTCTGGGTTTCTTAATTGTTTACTGGGATTTTCCATTAAAGCCATTTGAGTGTGGCGTTTTCTCTGTTGGAAAGGTTTAAACTCTGGATGTGGTTTCTTTGTTACAAGACTCTTCACTTCTTTGCAAAGCTCCAAGTTCCTACCTGACAGCCTCACGCTTCTATGGGAACGGCTTCCTTTCACTTTTCATGTTGTTATCTTGTTTGGTGCTGCTTCTGCCACGTCTTCCTCGTCTTCAGAAGCCCCACTTAGAGGACGTCAGACTCCCCTCCTCTTACTTCCCGCCACTTTCCTTCTTTTCCAAACTCACCGTCCTGCTGTGGTCCTTCGTGCAATCTTTCGTGATTATCCAGAAGGCAGCTCCCAGACACGGAACAAGATTAACCACGAAAGCAAGGCGGAGAGACTTGCAGAGAGATGGGAAGGCACAGCGGGATTCATTGTGTTCAGAAGGAGAAGAGAGGGGTGGGGGAGAGGCGGTATTTGAGGAATTATGGCTAACAGTTCTCCAGAATTGGTGAAAGCCACGTCGCACAGTTTCAGAAATCCTAACTACTGCCACTCAGGTGAAGTGCAGAGCCATCTGTGTCCAGGCAGGTCGTGCCGAACCTCGGAAACCCTAAAGGCAAGTGAAAGGTCTCGAGGCCGTCCGATGGCTTTTAACTGCCCCAGCGGAAACGGGACAGTGGTTGATCTTCCCTGTGGTCGGAGAGAGAAAAGAAAACCCCGGCAAGCGGTGTTCATGGAGAAGCCGCTCAGTTATGAGGACAAAACAACCACCTGTCGCAGAAACAAAAACTGAGAGGACTTGGCACCTACAGGCCTTTGTTCCGAGCATTTCTAGAGGATCGACTTCAAGAGGAAAGAACATTTTCCTACGTGGAAGTTGTGAGATTTAGGAAGAAAAGAAAAACAGGGAAAGTTGCATCTGTGTGAGTTAATCCAAACTTGCGTCGACTCTTCGGAGCAGGGGGGCAGCACATGTCCCGGGGTCAGCCACAAAGGCTGGAACTAAAATGCGGGGCCGGCCCGGCAGGGAGGGAGCTGCAGGGTTTTAGGACAGGGGCTGCCTGCATGGAGTGTGGGGGGTATCAGGCTTGGATAAGTTAGAGGCTCCTGGGATCATTTTTAGGGTAAGAAGTCAAAAGAAAAAAATTACAAAGTGGTGGCGAGAAAATCTCAAAGGCAGCAATAAAGGAGACATCAGAGAAATAAGAGAAGGAGAAAACAGAACAGAAATGGAAGCTAAGTCAGACAGACCGAAGGTTGCGTCGGCGGCAGCGGGCCCCGTGCCTCCGACGTGCGCCCAGAGACTCCGGCTCTGGCTCGGTCGCGGTCAGAGCCCGCTTCCCGTCCCTGCGCCTCTGCAGTTTCATCCGGACGCGGGCCTCTGGGCCTCTGCGCTCACCCGTCTGGGCCTCGAGGACCTCTTGGGCATGGCTTCATGCTCTCGTTCTCCTCTTCCTTTCAGTCTGCATTCCAGAAAGTTCCTCGGCTTCGGCTTCTTTCCACTTCGTTGTGCAGCGTGTCCGTGTACGCAGCCTGTGTCCTAGGTCTGTCGGTCTTTGTTTCGACGGCCGTTCCCCGCCCAAGGCGCCTGCTTGTGCCTGTGTCTCTCCCGTGCGCGGAACGTCGTGCCCGTGGCCTTGGCGGTTCTCAGGCGACCGCTCTTCTCTTGGTTCGCTGGGCCCTTCATGACCCTGCTTTTCTCCCGGTGTCGGTTCTCTGCGGGCAGACAAGCTTTATTTCGAGAGTGCCCGTCCCTGTCCCTGGTGACTGGTGGACGTTGAGGCCCCAGGCGGCAGGGGGGAGGCTGGCTGGCCCGGCGGGTCCCGAGCCGCCCTGCCCGTCTCCCCCGGCGGCCTCTCCTGGGGCCGATGCCCCCGCAGCCCGGCGGGAAGTCGCCGCGCCTCCTGCTTCTCCACTGACGTCACCGTGGAGCCCACCCGCGTCCCTGACTCGGGCTGCACTTTGGGCTCTGGTTCTCCTTACGGCGACGTCTCCGGCGACGTCTCCGTAGCGGGAGAGCCTCTGCTTTCCTTCTACGTGCTTTTCTGTGGCCGTGAAACAGGAGCTCACACCCAAGTGGCTTCAACCCAGTGCGCATCCCCGCAGAGCGGTCGTGGGTCCGGAGCCTCGGCGGGCTTAGCTGGTGGTTCTGGCTCTGGGTCTGTCATGAGGGGGCAGATGTTGGCCACGCCGTGTCCCCTGAAGCTCGGCTGGGACTGGAGCCCCGCTTCCAAGCTGGCTTCGTCCTGCAGCCTCAGGCGGGAGGCCTCAGCTCCCTCCCCGCAGGCCTCTCTGCAGGCTGCTGGGTGTCTTTCTGGCGAGCGTCCCCCCACCCCAAAGCGAGTGCTCCACAGGGTGGAGTGAGGAGGAAGTCACGGGCTTTTCCAGCTGCATTTTGGGTTGTGTTTGTGTATTTGTTTGTTTTGTTTTGTCTTTTCGGCTACCCTCGCATCTTGCGGAAGTTACTGGGCCAGGGATCAAACTCGAGCCACAGCCATGACAACGCGGGATCCTTAATCAGCTGTGCCACTAGGGAACTCCTCCACCCTTGTCTTGGATGTCCCGCGGTGTCCTCCTGCGCCACTGCGTCCTTTACGAGCGTGGACGAGTGCCGTCCGTCCTCAGTCCACTCTTGGGGGGGGGAACTGCCCTCTGCCTCCTCCAGGGAGGCCTTTCCCAGAGCCTGCCCACGCGGCCGCCCCGCCGCCCACAGTGCCCTCGCGGTCTACGGCGTGTGAGTGTAACACCATAGCCCGAGCCTGAGCTTTTTCCGCGGTTCATTATTTTGTGATTCTTATTATTGTCTTGTCTTTTGTTGCAGGCTTTTGTTTACATAATTTCATTGAAAAACCAGTATGGGTCTAACTTGCCCTCTTGCTCAGTGTGGAGTCTGACACGCTGTTCCTCACGTGCCCGGCCAGGGCCCTCTGGGGCAGACGGTGCTGCAGCAGGCGCCCAGGCTTGCTTCCCTCCAGCCCGTGGCTCAGCTGGAGAAGAGCAAGGGCACTTCTCTTATTTCAGGCACATTTTGCAGCCCCGTGGTCGAGCGCCACCGCGCTTCCCTCTGTCTGACTTGGACAACGTGTCGGATGATCACTTTCCTCAACACTCACGTGCTTCCGGCCGTGCTCTGATCACACCTGGCCCGTGGGGGGTGCCGGGCGCAGAGTTTCCTCACCTGTCGAAGCTCCGGGAGGGGACGCAGGCGCCACCGCCACCGCCATCGAGGGCTGTCTGCCCGCAGATTTGTTTCTCTCTCCTCTTTATTTCCGCTCTTCCTCCCCAGATGCTCTCTGCCAAGGGCATCCGGAAGCCGTGGAGGGAAGGAGGCAGGGGTACCTGCTCAGCGTTTGCTCCGGCCCACGGGAACCGCTTCCAGGGCTCTGCCCTGGGGGGCGGCCCCCTCTGCTGGAGCCTCTCCGCACTGACTCCCATGGCTCGCGGTGGCCGGCTCGGCTCTGCCTCTGGCCGCGAGCCCTGCTGACTGGGGCCTCTGCACCCACCACGGGAGGCGGAAGGGCCTGCTTAGTGTCTCCAAGCTGAGGGCCACCTGCCAGCCCTTGGGGCTGTGGGGCGGGGCTGGGCCGCAGGCGGGTGGCTGCGCGGAGCGGGGCCCAGGAGCAGCCTTGGGTGCGGCGCCCTCGTCCCTCCTTCCCTCCATCCCTCCACCCCAGCCGCGTTCTCACAGGAGCAGAGAACACGGGTCTCCCCTGAGCCCTCATGGGGCCTGGCTTAGTTCAAGGAGAGCGACGGCAGGCAGCTCTCCACTTCCAGAAGCATCCTGGTGCTCTGTGGGCGCTTGTGCACCGGCGTCCCTGGGGCAGCCCCTGGCAGTGGGCACAGCCTCTGGCCAGCGTGAAAGGCCGGACGGGGCAACTGACGTCCTTCAACCTGAAGGTGCGTGGGCACCAGGGCTCTGCCCGGCCCTGGGGCCTCAGGGCTCAGGGACTTGTGGGTCATTTCAAGCTGGTTCTTTCTTTAAAAATACAAATGAGAAGGCCAAAACCAAGTTAAATGAACAAGAACAACAAAAACAGTAATAACAAGAGTATTACTACTACCATGTGTCAGGCACTGTGTAAAAAATATGTATAGGGAGTTCCCTTGGGGAGCAGTGGGTTAAGGATCCAGCATTGCTGCAGCTGTGGCGCAGGTTCCATCCCTGGCCCCAGGAACTTCACCTGCCGTGGGCGTGGCCAAAAAAATATGTATACATATATCTACCCACCTACCTATCACCTGTCTACCTAGGTGTATATAAAATACACCTACCTGCCTGCCCACCTCTCATCATTCTGTCTGTCTAGACATGCGCATACTGACAGAAGACTCACTTTTGATTCCTTTTGCTTTATTGAGCCCTAATTCACATAAAGTAAAATGAACCATTTAAAAATGCATGGTCCAGGAGTTCCCGTCGTGGCGCAGTGGTTAACGAATCCGACTAGGAACCATGAGGTTGCGGGTTCGGTCCCTGCCCTTGCTCAGTGGGTTAAGGATCCGGCGTTGCCGTGAGCTGTGGTGTAGGTTGCAGACGCGGCTCGGATCCTGCGTTGCTGTGGCTCTGGTGTAGACCGGTGGCTACAGCTCCGATTCAACCCCTAGCCTGGGAACCTCCATATGCCGCGGGAGCGGCCCAAGAAATAGCAACAATAACAAAAAAAATAAAATAAAAAAATTAAAATGCATGGTCCAGTGGTACTGAGGACGCTCACAGTGTTTTACGGCCACCACATGGCCACCGCCCCAAGTAAAACCCTGTGCCTCTTAGGCAGTCACCCTACTCTTTGCCCCAGCCTGCCTCCTGCCTCTGCAGGTTCCTGTTCTTGACATGCGTACGGACAGACTCATGCAGCGTGTGGACTTGTGTGTCTGGCCCCTTTTACTTGGCGTGCTTTCGGGGTTTTCCAGCTGTGGTGTCTGTCAGAGCTTCACACCTTTTTACAGGTGTATAATATTCCATCGTGCGTTATGATTCATTGCAGGATATTGAATATAGTTCCCTGTGCTATATAGTAGGACCTTGTTTATCCATTCCTATATAATAGTTTGCATCTAATAATCCCCAACTCCCAATCCTTCCCTCCCCTCTCCCTCCCCCTCAGCAACTACAAATCTGTTCCCTATGTCTGGGAGTCCACTTCTATTTCACAGATAGATTCGTTTGGGTCATATTTTAGACGACATATTTAAGTGACATCATAGGGTATTTGTCTTTCTCTGTCTGACTGACTTCACTTCGTATGGTCATCTCCAGGCCTATCTGTGTTGCTGCAAAAGGCATGTTTTCATTCTTTTTATGGCCGAGTAGTATTCCATTGTATATGTGTACCACATCTTCTTAATCTGTTCCTCCCTCGATGTCCATTTAGGTTGCTTCCTTGTCTTGCTGTTGTGAACAGTGCATGTATCTTTCCGAGGCCTTGCTTTGTAGAATATGCGATTTTGTCATTTTTAAATCTTTTGTTCATAAGCTCTTGTTTGCTTTCTCTGAAAGCGCACGGCAGGCCGCTGGCTAAAGTCACCTGCGTTTCTCTTGTACACACTTCTCCACACATGCTCTTCTTCTGCGTCCTGCTGGTTTTGTGTTTTCTTTATGTGGCAGATTTTTTCATGGCTTCGGTGTTTTTCTGTTTGCTCCTCGCTGAAGGAGAAGTCAGTCAGGCCTGTCTCACCTGTGCCCCGGGTGTGTGGCCTGAACTCTGCAAGGCCCTCGTCACTGCCTGGGTCCTCCCCTGGGTCCGTGGACTCTGTGCTGCGTGACAGTCCTCTGGGCTGGGCCTCACGTCGCGTGGAGCGTGGAGAGCAGGCTCTGTGGGCTCAGGTTCCGACGTGGCTCCATCTGCCTGGGACTTGAGCCCCCAGCCTCTAGCATGCTGCCCTTCTGGAAGGACTTCGGAGAGGCCTCAGAGCTCCAGCCACCCGTGCTGGCACCGCAGAGCTGGCGGAAGGGTCTCCAGCGGCCTGGCCTCGAGTGTCTGTGGTCCTGATGTCTTGGCTTGTGTCCTCAGAGACCTGGGAGGTGGGGAGTGAGAGGCGTGTCAGGCCACAGCCTTCACTGCTCCCCATCCCACCCCCTGTGTCCCCCACCTCCACCCCCATGTCCGCCACCGCCCATTCCCCACCCCCATCCTCCATCCCCCGTGTCCCCCACCCCCGTACTGGCCCAGGCCACTTGTTCCTGGCTCCAGGTCAGCAAGGCCGTCTGGGGGCAGGACCACCCCTTCTGCTTGACGCTGCTGCTCCGTTGCCCTGAGCCAGGCTTGAGGTTTTGTGATGCTAAAACCCATGCTCACGGCCAGCAGACGACGCGCTTTGAGGCCAGGGCGAGGGGCTGACTGCTGATGCCACCAGGCCCCGCCTGGAGCACGTGCTGGGGCCTTGAGGAAGGGGAGAGGCTTCGGTCGGGGTTAGGCCCTCAGCTGTGTGGCGTGGTGGTGGCTGAAGCAAATGGCAGCTTTGAGCACCTCCTGAGCAGCCACTGTCCCGAACGGGGGTGGGGGCATGTCACTGGAAGAATGTGACCGCCGCAACAACCGTTGCTGGGGCTGACTCCGCCGCTGTGCCAGGCTCAGAGCACGGCGGGGAGAATCGGGAGCGGCTGGCCCGCCAGGTCCCCCGAGACATCATTGTCTGGGTTACAGCGTGTGGCTCCGACCCTGGAGAAGGCGGTGTGGATGGGAAGGGGCGGGGGCCCGGGGCGGGGGACAGAGGGGCTGAACACAGCGAGCCCGGGGCCCTGGTCAAGACCAAGGGCCCAGTGTGGGCTCGGGGTGGGGGGGGGGAAGCGGGCTAAGGACGCCAGAGGCGGGGCCCGAAAGGCGCGGGGTGCCAAGCCCAGGGCAGCCCAGGTGCTGAGGGCACCCAGGCGACACTTAGGATCGCCATTCGAGTCTTAGGTCTCACAGTCCCTCGAACGATTTCAGGTGGCACCTTCATTCCCTCCGGTCAGCATGTTTGAGATGGTCTTGGTATTTGAGGAGGGGCCAGGGTGGTGCCCGTCCCATGCTGCCAGTGCTGCCGGTGCCGCGGAGCGCGGGAGAGCCCGCGTGTGCCGTGTGCCAGACGCGCGTTCTCACCAGACAGCAGAGACTGGGTGAATTGCCCCAGAATTTGCCCCTTCCCCTTGGTTTTATAAGAGACTTGAGCTCTTTAGGCTAAGGAGTCAGTTTTTTTTTTTTTTTTTTTTTTTTTTTTTTAAGATTTGCATTAGTCTCCAGGTATGAGCTAGACCAGGCCGGGTGCAGGGCCTCAGGATTGGAGCAAGCACGCCTCCCCCGGCCGAGCCCCGGGTCTTGTGTTCTCTGGGGGGTCTGCCTTTATAAAGGCAGAGGTCACGTTCCCCTCACGTCCCCTTGGGACATACTTCTGCTTCTCCCCACCTGTTCCCCAGGCCTCCAGGGCCTGGAGGATTGTCCCGGGAGGCGGAGCAGGGGCAGCGGTCACCCACCAGCACCGCCGGCATACAGGCTGCTTCCTAGGCACCTCTCTCTAGGCCTCCTGTCCAGGACCAGCTGTGCCAGGATTGGGGCGCAGAGGTGGGTGATGCTTGAAAGAGGCTCTCCTTATGTGCAGGTTCACGCTTGAAATGCACACAGAGCACCTACTGTGATAGAACCGGTACGAGCTGTAACATAAATGTAAATGATTTTGGATCACCCAAGTGTGTCTCTGACCATGATGGACTCAAACTAGAAACCAGTAACAGAAAAGAATCTGAAAATCCTCAGTAAAGGACACATTTCTCAATAACCCATGGGTCCAGAAGAAGCCCCCCCAAATGAAAATTACGTATCTTGAAAGGAGTGAAAATGAAAGCCTAGCATCTCACACTACTCGAGACGTAGCTAAAGCAGCACTTGCGGGAAGCGTGGCGTTTCCAGACACCTTGTTAGTAAAGAGAAAGTGTCTCGAATTAGCGTCTTCAGCTTCCACCTTAAGGAGTCGGGAAAACACCAGCTTTAAAGTAAGCAGAATAAGGGGGGTGGTAGGAGTCACAGCAGAAAGTAATGAAAGGTCAGCTGCAGGCAGCAGTGGAGGCGAGAAACGAAAGCAGAGGGTGGTGGTCTTTGAGAGCATCCGGCCCCCAGCCCCAGGGAGAGCGGGTGCGCTCTGAGCCGGCCCGCGGAAAGAAAGCACCAGAGCTAACCTAAGTGGAGATGGATTGTCCTAATTTCCCTTTATTTATTTATTTTTGCTTTTTAGGGCCTCACCTGTGGCATATGGAGGTTCCCAGGCTGGGGTCCGATCGGAGTTATAGCTGCCAGCCTACACCACAGCCACAGCAACGCAGGATCCGAGCTGCATCTGCGACCTATACTGCAGCTCACAGCAACGCCGGATCCTTAACCCACTGAACAAGGCTAGGGGTCAAACCCACATCCTCATGGATACTAGTCCAGTTCGTGACCACGGAGCCACAACAGGAACTCCCCTCTATATATTTAAACATTGAATTTTTATTGTGAACCACCTCCTCTGGCTCTACTAGTGAATTTTATAAAACACTTGAAGAAATAATACCAATTCTACGTAAACGCTTCCAGAAAATTGAAAAGGAGGGAATGTTTTCTAAATCATTCTGAGCCCAGTGTCATCCTATAACAAAACCAGGCAAAGGTATTAGACATAAGGTAACTGTGGGCAGATGTCCTCATGAATATACATGAAAACTTAACAAGAAATTCCCGTCATGGCTCAGTGGAAACGAGTCTGACTCGCCTCCGTGAGGACGCGGATTCGGTCCCTGGCCTTGCTCAGTGGGTTAAGGGTCTGGCATTGCCCTGAGCTATGATGTAGGTCGCAGACGCAGCTCAGATCTGGCGTTGCTGAGGCTGTGGTGTAGGCCGGCAGCCACAGCTCTGATTTGACCCCTAGCCTGGGAACCTCCACATGCAGCAGGTTTAAAGACAAAAAAGAAAAGAAAAAAAGAAAACTTAACAAAATTTTAGCAAATCAAATACAAAGTACAGAAAAAGTAATTGATGTTTATCCCAGGAATTCAATGTCTTTTACCTTCTAAAATTAATCAACGTAGCTCACGGTGTTAACAGGGTAAAAACAAAACAGTGTCATCTCAGTATATGCTCCAGAAGCATTTGCTAAAACTCAACAGCCATTCCAGACCAGACCTTTCGGCGAAGCAGTGAGAGAAGGAAGCCCCCACGAAGGGCGTCTGCGACAGCCACAGCCAGAGTCGCGGTAATGCCGCAAGACGGAGTGCTGCCCCCGCCGCACACAAGGGTGAGGCAGGGAAACAGGCCTCGGCTTCGAGTAAATGCTTTCCAGGAGATTCTCGCCAGGGCAATAAGAAATAAGGGGCCCTGAAATTGGAAGGGAGGCAGGACAGCCGTCTAATCTCAGTCCCCAGGACTGTCCATGTGGCACGTCCTGTGCTCAGAAAGAGGCTTCAGAGATAAGTTTAGCAAGAACATGAGTTACAAAAGGCAATCATATTTCTCTATACTGTCAGTAAATATTTAGAAATTGAGGTGTTTCTAATAGCAAACCACTGCTAAAAGGAGTTAGGAAGGCAAGGCAGAGAGAGCCCCATCGCTCACGGCTCAGGATCAGTATCGCTGAGATGTTCCTTCTCCTCACCTCGGGCTCTGGGTCCAGCGGCGCCCGAGTGCAGGTCCAGCAGGGCTCTTGGTAGGAATTTGATGGCGAACACTGCTCGGTTCCGTGATTTACTGTAAGCCACAGTAATCCCAATAGTGTGACCTTGGGGTTAAGACGGACAAGTAGGTTGGTGGATCGGAATAGGAAGTCCAGAAATAGACGGATGCATAGATGGTCATTAGCGTTCAGCACCAGTGCCAAGGCAATTGAGTGGGAAAAGGACCCGTTGTGTCCCAAAAAAATGGTGCTGGAATAATTACACATCCAGGTGCAGAAAAGAAAAGAAAAAGACCTCTGATCTGTATCTTCTACAATGTATCAAAATTGGCAAAAGTAGATCCGAAATCTAAAATTCTAAACTGTGAAACATAAAGAACAAAACATGATGTGTTTTTTGTGGCCTTGAGTTAGGCAAAGTTTTCTTAGTTATGATAATTAAAGCATTATCCATAAAAGAAAGAAGGTTATAAATTGTAGTTGATTAAATTTAACATTTTTTAAATCTTCTGTTCTCCAAAAGAGAGTGTTAAGAGAATGGAAAGACAAGCCTTGGGCTGAGAGTGTACCGGAGTGTACATGGGACTCTTATTAAAGTGCAGTACTAAGGAAACGACCAGCACAACTAAAAGGATTTGAGAAAAGATGTGAACTTCCACTTTACCCAAGAAAATAGGGGAATGGAAAATTAGTACCCGAATAGAAGTTCAGCATCCTTATTCTTTGACTAAATGCAAATGAAATTCACAGTGAGATACTGTTTGGTATCACGCCAGGCTTCGGCCAAGGTGGAGGACATCTCATCCACCGTGTGAGACTAGAAGACGGCGCATTTGCTTTGGAAAACGTTTTGGCAGTGAAGCCAGGAAAGCTAATGAAATACACACCCAGCGGCCGTTCCAGATGAGGTATTTACCAGAGAGTGATGAAGGCATATGTCCATGCAAAGCTTTGAACAGGAAAGTTTGCAGCCATTTGTTTTCAATAGCTGAAACACCAGAAACATCTCAAATGTCCATCCATAAATTAATGAATGCACATACTGTGGCCTATGGTCCTGCAGTGACACTGAGGAATCTCAGAAGAATTATACTTAGTAAAGGTAGTCAGACCAAAAGTATATATACTATCTGATTCTAAATGAACTTGTCGAGAAAGCCAATTCTATAGCATGAGAAAGCAAGCCAGTGGCTGCCTGGGGCAAGGCGGTCGTTGCAGAGGGGAGAGAGGCGTTAACTGCAGACGCTGCGGCAGATGTCGGGGTGAGCCTGGTCATTATCCTGACGGCGGCGATGATTTTGTGGGTGTGTGCACGTGAGGAAACTCTGCAGCGTGTACACTGAGCTTATGTACATTTTATTATGTGTCTGCTATATCTCGAAGCTGATTGACTGTTTTGTTTTGCCCAGAAGAAAGCAGCACCCCTTTTGGAGCAAGATAACATTGTCCAGCACCTAAATTATTTTCCACCACAATGTTCAGTGTTTAGTGAAAAATTAGAAACAGGACCAGTGAGCAAAACCAAGAGATAAAACAGATGAGAAATAGAGCTCCAGATGACACACAATTGCACTATCAGACAAGAACTGAAAAATAACCAAGACACTTGTCTTAAAAATAGAGGGATAGACATAAAAATAAATGAAAATGGAGAATTTTAAATGAAACCATGATTTATAGAAAGAACCCTGTGCATCTCGAATTTAAGAACGTGGGCTCTGAAGTGAATGGCCCACGGGGTGTGTGTCCCTGAGGACCCCGGCTTGGTGAGTCGGGCAGCAGTTCAGTGCAGTGCGGCTGCACTGAAGTCCCGAAGAGAGACGGAGGGGTGCTGCGGGCGGAGCCAGAAGGTCCAGTGTCATGCAATGAGTCTGGTACATGGCTCTGAGCGGAATTGCTGCATCATTGCTTAGGCTTTGCTGGGTTTTTTCACATAGTTTGTATTCACAGCAGCAAAGGCAGACTTCTTCACATTGTGGCTGTCTGGGCAACCACCTTTTCCCATAACTGCTCTTCAGAACGCCACCAAGTTTTAGAGAGCAATAGCTTTTCCCCCCTCTGTACAATGACTTTTTTGCCCCAAAACAAATTGTTGTTGTCGTCGTTGTTGTCTTTTGTCCTTTTAGGGCCATACCAGCGGCATATGGAGGTCCCTAGGCTAGGGGTCTAATCCGAACTATCGCTGCCGGTCTACGCCAGAGCCACAGCAACGCCAGATTCGAGCCGTGTCTTCGACCTACACCACAGCTCACAGCAACGCCGGATCCGTAACCCATCGAGCAAGGCCAGGGATGGAACCTGCAACCTCATGGTTCCTAGTTGGATTCGTTTCCACTGCACCACGACGAGAACTCCCCCAAAACGAATAAGTGAAACTACATGGCGTGATATTATAGCACTATGGCTTCAAAAAGGGACATTCACCAGTTCCTTGATACAACCTTTTCCATCGGAAAACCCAGAGCAAGTGTCCTTGTGCACAGTATCCGGCTGAGCCCCCAGCAGCCTGTGAGAGGCTCAGAGGGCCCCTCCTGCCGCGTGGCTCCTGGTGTCTGTGTCCACGTGTCTAGGCCCGTCACACTGTGCTGAGGGTGCTGCGCTGGGCAGGTAACTGTTTGTGAAAGCACTCAGAGTGCCAACAGCCATGAGCCTCCGCAGGGGTTGTAAAGTGGCGATGAAAAGAGTGCAGAGGTAAGGATGTGCCTTCCGGAGGGTGACCTCTGCCCTGCGCTCCTCCAGCCCTGCGCCCTGCGCCCTGAGCCCTGCGCCCCGCGCCCTGCGCCCTGGCAGGCCCCGCCCTCCCAGCTCCCAGCACCGGCCTTCCCCGCGTCACGTTGGTGCGAGTGCAAACTCTGCACCCTTCCTTCCGAATCCCGTATGACTTCTGCAGATCTGTTTTCTACCTGGAAGAATTGTTTGGTTTTCTTTCGTCAGGGTTGAGGGCGTACTAACTTTTCTACTTGTAATAGACGGATTTTCAGAACCAAATAATAGCCTCAGTGGCTGGAAGGTGTTTCAACGTTCCCGTTGCTCCTCATCCTTGCCAGCACTTGGCAGGGGATTTTGCCAGACTGTTATATTTCAGGCCGTGTGGTGGGCGTGTGTTTGCATCTATTTTTGGCTTTAATTTGCATATCTTTGATTACTATGAGACTCGGTACCTTTTCAGTTTGCTTATTGGCCGTCCAGATCCCTGCTTTTATGAAGTGCTTTTCTTAGTGTTTACCCATTTTCCTATTTATGTCTGCATCCTTTATGAGGGAGAGCGATCAGGCTGGTCCCAGATGTTTCTACGGCAATTTTCACACTAGATAGCAGTGCAGCAAAGTATATAAAATCTTTCGGAAAGAAAGGATTTTCTTAATAATACATTTTCAGACACATAAGCACCCAGGGAAAAGCGATGCTTACGGGCCCAGCTGCAAGAGCGCCTTGGAAATGGAACCAGACGCTGGGACAGCTGAACAGAGTAAGGGGTGAAGGGTCAGAGCAAGGCCGGTGGGGACCCCGCATGCCCGGGGCCCTGGGAGACATGCGGGACCAGGTCCTCGGGTCGCAGACCTTCCTGGGGCGGCAGCGGCGGTATCCACACGGTGACCCGGAGGAAGCGGGAGCGTGGGCACGCGGAGGGCCCGAGAGGGCCAGTCCTGCGCCTCCTGCTCTTCAGGCCACCTGATCAATACACAGAGGCCGAAGAACTTCGTTCCCAGGTCTCAGCCAAAGAATCAAAAATAGCTAGATGACGGCTCACAGCGGGTGGGGAGGGTGCGACGTGGTCCCTTCTGAGTCACCCTTGGTGACTCGTCACTCATCCTCTTCAGGGACAGAGGCCCCGCGCAGCCGCCGCCCCCGCCCCCAGGTACAGGTACTCAGTGCAGGTCCCCAAGAGCCCCTCCCCGAAGGTGTTTACAGATTAACGTCTCAGGCGGGGAGACCCACGAGGCAACATTGTTCATCCCTCAAGGGGTCAGAGACCAGGGCGTGTGAAACCGTCCAGGGGCGGCTGGAGGCGTTGCCTCCCCGACTTGATGAGATGTCGCTTTCAGAGCCCTGTGTGGCGACAGTTTCAGGTTTTTGAAATGTAAAGTGTACGTGTTTCACTGCTCAGGCCAAGGTACCTCTGAATGTGCCGATTCCAAAAACCCCGAGATGTCTGGAGGCTGAAGAAGAGCGTCCGGTGCAGGACAAGACCGCGTCGCCTCCCGCCTGTGCTCGGAGCGCCCCGCGAGGGTAGCTGTGACTGTGAGCTTGGAAATAGGACGTTTGTTTAATTTTTTACTCTTTATGCTTAAATATCTGTGGTTGTAAAGAGTGATGAAAACCAACTAAGACCAAGAAGAGTTTAAATAGTTGTTACTGACAGTATCTGCATGCATTGCCAAGTTCACGTCCACCTCGGGATGTGTGAGCGTCATGCAGTCGTCGGAAGCGGAAACCGGAGGGAATTCAGCCACTACCCTGGCGAACTCGGCAGAGCAGGCAACGTCCTGACATCGTCACTGCTCCTACACAGAAGGGACACAGACTGCAGTCACCTAAAATTCTCTAAAGAGCGACGAGCCCTGCGTCTCCCTCCCACCCCCCACGAGAGGCCAGCGGCCTCCCTGGGACTCAGCAGCCCCGCAGCCCTCACAGCCCTGCCCCTCTGTGAGTGCTGGTGGCACCTGCTTCCTACCTGTGGGAAGAGTGCGGACGAGAGCAAACGTCAAGGTGCTTAGACGTCAGAGCCCTTCAGAATCGTTCGCTTCTCTTCCTTTCAAAGACTCTGCATGTTGTCATAACCCGGCCCGTGTTTCTGGAACATGGCTCACTGGCCGGGGTTAGGGCCATGACGGGACCGGGAGGTGTCATCTGAGGGTGGTTTTCCTGCCACCTGCGCTCCGAGGAGGAGCCTCCCCGGTGGCTGTCGGCGGCGCTTGGCTTGGCAGGGGGTCCGCAGCGCGCAGACACCTCTGACGCTTCAAATGCGTCACCAGGTTTTTCAGTGTATTTCTGTTATGACACCGGCTAAAGGAAGCCACCCAGGTGCCGCGCGAAGCCCCAGGTGTGCCAAGGCCCGGGCCCGGGCCGCGCCGGGCCGTCCGCCTTGCTGAGCTCATCGGGTAACGTGACGCTTTTTCCTCCTTTTTGGTAGATGGACTGTGTCCTCACCCTCGGGGGAGCAGGTGGGCTGGCAGGACAGGCGTCCACAGGCCGGGAGAAGGAGACACTCCCAGGTACTCTCGTCTACCCCGCTGGTCACCTGCCCGCCCGGCCCTGTCCTGTTGCCGCCAGTGACTCACCTGACCCCGCCTCTCCTGGCCCGCTTTGCCACCTGTGCCCTGCCTGCGCCCAGCCTCAGTGCCTGTCGTTGACCCACCTCAGCCTGGATCTTGCCCTCCTCCCTCCCCGACTCGGGGCCTGGTCCTCACTTCTCGTTGCCCCCCTTGCTTGACCACGTCTTTGGAGGTTCTCAACCCTGAGTTGCACCCCGACCCCCGTTAACCTCACTCGGCCACGGGCGCGTCGAGAGGGCCCCGCCGGGGGCGAGCTCCCACCTCTCGGACGCAGACCTGCTTCTTGTCTGTGCGTTTCCTTCAACAGGGTCGCGCGTAGCGCACTGAGAGAGACCACCGGACTCTCGGGGACGTGGAGGGGCGCGTGCGGTGAGCGTGATGTCTCCCTACAGAAGGGTCACACGTTCGCTGGCCACATGTGTTCTCTTCAGGTTGGAGACACAGCGGGGTGATGAGATGCTCCGGCCTCAGATTGACTTTAGGAATGACGGCGAATGGGCTGCCGGGGCGGGTGGTTGTCAGGTGGCGGGCCGAGCACACCGCGGGCTCCGGGCCGGGTCTGGACCGGGGCAGGGTCGGCTCCCTTGCAAACCCGGATGCCTCTGTTCCCGGGGCGGGCCTGCAGGCCGGAGGATCCCGACGTGCAGGCCTCGGTGGGTGGAGGGCAAGCCGGGGCGGGCGGGGCGAGTGTGTGCGCGTGCGTGCGTGTGCATGCGTGTGCGCGCGCGCACGTGTGCACGCGCTGGGCCGCCTCGTGGTCACTGGAACGTCGGGGTTGGCCTTGCTGAGAAGGTGGCCTTTGGGTAAAGGCGAGGGAGTGAGTCCGGCTGGGGAAGAGCCTCCGGCACAGGGAACGGCCCGCGCAAGGGCCGCAGGCGCGGCGGCGGCTGGAGAGTGGCCGGGCGCCGTGGCCGGAACAGGGCGCGAGGGGCCGCGGGGCCTGGGGCGAGCTTTCCCTCGGGTGGGGCGACGGCCGGAACCGCAGAGCGCCCGCCGCCTGGCCTCCGAGAGAGACAGACGCTCACCGCCCCGGCAGGAAGCAGGGCCCCTGAGAGGAGGCTCTGCCTGCTCCCTCGTGAGACCAGGTGACAGGGGGTGCGAGGCGCTGGTCGGGCCGGTCGGATTGGGGCTGTTTTGGAGGAAGAGCCAGTGGGAACCTTTGAGAGGGTAGACGTGGTCTAAGGATGGGGACGGCGGCGAGGACGGCCCACCTCCAGAGCGCGCGTCCCTTGGGCGCTGGTTGGCCTCTGGAACGGGGAGGTGAGACACGGCCACGCAGACGCCTGCTGAGTGCACAGTGGGACAGGGGGCGCACTGGAGGTGTGGCGCCCACAAGGGGGTGTCAGTGAGGTGGAGGAGCCTGGCGTGGACCCGGGGGTCTGCCCGCAGGACAGGAGGACGACCTCACGGGGCCGGGGACTCCAGGGCTGCTGTCTGGGGAGGCAGAGCTGGGCTTCATGCGGGTCGTTGGCAGCTTGAGCAGCGGGTGGCCCGGGTGGGACACCAGCAGAGGTGGTGCACAGCGGGGAGAAGGGCAGGGAGGGGTTGGGGTGGCGAGGGTGGGGGCAGCGGTGCCCAGGCTGGGAAGCCCCGGGTGGGAGCCGAGAGCCGTCAGGGCAGAGAGGTGGGTGTGACTGTGTGCCACCCTGACGAAGTGCCGGCATCACCCGTCCTTGACCCCCAGTAAGAGATGACGCGGCGCACGAGGTTTGTGTGGGGGCGTTTGGGAGGCCGGGGCCCGGCTGGCCCGGAGCGCAGAGTAGGGCCGGCACGCTGTGGCCGGCGGTGTGAGCAGAAGGGGCTTGTGTTTTCCTGGTTCTCTGCAGCCGCCTGGGGGAGGCGTGGGGTCGCAGAGTTAACAGGCTGTGGCTTTTGCCAGGAGGCACAGGGACAAGTGAGGACGAAGGAGCAGAGCAAAGAGCAGATGATGGGGACTTGGCAGGGGGACGGGAGAGGGGCGGGCCTTCCCGCGGGAGGAGCTGGGACAGCGGAAACGGCAGGTGGCCATGGTTAACATTTTATTCAACTGGGTGGCAGTCGTAAATTAATCTCTATCGAAGTAGAATCTAACTTAGAAAAAATTTAAAAATACAACCGCCTTTTCAAGTTAGAGAACAGTACTTGGTTTCCATGGGAACTGCCAACCATTTAACTAGGGCAAGTGTTACGTGGTGACACGGGGTAATTACAGACAACAGGGAAATTGCAGGGTACATTTAAATAACTGCGGAGTGGCTGTGGGCTTGGCTCCCGCCCCCGAAGCCAGGACGCGCTGTTTCCGGCTGCCGCCCAGCGCCTCCCTTGGATCCCGCGCGGGGCAGTGCCCGCTCCCTGTCCAGCCCGCGGGGCTGAGTCCCGCTCTCCTCCCTCTCTGCGCCGGGACCTCAGGAAGGTTGCCCCCAGGCCCACTTTATCTGCACCTCTCCGGGGCACCCAGGGCCAGGCCAGGAAGCTGGTGGAGGCCACCCATGGGCCCCAGGCCATGTCTGCTGAGGTCAGTTTATCAACCCGAACTCAGAAGGACGTTTCTAGACTGTTTGTCGGGTGGCTATGAAAGGGTCCTGAACAGTGTCAAAGACAGTAAAATCAGGACATGAACGAGTCTTGCGTGGATTGGAACAGGGCACCTGAGAACACGCATTTGCTGTCACCTGTGCCAGAGGCCCCCACAGACAGAAACTTCACCACAGCTGCAGTGATGGAGATTCGTGGTGTTTGAGGGAACAGGGACGTGCGGTCTGAGCCTCAGACTTGGCTAATCATTACGAAGAATGAAAACATCACGGAAGCCACGCGGAGAGGCCCGCGCCGTGGGAAAGTGTGAGAATTCGCACCCCCGGCTCAGAGCCAGTGACCATGGCAGGCAGGTCAAACTGCCCAAAAACAGAACTCTGGGCATAGCCAAGAGCTGTCATGCATTTGAGGACAGCCAGCAGCAAGAGTGAGACGTAGCAAGTACAGCAGAAGGACACGTCCCAGAGAAGGGTTCATGGTGCGAGAGGACGGCGTCCATGGGGGACACGGGGCTCCCTCAAAAGCGACGCTGGAGCTGTTGGCAAGAAAGGCATCAGAACTGAAGCTGCAGGGATGGGCTGAGTAACAGAAAGGAGATAAAGAAGGACTCAGCGATTGGACAAATAAAGGTTATTCCGGAACGCAGGCCTGTAGGGCTGAGAGGTGGCGAGTGTGAGAGAAGGGGGTGAGGCTGGCGAGTCTGAGAAGCTCCCGGCTGTGTCGGCAGGGGTGTGGCGAGGAGAGAGCAGAGAAGGCCGCGGAGCTTATCCTGGAAGAAGCCTTCTCAGGGCACAGAGGCGGTCGGGCTGGCGTGCGGAGCACGGGGAGTGAGAAACCACAAGGGCCGGGACTCGGGGACAGAACTCCAGGACACAACCAAGAGACAGCCCCCAAACGGGCAGCAGCAGGAGGAGCAAAGGTCTGACTATCAGCTGGCATCGCATTTCTCTATGACGGACGTGTGTGTTAAGAGCTCATTGGACCAGTGTCTTCCGAGTACTTGAGGAGGAAGGTTCCAAACCTGGGTCTGAGGCACAGCCAGCGTCTCAGGGAAGGACGACGGAAGGGTGTTTTCAGACAGTCAAGGGCTCGGCGGTCTCCAGCCTCAGCCCTCAGACTGCGACGCAGTGAGAAGGGACAGCCCTGAAAGGTCTGCGCTGGCTGCCGCCAGCGAGGTGGCAGGAGGGCCCGGCGTGAGCTGGTGCTGTGTGAGTGTGAGGAGGCTGGCATGCGAATTCTAGCAGCAGGTGGAAGACGTGACCTGTGTACGTACACGGTGATGGGAAGGAGAAGAGGGGCAGCTTCTTCAACGTCACGTCTTTTTCTGGGGGGCTGTGTCGATGCCCCTGGAGCCCACAGTCTATGGAGGTGCAGTTAAAGACGTTACCAGTTTTCAGGAGCCACCGGCCCTAGACGCAGATTGTTCCACTTCAAGTCTTGTGGAGGAAAAACTCTGGAACAAAGACAACCTGGCTCAGTCTCCAGAAGGAGAGTGGAAGGAAGCCATTAGGAATCAAAGAAAATGTACAAGCAAGATGCCACGTAGGTGTTAGTTCAAACATATGTGACGTTTCCCTACTACAGGGTGAAGCTAGATTGTCTTCAAAATGACCCAGAAACAGAAAATGTATTAATTAACAGAAAGGCTACTAAGCAATTGCTGGTCACCGGAAAGCAGGCCTAGCAACATTATTTTCAAGAAAAAGATAAAAAGCGTTAAAGGGGACAAAGGTACTTCATTCTGATAAGTCATAGTCCTCTAAGAAGATCTGATATTCATGCACTTTTATGTACATAATTACGTAGCTGTAGAATTTACGAAGGAAGCCTTCTGCGAATCGGAAGTGGACAAATCCAGTACCCTGATGGGGCACTTTAATTGAAAAATCCAGAAGACAAAAAATTTCATATGGTCATGAAGAATTTGAATAGCCTTCTTAACACACTCAGTTTCAAACACAGAATGTACTTTCCAGCCTTCCTTCTTTCCCTCCTGCCCGCCCTCCCTTTCTGTTTTTTAAACACGCCGGGACCGTTCTCGAGCACGGCTACCGGCTACCGTGCATGCGACGCGAAGGAAAACGCTCTTTTTCGATGGTGGAAGGTCATCAAGTACAATCAAAATGGAAGAATCAGTCCTAAAGCAGGACGAAAAGACGCCCAGAGCGGTATGCATCTGGGATTTAGGAATGCCCTTAATTGAAAGCGTCAGCTGTGTAAGAGGTGAGAGGATACTGGGCATCAAAACAATTCTTAGGAGGAGGTGGTGGAGAGCCAGAAACACCTACACTGTATGAGACAACCCCATGGCTCTAAATGTTGGTGAAGGAATTCCAAGATAATTCAAGACAAAGAGGGAAAATTTCATGAAAAGGCACGTAGAATTGCACGCCGAAGAATGTGAAACGTGGCGCAGGAAATGCTGGGCAGGACGAGAACGCGAAACTCTCAGCAGCTTTGATCAAGGGGAAAGGCAAAACTTTAACACTTGTGTCACCAGAGGCAGGTGTAACTGCAGCTGCGCAGGCTATTCAAACGTTCAGATACAGCTGTTTACAACTCTGTGAGACAGTAATTGCCAGAGAAATGGGCATCGGTGAGGTTGCCGCATCTGACGCAGGCAGCCTGGGTCGGGGCGGAGGAGGCGGCGCTCCCACTGGCGGGTCCCAGCACCTCGAGAGGAGACGCAGGTCTTGCGGCACCCACAGTTTCAGAGACTAGAAAAAGCCACGAGTTCCCTCATCATCGCGGGATCGACCTTGGGTGTAAAACCCTGCCAGTCATCTTAGAGTAAGCTGTAGGCACCTCCGCCTCCTGGAGGCAGATGTGCGACCCCTCGGGACGATGCGGCAGCCTGAGCTCGGCGGTGCTTTCGGGGCCCAGCGCCTCCGTCGTCTGGGGTCTCTGGAGCCGTGGTCTGGAGAAGTGCGGCCGGCCGGCCACCTCCTCCGGGCCGGCCCGCTGCCCGGGCTTCTCTGCTTGTCCCCTCCAGGTGTCACTCTTACGGAATTCCTCTCATTGCTTTCTTTGCCTTTTGACTTTTAAAAATGTTCTCTTCTATTTCCCTCTGCCGTGTTGATTCACTTTTGTGTGCCTTCTAATTTCATCTTGATTTTTGAAATATTTTTTTTCTATTTCCTATTCTTTCCTGAGCTCTGGGCCCTCAGTGTTGAGTTTTTCTCATTCTGATTTATTTTTTTCATGCATCATTATCTTAATGCCTTTTAATCAATTTAAAGATATTAGATTATAGGCTTTCCGGTTTTGTCAGCGTAGCTTATGGTTTCTTGTCAGTGGGGATGTTATTTTCTTATCTTCTGTTATCTTAAAAAAAAATTTCACGTGGCATTTGGCTTCACATGAAATTTGTTTTCTTGGACTTTTAGGAAGGAGAGGTGTTGTTTACGGGAGCGTTTCTAATTTCGCAGCTCTAGAACGCCCTCTTCTGTTGGTTTCGTGAAGGTGAAATTTGAGCACTTCGTGCGTGCGGTTAGAGCGTGTGTGTGGTGTGTGTGGCGGGCAGGCGGGGCGGTGCTGCCGCAGGGCCCTTGGGAGAGGCCCCGGGTCCCTGCCGTAGGTGCCCTGGTCTTCATCGTTGTGCTCTGTCTGCCCTCGTGCCCTTGTTTTTAGAAACACACCCTGAAGGATTTGGGGTCAAGGAAGGTGCCGCCTGCTCACCACTCCTGGACGCTGGGGATGGAGCGGGAGAAAGGGCGCGTGCGTGGCCGACCAGCGGGCCTTGGTGTGAAGGACGGGGTGGCGGATGGGGGGACAGTGAAGGACACGTGGAAGTTATTTGTGATGTTCATACAACTTCTCTCAAGGTCTGACAATATATCCCAAGAAAAAGTTGTCAAGTAAGTCAGCAAAATGAATTCCTCCGCGGAAAACGCCTCTGCCCCCTCCTCTGGACAGGCCCCCCCACGAGACTTTGAGGGGGGGTGACGCGGGCAGGGGCCTGGAGGGGCCCCGTGGGCTGAGGTGGGGGCACCAGGCACCTGGACCACCACAGGGCTGCTGGAGCCAGGCTTTCTCTCTCAGTTTCTCAATACTTCCCTCATCTGGAATTTTTAATTAAAACAGAATGAATGCCTGAGAACATAATAAAATGTCTGAGAAGAGCAAGCAGCATCTCGAAATGACTGCAGTCTGGGAGCCCGGGAGGCCAGGAGGGTGGCCCTGTCCGTTTTCCTGGCGCAGAGCCCCTCCTGTCCCCAGCTTACCTACCAGTCACCATGTGTAAACCAGCTGTGACTCCGCGCCACCCTCTGTGCACTCGTGGCAGGTGCCCAGAGCACGTTTCTGAACATGGCTGGAGCAGCGTGGGTGGCCGTGCAGCATGGGGGCCTGAGGGCAGGGGCGCAGAGGGGGCTCAGGAAAAGCCGGCCTTCCTGCTCGCACTGAAGCCAGAAGCGTCCCAGGCTGAGGAGAGCAGGACGCAGGCACCACGTGAGCCCGTGTGAAGGGGTGGGATGTGTCCTTTTGGGGCAAAGCAGGAAACGGGCCAACCCGAGGGAGCTGGGCTTCTGCGGCCGAGGACCTGGGGGTGACTCCCCGGGCACGTGGGCACATCTGGGGCATGTGCCTGCTTTGTGCTCAAGAGGTTCATCCCGAGATGTGGGCTGGATGGTGGCCTTGTGGCCCGCTGCCCACCCTCACAGCCAGCCCGGCCTGCCACACGTGCCGGGGCTGGGGTCCAGCAGGGCCTCCCTCGTCTGCCGTCCACTCTCCCTGCCTGTCTGGCCCCGAAGTCCTTCTGGAAGGCTGAGGTCCAGGCCCAGCGCGTCCCTGTCCCCACACCCACTCGCCTGACCCCGGGAGGTCCACCCGCCGTCTCCCATCCTCACTGCTGGTCTCGGTCACAACCCGCCCTGGGTCTCACTGCTGCCCGAGGACAGTGGTGCCCTGTGTGACATCAGCCTCACATGGCCTGTCGGTGGCCTCTCGGTGGAAAAGGAGCCGAGGTCCCCGGACAGCGGGTCTGGGGTCCTGCAGGCGGGACCACGGCCGACCCCACGGCCCACGGCCTCACCGCGAGGCTCCTCTCCACGCGGCTGCACGTCTGGCGCCAGCTGGTGGCCGTCATTTGGTCTCCGTCCTGGCTGGTGGCGGGGCTCTCGCAGGCCAGCCTGGGGTAGGGGAGTCGGGCCGGTGTGCGAGCCCAGGGCCGTCGCTGCTCCGCCGCCAAAGCAGGTGTTTGGCTCGTGCGGCGAGAGGCGAGCGGCGGGCAGAGATCCTCAGCCACGGCGGCTGTGTCGCCCCAGCCTTCAGAGCAGTCGCATGAGAAAAACCAGCCGCGCCGGTGGCCGTGCGCCCGCCCCTCCCGTGTCGCTTGATGACAGTGACCGAGCCGGTCAGTCGTCCTGCTGTGCCCACCGTCCCTGAGCTGGTGCTGCTCCCCTGAGGCCATCGTCACCATCCGGGGGCCTCGCAGCTGGGGCTCCTTCCCGGGGGCCACCCTCATGGCAGCTCCACCGAGGGACCCCCCCCCCACCCCGGGCCAGCCCACAGCTGGCCAGGGCCGAGGCGCCCTCTCCCTGTTGCACGTCCAGCCACCACAGAGCTGCGCCTCTGGGGCCAGGGAGCAGCAGGGGCCCCTGCTGGGTGCGGCCCCCCCTTGCCGTCCTAAGGGTCTGCTGTCCTGGCCGGGAGGGTCTGGGAGAGCCGGAGCTGCGCTGCCTGGGGCTCGGGGCCGTGAGCGACATGGGCCCTGTGAGCCCCGGGGCCGTGGGGCTTTGAAAGCAGGTGGATCCGCGTGTGCTTTGGGAAGGCACCTTGGTCTGCAGGAGGTGGGAGCCGGCTGGACAGGGGGCTCCAGGGCAGGACAGCCCGCACCCAGGGGAACGCCTCTCCCCCGCCCTGGAGTCAGGATTGGCTGGGCCGGGTCCTATTTCTAACTGATACTCAAGTATTTCTCTTTAATGCCTATGAGTTCTTTGTTATTATTTTTCCTGTTTTCGGTAAAAAGTCAAAAACTTCAATCTGTGTCAGGCAGAATTACAATTTAAAAACAAAAGTATTTTGTCGTGAAAACTTTGGTTCTGATTCTTTAAATTTATGTCCCTGAGGCATCTGTTGCGTGTCCCTTGCAGAGTCCCTTGGAGACAGCTGGACTTTTTTCTCCTGCTGCCTCGGCCCCGGGCTTGCCTGCGATGCGGTGCCAGCAGGGGTCTGGTCACTTCCTGCAGACGAAGGGGCCCAGGGTCTCTGAGCCGCAGAGCCTGCCTTTCTTCCAGGCGTGGTGACCCCGTGTGGCTTTACACATTTTTGTCTGTGTTGCAGGCCTGGCCTTTAAAATAATCTTAATTTTCATTCTGCTATGTTTTTATTTTATGTCACGTATTTATTTTGTTTTTATTCTGTTTATGTTTTTGCTTTGTTCATCTTCTGCCCCCTCGGAACAGTCCGGCTGCAGACAACAGTGGTTTCTGCCGTTCCTTGCCTCGGGTGGGAGCAGAGCCTTCTCTCCCAGACCCCTGTGGGGCCCGTGGGGAGGGAGCCTGGCGGCTTTTGCTCTGGGAGGGCGGGGAGCCCAGCCCTGCTCTCAGTGGCCTGGCTCTGAGTCGCCCCAAATCCCTGGGTGCCTGCTGAATATGGGTGTCCAGGATCTCAGCACAGAGGATGGAGGGGGCAGGCCCTGCAGCCCCGGCCACCTCGCCTTACCCTGCGCCTGCGTCGTGGACGGTCTAGGGACCCTGAGGATTCTAGGGCTGTCCCCCCACGGGGGCGGGGGAGGGGAGAAACATACTCTGAAGAACGTGGGGGGCAGGGAGCAGCAAAACGCAGATGTGCGCCCTGCCCCCACTGGAGGCAGGAGGAGGCCAGGTCGGCTCCCAGCCAGGCTCCCAGCCAGGCTTCAGGCGCATGGAGAGCCCGCTCCTTCCTCCTCCCGGAGCCTGGCCCACCTCGTCCTGCCGCCTCCAGTCCCCTCCTAGCTACGCGGGGCCACCTGGTGGGGCACGTGGGGCACCAGGGCCTCTGCCTGGAGGAGGGCGCCCCGAGAGGGCTAAAGCTAACCAGGGGCCTTGCAGGTAACGCTGCCCGCCGCCCTCCGGGGGGCTGGGGGCTGGAGGCTGGAGCGAGTTCGGAGGAGAAGGCCCAGCCTGAAGGCCCAGCTCTTCCCACCCCGAGCCGAGCCGCCCGCAGGCTCCCGGCCCTGCGCCCGGGGTCGGTCCCACGTGTCTCCCGGGGCACAGCCCTTCCTCTCTTCCCAACCCCAGCAGGCACGTGGGTCCTGGCGTTTGAGCCGGGCCCTTGCAGAAAGATGCCTTCCTCCCTTTTCTCTGCTGCTTTCTCTCATCTCTCATTCTTACTTGAGAATTATCCTGGCAAGATTGGCTTAGGCTTCTTCATTCCAGAGCCCTTTGAGAGTTCCCCGGACTTCCCCACCGCTGAAGGGTGGCTGTTTCTCGTTCCTGTTTCGAATGAAGAGCTGAGGCTGAGAGCAGCCGCCTGGAGTCCAGCTGAGGGTCCCCTGCGGAGCAGGCCCTCAGGGGCCGCGTCTCAGGCTAGGAGTGCCCAGGCCCCAGGGGTTGTCCCCAGGGGTCAGGGAGCCGTCGCCTTTAGTGGAGCCGGGGCGGTGGGGCTCTGCGTCCTCCCGCAGCCCTGCTCACTGCTCCGGGCCCCAGCCCTGGCCCCTCCTCCTGCCTCCAGCCCGTCTGTGGATCTTCACCCCACCCCGACCTGTAAATCCCCCCTTAGAGGGGCGGGAGGTGGGACGGGCCCGTGACTCTGCTCTGTCCCTCGGCAAAGGGATTTCGTGGACGTACTCCGGGTTCCCGGTCAGCTGACTGAATCGGGGGAGGCGGCCTGACCGAATCACAGGAGCCCCTCAGGCTGGCTCCGGCAGCGGGAGGTGCAGCCAGGCCGCCAGCCCACGGCCACGGGCGCCGCGCTCAGCCTACGCGGGAGGCAGCAGGGGCCGAGTCGTGTGGGTGCAGGGACCAGACCTCTGCCCTTCACGCCATGAGCTGGTCCGTGGGCGCTGTGTTCAGCCCTCCGTTGGGGACGTTGCTGCCCAGCAGGGGACACAGTGGACAGACAAGCAGGGGGCAGTGGCCTGTGCTGAGTTGTTTTGTTTTCAAAGGATTAGCCGGTTGTCTTGGGGCCGGTTTACAATACTGCTGCCTTTGTCCCCGTCACGCCACCACTTGTGCCCCTCGGCCTCGGAGTTGATCTGCTCTGCAGAAAAGCCACCTTATGGCCCATCTTGCTATTTTTCTCCAAAATTCTAGTTTATTCCTCACCCTCTCTGCCTCCAGATAACGTGCCAGCCCTTTTGTTGTGGACGCAGGGTGGCCTCTTGTTAAAGTCACAGTTCAGGCTGGGAAAGAGGGCCCCTGGGCGGGCACGGGGGCCACTTGGGACCGGGACTGTGAGGGTCGAAGACGAGCCCTGGGCTGGTGGCCGCATGTGGTAAGGCAGACCCCCGGGGCAGAGCGAGCAGGGCCCAGGATGCGGGACCCTCAGAGGGCAGGGTCTGCGCAGCCTCCGCGTGGGCGGGGCGGCTGCCGGTTCAGCTGTGGACCCTCCCCGACAGCTGTTCACGGACGTCAGCAGCTGGAAGGCGTAGATGATGCAGAGGGACAAACATCGAGAGAAGACGGCAGATGCAACCGGAAGGGAGTGACGTGTGCACTTGAGGTCGTGCCTGTGACCTGGGACACGTCTCCTGCACTGACCTTCAGTTTCTCCCTGAGACGCCGGGAGCTGCCAGGCCGTGGGGTGCCCCTAGAGCCGCTTGCCATAGAGGCGCTGGCCCGGAGACAGGCTCAGACACTGTCCTCACAAGAGGATGCCACTGCCGGCGAGGCCCTGCTGGGAAGAACCGCAGAGCCACCCATCAACTGCCTAACCTGCTGTCCACCAAAGACCTAGATATGGCAGGTCTAGCTGAGGTCCCCAGACTAAACCGAGCAAACACTGGGACAGGCTGTGCGACAGTGGAAGCAGTTCTTGAACCAGGCGGAGCTCCTGTGACGGCCTGGAAGGCCCGTGTCGCTCTTGCCGCCCTGGCCCTCTCCCCGTCCCACCCCAGGGCCTTTGCTCGTGCACCTGTGCTGAGCGCCGCCCCGGCGCCACTCAGCACTGGCCATGCCCACACCCTGTGGGGCTGTTCGGTCTCCCTGGCCCCGTCTCATCCACTCGAGGGCGGCCTCCTTGCGGACGGCTGGGTCCTGTGCGGTGCTGTTTCTCAGGCGCCCAGAGCAGCAGTGGGGAGCACGTCTGCTCAGGAGTCGTCTGGTCGGAGGTCAGCACTCTCAGGCAGGGGCCCTCGAGGATGTCTCGGCGTCCTTCGTGGGCCTGGGACCCCTGGTGTGGGCACCGGAGCTGGAGCTTCTCCCCGCCTGAAGCTAAGTGAGCGGAGTAGGACCGCCCAGAGCCCTGACAGGTGGCGCCTGGGCTCCCGGGGATGTAGAGGGGGCCGAGAATCAACTCCCGAGCCCGCGGCCGAGTGCCACAGGTGTGGGGACACCTCATGACTTATGTCCACTCCCATCTAGCCGGCCCGCTGTCCCCGGCGTGCTCCTGGGGTCTGTGTGACCTCAGGGAGGCGGTGTCAGCACCGGGTTAGATTGTAGGATGTGCACAGCGGGGACGGCAGAGCCCGTGGTGTGGGAGCCGCCCCCCCCCAGAAGGCTGTCAGGACGGTGCTCCCTCCACAGGCCTTCCCTCCGCAGCCCGGGCTCCTTCCTACCCCCAGAGGCAGCGGGGGGGAGGCACGGACACGTCCAGCAGGGCTGGCGCGGGGCCTGGGCACCTGTTCTTGGCCTCGTGTCTGGCCTGAGGTCCAGGTGCACCTGTGGGGCCACTCCTACGTGACATGCCGTGGTCTCTGTCGCAGGAGGGGTGGCCTTGTCCCAAATCCACACCCCCGCTTTCACTGGGACTCGCGATGGGACCTCACTCGCTGGTTGTTGCCTGGTTCCTCCAATGCTGTGTGTCCACCTGGCCCGGCTCAGGCTGCAGACGCTCTGGATCCAGCCTCCAGGGTGACCCAGCCTCCAGGGCACCAGTGGCCTCCAGAACCCGTGCGCCTCCCCAGGCCACATGCCCTTCCTTGTGTGCTGGCGGGTGCCAGGCACCAAGCCCGTGCCAGCTTATAGGCTGTGTCCCACACACGTGCTGAGGCACAGGCCCCGAGACCTTAAGAGAGCCCCACCCTTGGGCCTCTGTGTGCCCAGAGCACCCAGGCAGCGGGCTCTCTGCTGCTCCGAGTCCATCTAGAAAGGCCCGGGGTGCTGTCTCTGCCGTGTGCAAGCACGAGCAGGTCCTGCCGAGCCGGCGCTAACGGCCGCCCTCCCCGGGAGACGCGCGCTGAGCCCTGTCCTCTGTACCCAGGGGCTGAGACAGCCCTGTCCCCGGGCAGAGGTCTGAGACAAGTCAGGGGCCACACAGCAGCCTGTGGGCCTCAGCAGAGGTCCGTCTGCATTTCACTGCGGAGCCTGGAAAAGGGCCCGGGGACCCCGCAGTCCCTCCCGGAGGCTCTGCATGTGGCTCCTTCCCCGCTGCGGCGGCTGGGCTGGCAGGTGGCAGCTGGCCTTTCCTACCTCCACGTCTTACTCCGCAGCCGGGGTACTCAAGTGGCTTTTCTGAGGGAGGGGCGGCTGCTGGGTCTCCGCCAGTCTCACCCTCGGCCGGCATGGCGTCCCTCAGCAGGCCACCCAAACCGACGGCCAAGTTCCACTTGCTGTGTGAACTGGTCCCCTGGCATCGGAGCGAGCTCAGGCCCCTTCTCTCTGCCCACCCCCACCCCCACCGTGGGCTCCTGCACCTGGACTCTGGGCACCCCAATTCGCCCTGGCAGTGCTTGGTGTCAGCCTCTTCCTGGCGTTGTCTGGGAACCCATGTCGAGGACACCACAGTCTTGGGGACACCCTCTTTCACTTGCGGTGGCCGCAGAGTGATGGACATCAGTGCGCCCTGCTCGGCCCCGGCACTGCTGCTCGTTGGTCTGGTGCGGCCTCGTGCGGTCCTCTGGCCCTTGCAGCAGGGTGCCCACTGAGCCCGGCCGCCTCCCAGCCCTCGCCCCCTGCAGGAGGGCCCTCCAGGAGGCACCCGCAGGACACCCACCCCTTGGCCCCGCTCTGCCCACCCGCCCATTTACAAGGGCACCGCTCCTTGTCCACCTTGCAGCCCCTCGTTGCCCCTCCTGCTCTCGGTCCAGGGGTCTGTGGGGTCCATGGAGCAGGGAGGCAGCCAGCAGGGGTGGGCGACTCTCCAGGAGGATGCCGGCCCCCAGCCTTGCCGTCTGCGCATCTGAGCGCCTCCCTGGAAGAGGGGCCTGTCCTCACGGCCACCACCCTAGGCTCAGAGGCCGCCCCAGCCCGCCCCCCGTGTGGCTTCTCCAAGGCAGCTCAGCCGCCAGGTCATACCCTCTGTACTGCCCACCGCAGCCCCAGCCCAGGGGGTCGGAGGGGCCACCCGCAGTTCTGTCACCAGTGGGAGCAGGGGTGGGGTGTCCACTCAGGTGAGGCTCGGAGCGTCCAGGGTGCTAGTTTCCTGAAAGGCGTGAGAAGCTGTGGATTTCCAGAGCTGGAGGCCCCTCCCCGTCCCGCCGAGCCGCCTGCCCTGGAGGGACGGGCCCTGAGCAGGCTTCCTGCCGGAAGGTGCCCTTGGCCCGCACCTCGGCCCTGCGCCCAGAGGCTGGTCGTCACACGGGAGGACCACCTGTGGTCAGGGCCCTTGGGGAGGCCCTGTGGGCCGTGAGTTAGAGAAGGGCCCACATGTGTCTTCCAGTTGAGCCAGGAGACATTCTGGGCCTGCGGGCCTCCCCTCTGCCCTCCTGGTGGGCATGGCTGCAAATCCAGGGGGTGGCCCGCCTCCGCTTTGGCCCATTTTTTGAGAATCCTTCAAAATTTGCTTGGGATTAGGCCAGTGGGGCTCTGCTGCCACCTAGTGGCTGGCGACTTTGCCAGCTCTGGTCACACTCTTCCATCCTGAGGCTTCTAGAATACCCAGACCTCAGGCGGAGGTTCCATTGACCGGCACCCTTTGGAGAGGCCCTGCTCCAGGGCAGGTCTGGGTGTCTGCAAGCAGTGGACGCACAGGAGAGCTGGGGGCAGGCAGGAAGCTGTGAGGACGCAGGGCTGTGCGGGGAGTGGCCTTCTTGGGGGCAGGGGAGCCGTGGTCCTGGGCTGCTGTGACTGGCTGCCCTGCGCGGAGCTCCTTATCCTGCCAGGCCAGCCAGGGCTTAGGGACATCTTGTCACACACCTGCGAGCTGGCAGGGACCAGGGAAGTTGCGTGGGCTTCAGGGAGGGGAGCACAGGAGGGGAGGTGAGCAGAGATCAGCCTGGGCTGCATGCTCACTCTGTGACCTTGGACTTCCAGGGCCTTGGGCTGGTGTCATCAGGAGAGGGGGCTTTGGGCCACTGGAAGTGGGGGCCCTGGAGGTCTCCCCACAAAGCTGCAGGTCAATGCAAGGCGATGGGAAGTGGGGCCACCGCATAGAAAGGACCTCGGCCTGGGCCTCCTGAAAAAATTCTGTCCTAAGCTGCCCTCACTTGAGGCATTGACCTGAAGTCAATACCTGTTACCAAAAGACTGTCCTGGGAGGGCAGTGCCGGGGATGGGCAGAAGCAAAGAAGCCTGCCCCCGCGCCCCTCCTGCTGCCCAGTGGCTGTCAGCTGGGGCTCACGGTTTAGAGCCATGAATGCAGATGAAGAAAGTGTGTGCCGTCCAGGGGGCCTTTCAGCTGGGAGGCGGGCAGATGACCTTTGCTGAGGATGGCAGCCAGCCTTCCCCCTCCCGTCCCCCCTAGTGGGCTCAAGGACCGAGTGTCCTGAAGCCAGCCCCGGGTCCCTCACCAGGCTGACCCCACCATGGCCGTGTTGAGTGTCCACCCTGCCAGGGATGCTGAGCCCATGTGGGCATCACCCTGGGGGCCCAGCCGGTCCCAGGGGCTGTGCTCGGGGGCACCTAGGCCCTCCCATCCTGACCACGGAGCTCACTCTGTGGCAGGGCCCGGGTCCCGGTGTGGGAGCCGGGGCCCCTGAGCAGCGCTGAGCAAGGGCCATGTGCAGACTACAGAAGCGTGAGGAAGGTTGGCGTCCTGCGGCCAGGTGGCTGTGGCTGGAAGTTTGCGCTCACCGAGTCACCTACATTTCAGTCTAAAGTCCCAGTCTCGGGAAGTTGATGTGTCTCAAAGTAATAAAAATATCATAAGCTAAATGGCCAAACTCTGGGGGGTGGGGGGATAAAAGACGGGGCATTGCTCTGCTGCTGCTGGAAGGTTTGGGAGAAGGGTGGCAGGAGCGTGGGAAATGGCCAGCGTGGGAGCTCTGCACGCTTGGCCCCATCAGTCGCTCCCCCAGAGGCCGTGTCCTGGGAGGGTGGCCGACCCCCGGCCGGGCCAGCTTCCGCCACTAGGCGCCTCAGCCCTGCCTGTCTGGTGGCTGCAGATGAGGGTTCTGGTGGCATCTCTGGTTGTCACTGAGCCTGCATGCGTCTTAGTCACACATTGCCAGCGTCTGATTTTATTGTGCAAAATGTCTTTACATATTTTTTTCTGAAATATATAGTGTATGTATTTTCTCAGATGACGTGTCCTAACCTCTTGTTGATAATAGCTTTTCAAAAATAGGCTTTCAAACAGCTGAGCTTTCCTCTGAGGTCTCGTGAACGTCCGGCTGGGTTTGGCTGGGACTTCCATGGGTCTCTTCATGGCGGGAGGTGCGGCTGTTTAAGCCCAGGCACGGCCCTTCCTCCTGGAAGCTTTCTCTGCCCCTGACCTGCTGCCCACGGGGCTTGTCCTGCATCCCCCAGACCTCCCCAGAGGAGCCCCTGTCCTGGGACCTGGGCTGGGTGTGCTCAGGGCCGTCGGGGGTGCGGGGGCAGCGTGCTGGCCGCTTCCGGCACAAGGAAGGAGCCTCCAAACCCGAGGCTGGCGGGGTCGGGCTTGTTCTGACCAGTGGTTTCCCCGCCTCTCGGCACGGAGTTTTCTCAAAGGAGTCCACGGTATTTTTGTTCTTGGATAAACCTAAACACGCGCGTGGTTTCTCTGTTTCTTTGAAGCTCAACAGCTGCACAGTTGTTGGCATTTCACGTTTGAACCACTACCTCCTCCCACTGCCGACAGAGCCCTGTCCGCACAGATCCAGCGCGGAAGGGCACTGGCAGGAGGGCTTTTAGGTTCGAGGCGAAGCCCGATGCCCTTTCCGGCTCCTCTGGACGAGTGTACTTGAGGAGAAGCCCCACTCAGAACCGAGGCAGCAAGCCGACTCTCCAGCCCCTCGAGCAGAGCCCCGCGGTGGCCAGGCTGCAGCCTGCTGGTCCGTGCGCTCAGGTGTCGACAGCATGCGGATAAATGCACGGTCGGGTCCCATCCAGAAACAGGGCTTCGTTCCGCATTTCCCCTCGGTTGGATTGCTGCCTGTAGATGGAAATTTCCACCAAAAACGACCACCTTTGTGGTCACCCGCGGCCCGCGCTCTGTGACCTGTGGGCTGGCAGGTCTGGGGCTCACTGCTGCTCCCTCGGGAAGGCCTGTCTGTGAGCAGCCACGGCTCGCTGGCCAGCTCTTTCGGCGTCTGGTTTCTCCAAAGTCTCACTGGGGGAGGTTGGGTTGCGACCAGATGTATATGTGACACGCAGCTGCCTGCGCACACACACATCTGTGTGCACACACGCCTGCCTGCATACACACACCTGTGTGCACACACACCTGCGTGCACACAAACCTGCCTGCACACACACCTGTGCGTGCACACAGACATGCACACGCACGCGCATATCTGCACAAGGAGACCAGAGAGGGCCATGCGCTGCCTGGGTCCAGAATCTCGGCTGACGCCTGCGCCCGCTCACGTCCGCGAGCCATGGGCGCTCCTCGAGCTCGGCCGCTGTCCTTCACCAACCACACACGTTTGTTTTCTGCCGCCCGAAGGCCGTGTGCTGCATGTGCCCACAGCGTGAGCCCTGCCCGTCACCCGCCCTTGTGTTCCTTTCCATGGCTGACCCCAGGCCTGCGCCGTGTCCGTGTCGCTTGTGGTCGGCGTGACCGTCGTGCGGCACTGATACCGTGGGGCGGCCGGCAGCCTGAGCCTCGGAGGTGTCATAGCGTGAACGCGCCTCGATTTGCTGGGGCCGCTGGCTGATTTCCAGCATCCTGAAGCGGTTCTTCTCGATGGTTTGGTCTGGTTTTGTCATTACTTTTGGGGGACAGCATTTGCCGAGCCCTTCCCTCGGCCTTCCGGCAGCCCGTCTCCCTCGTTGTTTCTCTGGAATACTTTAGACAGTCCCAGAGACCACCACGCTGAGCTGGAAGGTGGTCAGCAGAGCACCAGGCTCTTCCGTACTCAGGTTCCGGCTCACCCTTTGGATCTCGACCTGCTTCCGTTTGTGCCGTCCTCTGTGTTCTAAGGCTTCGAGCCGCATCACCTATAGGACGAGTGGCCGCATCCAGTCCTTAGACTCCGCCAGGGAAGCAGGGGGTCGCCCTCCTTCCTGCGCCACAGGCCCTGAAAGGAGGCTTTTCAAGTCGGGTTTGCTTATTCCCAGCAGCATGTCACCGCGTGGGCCTGGGAATACCGCACAAGCCGATAGCGGTCACCCTGTCGCGGCTTGGTCTTCAAGGCCAGCGCGTGCGGGTGGGGCCTTCTCTGGGGGCTTCTGCAGCAGGGACAGTGCCCCCAAGAAACCAGGCTCTGGCTCCAGGTTGGCCTCCTGCAGGGACACAGAGGACCCTGGGCCGGGGGGCGGGCGGCGCCTCCAGAAAACGGCGCAGGCCTTCGACAGGAGATGCGGACGTGCCGACAGGAGCGCGTGCAGGCAGCAGAGCTCAGCCGAAAGCCCGCCGGGCACGCTCGGCTCCGAGGAGACAAACCCCCGGGACAGGTGCACGCGGCACTGATGAGTGCGAAGGCCACCGGGTGGGGGGGGGGGGGCTCCCGTTCACGGGTGGCCCAGAAAGGCAGATCTGCCATGGCGACAGCCAGCGCACCTCTGCTCTCAGGAGGACGAGCAGACGCCCCTGGTCTGAAACAATTCCAAAGCCGCTGAAACCAGAGAGACGGGGCTGAGCGGCTGGGGACCCCGGACCTGAGGAGGACACGGAGAGGCTCCTGCCTTGGCAGGCGCAGCGGGCGCAGGCCCCGAGCCCGCTCCAGACCGCCCTGCAGCCCAGGAGCCCGGCCGGAGGGCGCCCCGAGACAGTGCCCTGCAGGGAAGGTGCTCTGGCTGGGAGAGGCCTCGCCAGGCTTCTGCGTGTCCCTGTCGCTGCCCCGCCTGGGAGCCCGCGGAGGCTGGGCGGGGTGTCTAGGCCTCCACTCCGGCCTGGCAGCAGCAAGACCGCCCCACCCCTCCGGGCCCCCGGAGCCCGAGGAGCAAATGCGGGATCCTGCACCGTTCGGCGTCCCCAGCGCAACGTCCCTGAGCTCCTGGGGGGCCTCGGCCTAAGTGACAGAGACACGGAGGCCGTGAAGAAGCCTCCGGGAGAGAGCTTCCGTGGCGGGCGACTGAGGGGAGACGAGAGCGCGAGCCCAGAGCCCGGTCCTCTGCTGTCCCCGGGCCGCGCCCTCTCCCAAGCCCCGCAGAGCCGCGGGCCTCCGCTGCAGCCGCTCCGGACTGGCCTTCACTCAGCACGTGCCTTCAGGGCCCTCCCGGTCCGCTCACGGCTTGATCACCCATTTCTTTCCTCTGTCGGGATGGACCCCAGTTGATTAACCTTCGCCTCCTGAAGGACGTTTTGGTGGCCGCCGAGTTTCGCTGCCCATGAACGCAGTGGCCGTGCGCATGCGTCTGCGGGTTTGCTGTGGCCCTGTCTTCCCCTCCTTCTGGTAACTTCCAGGGGCGCACTTGCCAGGTCACGTGGTGAGATCAGGGGGCGGTTCGTGAGAAGCCACCAGACCGTCTCCCAGAGCGGCGGCCGCGCGGCTCCGGGGCCCAGCCGTGGCAGAGGTCCCGCCGCCCCGGCGCTCGTCCTCGTCACCGTCGGGCTCCGGGCCGTGCTGAGCCGTGCAGCGGGCTCTGCCGTCGTTGTCATCATTTGTCTTCTCCTGGGCCGATTTGTCGTCTGTCTGGCTTTGGGGAGGTGCCAATTCTTCAGGGACACTTAAAATAAACACCCCAGAAGGTTTCGGATGAGAGGGATGAGGAAGTTACCTGATTCGCGCCAGGAAGGAAACCCAGAGCCGCCCCGCCGGGGTGGGGGGCTGGCCTGGACCTCGAGTTGTCATGCTGGGCGGGGGCCGCGCAGAGAAGGACCCCCGGGGCCGCTCAGGGCTGGGCTGAGTGGCAACGCAGACGACCCTCGGGTCTCAGCGCCTTATAAACTGAGTTTGTGTTTCATTCCGGGTCGGCTGCCACTCTTTCTGGCTTGACCTCATCCCCGTCCCGGATAACGGTGCAGACTCTCTGGAATATTCTGGGAATCGTGGCAGAGGGAGGGAAGGGCACGGAGAACCATGCTCCGGCCGTGCAGCTCTTCCTGGAGGTGCGCCTGCCGCCAGGCCTGACCTCGGCGGCTGTGCGAGGCCGGTCCCCTCTGTGGCAGGCAGGGCTATCCAGGGGCAGAAGGTGATGCAGCCTCCAATCCCCCGTGACAGGCGGCCGCACCCCTCCTTCCCCTGCCCAGCTGACACTAGAGCGCAGCCCCGTGTGCACAGGCCTCGTGGCCGGCTCTCACTCCCGTTCCCCGCCCGGCCCCAGATCTGCCTCCTCTTGCCCTGGACACCTAAGGACCGAGGGCTGTGGACCACCGGCTGCCTGCCCGCCCTGACGTCCATGTGCGCCCCTGCACCCAGCGGTCTGCCAGCCCAAGGGGCTGCCTCCTCGCCAGGCCCCAGCTCCGGCCCTAGCATCCCTCCCAGCCCGTTGTCCCAAGATCTCTGTCCCCTAGAGCGGGGTCGGGACGTCTGTATCAGACCTGGGGCCGTCCAAGGTCTGTACGGATCGCCCAGTTCCCTCGAGGCTGCGGGAAAGCAGCGGGACTGCGTGCAAACTCGCGTGCCAGTAAAACCAGGTGGGGCGGGGCTGGCTTCTGCAGCTCGCAGACCCCTGTCCAGAGGTCCCTGTGCTCCTGGGGTGCGTGGGTGTCCCAGCCTGCTCCTGCCCTTCCTGAGGCCCCCTCGCCAGGGCAGCACCCACACAACCTGGCATCTCCTCCCCCAGTGGCAGCCGAGGGCTGGCGGTCCCACCCCGGTTCCTCCTGAGTACGCTTCTCTGCAGACTGAACTGCCTGGCCCGGGCTCTAGAAAGCTCGTCACGGGGCTCCAGCTTCAGTCCTCCCCTGTTGCCAACTGCAGGTGCTGCTCAGCAGCTTGGATGGGGCTGTCGTGGACGGGATGGTGTCCCCCAGATTCACAGGTTGACCCCTATCCACCATTTGGAGGTGGGGCCTTTGAGGAGGTTAAAAGAGCTCATAAGAGTGGCGCCCTAATCTCACAGGGCTGTGTCCTTACGCGAAGAGGGAGGGGAGCTCCCTTGGGGCACAGCAGGTTAAGGATCTGGCGTTGTCACCGCAGTGGTTCCGGTCGCTTGGCTCGGGTTCAGCCCCTGGCCTGGGAACTCCCACATGCGGCAGGGGCGGCCAAAATAAAGAAGGGGAGGGACACCAGGAATGAGCTCCCAGGAGCACAGGCCACGGAGGCCCCAGGGGAGGACGGCCCACTGCTCGCCAAGGTGCGAGGCCGCGGGAGGGACCAGCCCAGAGACACCTGAGCTCAGGCCCCCACCCTCCCGACCGACGGAGGGCTTGCTGGCTGCACCTTCAATCAGAGTCTTGTCATGAGGTTGAATTTTAACAAGGGCTTGTCACTGTGGTCCTCGGAGGGTGGCCTGTGGACCCCTGCAGGTCCCCGAGAGCCTTTCAAGGGCTCTTCAAGGTCAAAAGTCAAAGTGACTCTTTCCACAGTGACCGAGTCGTGACTGTCCCCTCCCTGCAGCGACTCGAGCTGGCGGCAGTGCTGCTGCAGGTGCCTGAGCCCCTCGAGACCCGGCCACCGGGATCTTAGCCAGACTCACTGACACGTCCTCGCGGGGCAGTGCCCTCACCCCTGGTGCCACAGCGAGCCCCAAGCACCTGCCTCACCAGGCCCTCCACCCTATGCCGGGAGCGCAGGGACAGTGTGCTTGGGGAGGGGACGCCACGTGCGCTTGGTGGAACGCCTGGGACTGGTCTGGACGTGGGTATTCGGCAGGTGTTTGCTCAGAAGGGACTGACATTAGCCCTTTGATTCAGGCAAAACAACCAAGGGTTTTGCTGCTAACGGTGACCTTTGAACTCTCGAGCACAGTTAGAATTTTCCAAAATTTTTATCTGCTCCTGTCTACTGCCCCCTCAGGCTTTAAGACTTTTCTGGTGAGCTTAGCGGTGATATTAACAAAGGTGATTTTTTAAAATTATCATATGATAAAATCCATCAGCGCTGCAAGAGCTGTGTCCCTCAGTGAACCAGTTTCTAGCTGACCGATCAGGCTTGGGTGCAGATGACCCAGGTTTACTGTAGACCAAGGCGTTTACAGTGAGGGGTCCAGAAAGTTCTTTTTATTTTTTGGCCATATCCGAGGCATCTAGAGGTTCCTGGGCCAAAGATCAAATCTGAGCCACAGCTGCCGCAACACCGGATCCTGTGGCACCACAGTGGGAACTCCCAGAAAGTTCTCTGATTTGGTTTTCCATGTCGTTTCAGGTTGCAGTTTGCAACTCTTAAGAAATAACCATTGCTGAGTGCCGTCTTGTGACGAGGGAGAATGTCCCAGCTTAGCTTCTTTCCCAGCTGCCCATCTGAGGCCACTTGTCCTTCCCGAACTTTAGCCACACCAAACTGTCACAGCAGCACAGGCAGGACAGAGCCGAGGATGCAGTGGCTTCTGGAAAAGACACTTACAGGAATGGAAAACGCCGCCACAACGCTCACACGTTTTTGTTTGTTCGTTTGAGAAAATACAGCTATTCATAAAAATTTACCATTGTTAACTTGTGTGAGGTTTATTCTTTTTTTCTCTCTCTCTTTTTTTGTTTTGCTTTTTAGAGCGGCACCCACGCCATGTGGAGGTTCCCAGTCTAGGGGTTGAACCACAGCTACAGCTGCCGGCCGGCACCACAGCCACAGCCACGCAGGATCTGAACCACGTCCGCCACCTACACCGCAGCTCACAGCAACGCCAGACCCTTAACGCTCTGAGTGAGGCTGGGGTCGAACCTGCGCCCTCGTGGATGCTAGTCAGATTCGTTTCCACTGAGCCATGATGGGAACTCCAGGGTTATTCTTTTTGAAAAATGAATGAAGAGGTAAAATAATTAGGGTGCTCAGGTGAACAGGGCTACAGACAACTGCCTAAGGAAAGGCACGGCAGTGTCCCCAGTGAGTTTTAAGAGAGCTTTTGGGAGGAGAGCTTTGAGGACTACGGCCTCGCGCTGGGAAGAGCAGCAGCTCCTCCGCCCCCGGGCCCTCCTGCCAGTTGTCCCGCCTCGGGCCCACAACCAGCCCAGCCCCACTGTCCCCTCTCGCGACCTTTCTGAGCTCCGCCTCTCGGGATGGAGAACGTGCCCCTCCCCTGGGGCTCTGACCTGAAGCCGCGTCCCCCCCCCCCCCCCCCGCCCTGCAGGCAGTGACCTTGCCACCCAGCCTCTGCTGCTGCCCTGGGTCCTGGGTCTCGCAGCCTGCACCTGCCACAGTCAGCTGCAGTCCCGCTGGCGTCTTCAGGACACTTGTCACCAGGGTAGAGGAGTGACACACGTCACCCTGCTCACTCCTGGTTGGCAGAGCAAGTGCCTGGTGGGATGGGAAAGCATCTCTGCCCCAGGGTGGAACCCAGAGGGTGGTGGGCACCACTGGCCCTCTGCCCCCAGGACCCTGGGCACCACCGGCCCCTGCCCCAGGGCGCAGCGCACCACGGGCCATCTGCCTAGGGCTCAGGGCCGTAGCTCCGAGGGTAGTCTTTTTGCCCCTGAACCGTTGCATTTGGGCCCCTGCCCCCCTGCCCGCAGGCAGCTGCTCTCAGGCCTCGCGCTGGAAGCGTCTGCAGCGGTGTCTGCGGGGCTTCTCTGCTCTGCTCTGGCCTGTCAGCTGGTGACTGTCTCTGGTGCCCAGTGGGTCCGGGTCCCCTCCAGGGGCAGGAGCGGCGGCCAGGCCTTCCCAGCTCTGCCGGAGCGTTTCCTGCAGGCCGCCTGGACATTTCTTTCTGATGGAGCTTTTTATTGCGGTTTTATTGCCGTGCCCAGGTCTTTAATAGGCAATATAGGCACATCGAGGTTTCCTCTTTCAGTTGGATTGGTTTTTGGTAATTTGGTGGTGGTTCTTCAGCTCTGTTTCCGCGCTGAGGCTTTTGAGAGATTTGCTCTAAGGGTGCTCATTAAGTGTCAGTGAGGCGTCTTTGCGAAGGTGCTTCGCAGCCCTTGTCAGAGGCCCGGCCAGCCGTCACCTCGGCCTGAGCATCCGTTGATTCTCCTTCCTTTGCTGGTGAGGTTTTTGTCGCTGTCCGTGTGGCAGGTGCTTTTTGTCTGTGTCCCGGCGGTGCTGGCTGCCGCGCGCGCGGACAGTCTGGGTCCTGCAAACCCTCCTGTCCACTCGGGCCTCTGCTGACACAGGCGGGGCTGGACTGCGGGTCCAGGCCCTCCCTCAGCCTCCCCGAGGCCCTGGGCAGAGGGAGTCTGTGTTACTGCTGCTGGGAGCCCCCTCGGATGGGGGCGCACGCGTGTGTGTGTGTGTGTGTGTGTGTGTGTGTGTGCGCACACGCGTGCGCCTCCCCTGCCAGCTTCCCCCAGAGCAGGGCCGTGTTCTCTGAAAGCTCCCTCCTGCTCCGAAAGCTCCCTCCTGCTCCCCGTCCTTTGCCTGGAGAGGGAGAAGGGGGGAGAGAAGGAGGGAGGGAGTGGGGGGGGAGGGCGGGAGGGAGTGGGGGCGGGGGAGGCGCTTCCCCTGAGGGTTTCTTGTGTGCGTTGGCATTTTCGGGGCGGCTTCTCCAGTGACCAGCTGAGAATGGCGAGGAGGGAACCAAAGCCCTGCTGTCGCCCCGCTGTCGCCTCGCCTGAGCCCCATGCCCGCCTTCTCCCCCTCCCCCGGTTTTTTGTCGGTCCGTCTATCCCGCGTTTCACGCAGGTGTGGGCTGTGCTCAGCGGGCACGTAGGAGGGGCCAGAAACCTGCTCTTCGTTTAATCGCTGGTGTCGCCTGTGTCTTCTTGATTTTTCTTGATTGGTGTCATCAGAGGGTAGTATGTTTTTGGACTGTTTTTTGAAGAACCAAATTTTATATTTGTTCGTTTTCACAGTTGGCTCTTTTTTCCGAACTTGCGGTCTGTTCTTTAGAATTGCCTTCTTTCTATTCTCCACGGGTACTTGTGTTATTTTTTAACTTCTTAGATTGGATTTTCTGCTTACCGATTTTCTTTATTGCTAATAAAGGCTTTTACAAGCTGTGTGTTTTCTGTGAGTTCTGTTGTAGCTGAAAGCTGTAAATCCAGCGCATGGCTCTTTTATTGTCGAGGAGGCCTAAGGGTTTCCTGCTTCCGTTGTGTCCTCCTGCCCCTCCTTATGCAGACGCGTCTCAGGAGCGTCCTGTCCGGGAGAGTCACAGAGGTGTCTTCTCGAGAACGGTTTCTAGTTTAGTTGCCCAGTGGGTGGACAGCGTGGTCTGTTGGCTCCACGTCTGCAGAATTTGGTCAGCCCTGCGTTGGGAGGTAGAACGTTGTCAATTCGGTTTTATCCTCGGAGAGCTTCCGGGGTGCACGCCCCAAAATGTCAGGTGCGGCTTTGCACACGCACGCTCGCACACAGTCGCCTACATCTCCGTGTGCACTGCCCCTCTATGAACTGTGACAGGAGGGCCCCGGTGTCCCCGCCAGCCGCGTGGCTTGTGGGTCTGGCCTGAGGTCACTGCGCAGGGTCTCCGGAACCTCTGCTGGCTCCTCTCCTGCCCCTTTCACCTCCAGCCCGGTCCCCCCCCCGCCACAGCAGTCTCCCCACCCGGTCTCACGGGCCCCAGCCGCCCCCTCCCAGTGGCCCGGGCCCCGTGGAGGGCAGGGCCGCCTTGCTCCCGGGGGCCTGATGTCTGACCTGCCGCTGACGCCCAGGCCCGTGTGCCAGGCGCTGACGGCTGTGGGAGCCGCTCCCCCCGCAGGCACATGCCTGTCTGCCTGTGCGCGCGCGTGTGTGTGTGTGTGTGTGTGTGTGTGTGTGTGTGTGACTTGCAGCTCAGTGAGCTTCTTTTGTCTGCACAAACGGGGCTGGGCCGTTGCCAGCTACTCGTCATTTGAGGCTGATTTGTTGTGGCGGCCTGTGCAGCGGCCATGGCTCCCCTTGTCACCACGCGGGGAGGCCCCAGAGGGGAGGAGGGGATCAGGTACCCCATTTCATCTCCTTGTCGCCCCCTCCTGTCGCCAGCTGAGTTCTGAGATGAGAACAGCAGACACCCCCCGCCCCCATCCCTGATGGGCTCACCACTCCGTGGGGCGTGGGGTCGGCTCCTGAAGCGGGTTGCTGATGGGGGTAGAAGTGGGTCGCTGCACGATCCAGTCTGTCTGTCACATCGCTTTCCGGATTTCTGAGCTCGTGGCGTTCCTGCCCCAGTGCAGTGACATATCAGGCTGTATATTTAGTAAACGCGTGCCCTTTAGATGTCTCTAAGATGATGTCAACTCCAGTGGAATGTCCTTCAGCTCCATTAGCTTCCGGTTGTCTGGCGGTGGTGTCAGAACTGCGGTCGCTGCCTCTGCTTCCCGCGCCGCCTGCGACTGGAGCCCCGTCTTCGGGGACGCTGGGACCCGGGACGAGGGGCATGAAGCCCCGTAGTTCTTCCAGCTCTTGTCCCCGTGACCCCTGCGTGCACGCTGGCCCTTCGCATCCTCCCAGCCACCCTCCCCAAGGGGACAGCGCCCTCCGTTCCTGGGACCGGAGCGCTGGACTGGGGACCAGGGAGGGCGCCCCGCTTGTGGGCCCAGGGCACCCTCACGGCCCGTTGCGTCGCCACTCTTGTTTTCGCCACTCCCCTGCCTCTCGCACCTGGGGGCCTCGGTGCCTCCAGGCCCTGCTCCTTCTGGAGCACGGCGGGGGCGGGGGGGGATGCACGCAGGGGGTGCTGCCGGCTCCCTGCAGGCGCCTCCCCTTAGACGCTGCAGCTCCAGTGTCTTTGCTGCTCAGTTGGACGCTTCCACCTACTCAAAGAGCCAAGCATTCTGCCTGGCAGTCTGGTGGGTTCTCTCTCCTCCTGACCGAGCGCGTGTAGGTATGTTTTGCAGGTGGCATCAAGCGCAGCGCCTGTGGGAGTAAATGCCTGTTCACTCTCTGATGTTTAGAACAGGGTTTCTTCCGTTCCTGGTTTGTTTTTGTTTGTTTGTTTGTTTGTTTGTTTAGTTGAGCATTTATTGCCTTTTTTTAATGGCCACACCTGCGGCTTGTGGACATCCAGGCCAGGGATCAAGTCCAAGCCTCAGCTGCGACCTATGCCACAGCTGCGGCAACACCGGATCAGACATTTAACCTGAGCTTCTAATTATCTTTGGCACCACGACCTCACAGTTCCAATGCTGGACGCTCCTGCGACGAAGCCTTTCAAAGGTCCCTTCACACGAACGAGCAGAGGCCACACACGTACACGCATGGGACGGACTTACAACGCAGCAAAGAGGACAGTGCTGTGGAAATGAGCCCTGGTGCCTGGGGACTGAACTTCCTGTCTGGGCAACAGATGTGGATTCAAACAGTGAAAATTCAAGACACAGTCCCGGGGGGAATGACGCACCCTGGGGACACTCGACGGGCCCGTTGCCTGCTGGAACGGAAGGCCTTGACGGAAGCGATCGCCCGGGCCTCGAAAGTGGAAACCAGCAGTGTACTTAAACTAATGTGTAATTCCGAGTGCCCGTCGCGGCGCAGTGGCTGACGAACCCGACTAGGAGCCATGAGGTTGCGGGTTCGGTCCCTGGCCTCGCTCAGTGGGTGAAGGATCCGGCGTTGCCGCGAGCTGTGGTGTAGGCTGCAGACGCAGCTCGGATCCCGCGTTGCTGTGGCTCTGGCGTAGGCCGGGGGCTACAGCTCCGATTCGACCCCTAGCCTGGGAACCTCCATATGCCGTGGGAGTGGCCCAAGAAATGGCAAAAGAGACAAAAAAAAAAAAAAATTAATGTGTAATTTCATAACTTTAGAACAGCTGTATGTGTACATATAAATAAATATTCTAAATACTGTAGGTGGAAAGTTGGCTGTTACACTTATATTCTCTAAAGTGTGTATAGTTTCCCCAGACTTCCCATCTTTGACATGGAAGGGCCCTGATCATTTGTAAGTGTGTCCCGGGCTCCCTGGTGGCCTAGCGGCTACGGATTGGCATTGTCACACTGTGGCTCGAGTTCAATCCCTGTGGGGCGAGTCCAGGCTGAGCCTTCACTGCCTCTCATCATGTCCTGCGTGCGTCTCACACCTGAACCATAGGAAACGCTTGCTGCGCGGCCGAATGCGGGAAGGCAGCTCTGTCGAGCGCAGTCCCTGGGAGGCGCGAGGCCCTCACGGCGCTGTGTTTTGTGTTCTAGGTAGGTGGGCTCCACGACAAAAGGCGCGCCTGTAAACCGGCAGCGGCGGCTGTGCTGCCCTGAGTCTCCGAGAGGGTGAACACATGCGGCCCGCGGCTCTGCTCTGACGTCGAGCCTGCGTATGGGGGAAGGTGAGTGACCCAGGCTTCCACCGTCGGCTCTTTACCGGGAACGAAGGCGCACGCGCCCTTGAACGACAGGATGCGCTGGAAGGGGTGCGACTCTGCTTTTCACCCTCTCGAGTCCAGGATGAGGCATCCGCTGGGAGCAGTGCCAGGCAGGGAGGACAAGCCGTGGACAAGGCAGCTGCCAGGGGAGGGAGGGGCACGAGCACAGTCCTGCTTGACCCTCGAAAAGTCCCGCACGCCTGCGTGAGCCCGAAGAAGCGGGTCTGAGCCGAGGAGGGGTGCTCCTCCGTGGCTTTTCCCTGGGATTTGGGGGGGTCACAGGAGGCCTTGGAACTTCCCCGAAGTGCTCCCCGGTGTTAGCCCTCAAGGGCCTTGCCCTGCCGTTTTGTAAAGAAGCTCGGGGAGGGTGTGAAGAGTGGGTCTGCCGTCTGCTTGGCTCTGGGAGGTGAGCGCCAGCCCCATGCAGGGCCCCCTGGGTGACACCTCAGGCTGGCCTGGCCCCTGCTGGGTGGTGTGGGTGCTGGGGGGGCGTGTGCCCGTGGGCAGGGGGCATGTGTGCCTGTGGGCTGGGGGCGGGGTGTGTGCTCTGGTGCCACCTGGCCCCCCAGCACCCTGAGGTCTGCGTGTCCCTGGGGCCTCCTGGGTTCGGAGCCCGCAGGACTGACTGGCCACGGTTTCCACCCCGCTCTCACGCCTCGGTCCCCTCCAGGCCAGGTCCAGCCCACTCTGCTGTGTATGGCCTGTTAGGAGGGCGCGGCTGAAGCCAGAGGAGCACACGCTCGGCTGCTTATCCACCTGGGGCCACGAAGCGGCCCTGAGAACCTGCTCTGGGGTTACACGATTCACTGATACGAACCGCGACGGCTCCATTAGCAGGCGCCCAGCCAGCCTGTCGGCGGGCGGCTGTCAAAGATACACATGCGTGGTTAAAAGGTCGCAAAACTTGAAAAGGGGCGCCAGGCCCCGCGCCGCCTTCCTGAGAGCCTTCCTCCTCCTTCTCCCCGCCGGCTACCCCGCCCTGCCCAGGCACCGTCTCTCTGGTTGGTTTTGCCTTTGAGTTGCAGCTCAGCATTTCAGTCCTGCGGTGCCTGACCCAGTTCCGCGCGCCCGCGTGCTATGGTGTTCTGCTCTTTGCTTTGTACAGAGGAGGGTCAAAAATCATGTCAACCTCCAAGCATCTGCTTGCAGGAGTGGGTGGCAGGTCGCTTGCGGTCAGCTCCGGGCCTAGACAGGAGCTGGGTGGGACGGCCCCTTCCACGCGGCTGGCGCGTCCCAGGCTGTGGTGGAGATCGAGGCTGGTTATGTAACCCAGAGCTGCCTGACCGGGGCGCTTCCGTTCCGGAAGGAGGACGGCCCTGAGTGCCCTCAGGCCTGGCAGAGGCAGGAGCCCTTCTGCCCCCGCCCCCGGCCGTGCCAGCCAGCTGCCCTGTGCGCGAAGGTCTGAGCGTCTGACCGGCAGCAGGCCCGGGACGTGGCTGCAGAGGTGACGGGTGGGGTCCAGTGAGACGGAAACCCATAGCTGTCGGGTGGTGGCTGACCGCTTAGCCCAGTGATTCCACTGAACCCAGAGCCGCCGAGCCCCAGCACGAGCCCCCTGCCCCCAGCCGAGGTGCAGTGCCCATTGTGTGTGTCCCCCCGCCACAGTGGCCATCTGCCCTGCCCGGCCTTGTCCTCCTTGTCAGCCCCGGGTCCCTGGTTCCCCGGACACTCAGGCTCTGCCTCTGGCCACCTCTGTGGCCCCCACGGCTTCAGCCCCTTCTCTTCTCCCCTCGGCTCACTGGCCCTCTCCTTGTCGCTTCTCCAAGGACTCGGCTCCTGCTCGCCCCTGCTGCTTCCCGCTGCTTCCCACTGCACAGAAGCAGGCCGGCAGCCCCTTGCCAGCTCGTCCACTTGCAATGCCACCCCAGCAGCCAGCCTCACTGTCACCGCTTGTCACCTTGCTCCATCCCTGCCCCCTCCAGACCTGAGGGGCAGTGCCCAGTCCTCCAGCGCCCCTTCAGTGGCCAGCGCTCTGTGTCCATGAGTGACGAGGCTGCCTTTTCTGTCCCTGACGGAGCTGCTGTGGGACTGGACGAGCTGACGGCGCAGGACACACCGCAGGGCTCGTGGCCTCCTCCTCCCCACCTGTCCACCAAGGCTAGTGTCCCCAGGGCTCGGGGCACCAATGACAGTCTGCCCAGGGTGGGCAGGAGTACAGGGAAGGGCCCCTCGTCACGGGCAGACCTCGGGCCCAGCGGGTTGGGCCCCTGCCAGAAGCACGTGTGTCCTTGGACCCCAGAGATATCTATAAATAAGTATTCCAGGGCAATCGGAGATGGAGGGAGAGAGGCCACCCAAAAGGTTATTGTTAAAATATTGTTTAATAGGACATTTCAAAGCCCAGATCATCCAGTCATCAAGGCTGACTCTGTTCTCACCCGTGAAAATGCTTAAAATTAAATGCATAAAAGCTTAGGCGTTAAAGTGGGTGCCATGTGGCATTTGATCACTTTTGTGTAGATTTAAAGATGGTAACATAAAAAATATTTCGTCCATGATGTTAAGTGAGAAAAACAGGACAAACCTGGGTGGCTTGATCCGATTTTTGTGAAAAAGTACATGACACATGCCTCCTGGGGAAGGTCTGGACGGGTGACCTCCAAACACCCACGTCACGGGTGGTGACGCTGCTTTGTCTGCATCTCATCTCGGAGGAGATGGCGAGAGGTGGAGGGAGTGACAGTGAAAGGGCGCTCGCTGTCCTCTGCTTGGTGGCCGTCCCCGTTCCAATGGGGCCCAGCGCTCTCCCCACGCAGGCAGTCCCTCCGTCCAGCGTCAGGAGTGCTCTCGGCCCACGGTCCCTGCCGGTGGCCTTGGGGCTGCCCCAGAGACCCCGGGCCACAGCGGGAGGACACTGGGGAAGGAGGGGACGCGCAGTGGGTGGCCTTTCAGCCGCCTCGTCCCGGTGAGGACCCGGCCTGTCGCGCAGCGGGCTGACAGGCAGCGCGGCTCGGGGCTGCAGAGTCGCCCGCGCTTAGTGGGGGCCTGAGGGTCTGCCCCCTCCCTTCCGAGGGCTTGGCTGCTGCTGCGGCGACGACCCGCAGGCGTGCGGTGGCCCGGGTCAGGGGAAGGAGTCATTGAAGTGACAGCGCATCGCCAGGCGCGCCCTCCAACGGAACGCGGGGAGCTGGGCGAAAAGTAGGTCACATGTGCCTGGTCCCATGTCACGAGGTTTCCAACCTGAGGCCAATGGGATCTGTGGCTCCCTGGGTTTAGAGCAAACCCCCCTCCAATTTCCCTCCCTTAGCACTTTCGTCTCCTCCAAAGGGGAGAGCGACCATCTGTCCGCCAGCACGGCCGGCCCTGCCCGCCACTCAGAGTGCCTTTGTTCCGAGGTAAGCGCTGCGGCCGCCCGAGGCCACGTGGAGCCCCGACGGCGCCCCGGCCCCAAGCCGGGGCTGCAGCCTGCGGGGGGCCGTGGGGGGAAGCGCCGTGGGCCTGCCCCGGGCCGCCGGAGCGTGGGGTCCTCGGCAGGGTTCCGGACACTGGGACGGCGCCCTCATGTTCAGGCCTCCGCTCCGGCAACGTGCCTCGTTTGCCAGGATCAGGTCAGCGGCTCACACTCTGAGGCCCAGGGCTCTTGTGCCGAGAAGCGACGCTGAGGCTCCCAGCCCCTGGGGTGGGGCGGGGACAGTGCGCCTCTCACTCTCGGGGCGCCGGGTGGCCCAGGACCCTCGTGTGTGGGCGCCCACCTCTGCGCCGAGCAGGTGAGCCGTGGGGGCCCGTCGCGTGGGAGGGTCGCAAGGGCACACTCAGAACAAGGTCAGTGTGTGTGAGTCGTGGTGTGTGTGACACGCGTCCTGTTGGCTCTGGGAGGCGGCGAGTGGGGTCCCCGGGATGGAGCAGCCGCAGAAAGCGATTGCGAAACGAGCGTGAGTTTCGTAGCTCACACAGAACAACCCTTCGCTCTGCCTGTCCTCGAAGGGCGTCGCGGTGTCCCATGAGCGGAGGGCTTCCGAGGAGCGTGTTTTGCAGGTAACGAGTAGACCACCGGGTGCTTGCAGGGAGGGTCTGTGCGGCGGGCTGGCCGCCGAGGCCGCACTCACGCAGATTTACATTCTCCCGTTTGGGTTTTCTGGGGAGAATGTTTCCCGGAGTAGTTTGCCAGAAACCAAAGGCGGGTGGTATTTGAGTGTGTTCTACTGGGAGAAAAGGGTTTTGCCTTTCAGAAATAAAATACGTAAAATCCGTATCCCGGCCAGCTTTCCGGGACACATGGGTCCACGGCCAAGCGCATGGACATGCGTGTGAACCCCTGAGGTGCCCGATCCCTCCGCCTTGGGGACGTGGAAATGACAGCCGCCCCCGGGGGGCCGGAATGAGGTTTTCCCTCCTTGCAGAAACATCAGGAACAGGGTGAAACCCGTTCCTTGCAGCTGAGCCTTTGAACGCGTCTCCCGCGCTCTTTCTAAAGGGCTCGCATCCATTTTGCAACCCTGAAGAAAGGGAGACTTGTCCTGGGGTTTTCATGAAGATGGCAAAGGCCGTGCTTTGGGTGCTCATACTTCTCGGTGCTTCCTCTGTGCCCGCACTGAGCGCAGTGTCCAGCACTGCCTGCCTCTCCCGTCCCACCCGACATGGGTCCCCAGGGCCGGGAGCATCAGCTCGGGCGTTGGGGGGTCGCGAGTCCCCACGCGTCCACGCCAGTGGGACTGTAAGTTACGCCCGTCATTGGCTCTGGGGGAAGTGAGACCTGTGAGTAAAACCTGCACCCGGAGAGGATTGGGGGGTGTTTACCAGAGAACAGGAGATTGTTTTTCCAGAAATGCCACAATCTCAGAAAAGGCTGCGCTAAGCAGAGGGCTGGGCTCTGTCCGCTGAGCCCTCGCCTGCTCCTCGCGGCCGGCAGCATGCCCTTGTCCTCCACGTTGGCCCGGGCTGGTCTCTGACAGGTGCTGTCCCTTTCAGCCTGGCCCTGTCTGGGAACTGAAGGGGCCACAGAAGAATCTGGGCCTGGCCGGCCTTCAGCACGTGCCCCTGGCTGCCCCCTCTGTGCTCTGCGTCTCCGTGAGGGACCCCACTCTGCATGAGGAGGCACAGAAGCCCCCCACCAGGGCCACGAAGCACCTGGAGGCAGCCTCGGGAAAAATTGAGGTCCCCAGCGCCGGCGTCTTCGCTGTGGCTGAGGTGGGGGCATCAGAGGTCAGGGTCTGAGGACCAGCCAGCAGTCCGAGGCAGGAAAGGCACCCGGCCCCTCTCCCCGAGTGTGGCCGCCGTGTTTCAGAGCTCAATGCTGGTCAGTGGTTCTCCGAGAGGGTCCTGGACCACAGCCACCATCACTTTCCAGAGAGGCAGGTTCGCGTCTGCCCCCGACTGACCGCCGGAGTTGGAAACTCTGGGCTGGGTGGGCCTCGCTGTGTGGTCCACAGAACTTTCCAGGCGATGCTGTGCCCACATGAGTGTGAGAGCCACGGGCATCGCTACCCAGGCACAGAGAGGCAGACAGCGGTCGGGCAGGGCTCATGGCCATGGCCGGGTGGCTGCTGGGAGGGTCCCGGCCGAGCCACTGCCCTTGCTGCACAGCTAAGGATGCGGCAGGTCAGACGTGAAGCCGTGGCCGCGGGAACCTCGCTGTGTGTTTCCTGTTATGCACGGGTGACTTGGCAGCTGGGCCTCTGTTGCCCCGAGGTGACACGGGTCCTGTTCCATCTGTGCCCTTGCTGCACGGAGACCCTACTGCTGACAGCACGGCCCACAGCGCCCCTCGGAAACCAGGGCGACACGGCTGGGGAAACGTGGCCGCCGGGCGGGGGGGGGCGGGTAGGGTGACCTTGGGCCTTCTGGGCGGCCAGGAGCAGGTGGATGAGAGTGCCAGGGATCCAGGGTCACTGTCGCGTCCAGGCATCTTGGGGTGCCGGCGGGAGGAGGGGCTGAGGCTGGGCTCACAGCCCCAGCGGGGGCGGAGGGGGGGTTGAAAACAACCCAGAAGAAGGCAAGAAAGGAGAGGAGAGAAGCCCGTACAAAACACGTTGCTGGCGAGAGTAACGAGCCCCTCGGACAGAATCGGGGGTTGGAGGCAGATCCAGAGGGACGGGGCTCTGATTTGCCTGCTTTGATGAAGGCGGCGTCAAGTCCCTGGGAGCAGAAAGGCTTTTCAGTAAACGGAGCTGGGTGTCTAGTTGAAAAAGCCGAAGCCAAGTTCGAAGTCGAACTCGCATCAGACTCGGTGTCTCTGTGGCGCGGTGATGGGCTGAAGGAGTCGGGTCTTTTCTGGGGACTAGCCCCCCGCAGGCGCGTGGCCGGGCGCAGCAGCCGCTGGGAGATGGCCCGGCCGGCCGCACACGCTGGGCCGGCCGCACACGCTGGGCGGCGGCCTGGGGGCCAGTGGGAGGGAGTGGGGCTGCGAGGACGCCCCCCGGCAGGCCCCGTGTCCATCCTTGAGCACAGTCCGCACCCCAAACTGGCGGGCGGCAGAAGGGTGCCCCTCGCGTGACCTCGTTCACGCCCCAGAGTCCCGCGGGGGCGTCAGACGACCTCAGCAAGGGGGAGCGGGGGGGCCCTGGAGTGCGCACCGGGAGGGGGAGCCCTGACGCCCTTGTTCCTTGTGTGAGTTGGCAGCCACATCTGCCGCCAAGGGCGGGTGAGACAATCCAGCGGCGGTTTGAGATTGGGTGTTTACAGCCTCTAAATCGCACTGCATTCAGAGTCAGGGAGCAGGGCTGTGGTATTTATGCAGAAGACCGTGAGTGTCCATTGGAAACGCTCAGGACAGGGCCCGGCGACAGCGACCCTCCCCGGCTGGTGACAGAGGGCGTGTGTACTGCTCCAGGCCGGCCTCTCCGAGCCCCTGGGGTCCCTGGCATGGCTGCAAGGGGTACCCACTCCTCAGCAGGTGGTTCTGCTGCCTTTGTTTCGCCTTTTTGATGCTGTTACTTTTACTGGTTTTAAAAACGATTCCACGACTGTTACAACCAAATCTTTTAACAGCCACTGGTCTGGGTGGCTGAGAAGTGAGTTTCTTTGACTTTCTGAGGTGTGACATCCCACAGAGCCGCTGGGGTGGTGCCTGGGGCCCGTGGGTGACTGTATGGCTGGTGTCAGCCGGGGACACCCTGGCTCCAGCCCCCTGGTGTCAGATGGGGCTGGATGGGGAGGGGGAGGTAGGGTCGTCCCCGGCTGTGTCCACGGTGATGCTTCCAAGACAGCCGCCTGCCCAGATTCCAGACGTGCAGCCAGCTGACCCCTGCCCCGGTGCGGAGGAGTGGGCGAGGGGCGGGGGGACGTGGCAGCTTCTTCCCGGGTCTGTCCCCAGGGGTGGGGGTCAGCTCCTCTCTAACATTCAGTTTCAGTCCTGGTCTGGGGAAGCTCGTGTGGACGTAGCCCCATGAGGCTGGGACGCGCGCCCCGCCCGGGTGGCTCTGGGGGGTGGCCTGCGCAGTGACCCTGCTTAGTGGCAGATCCCTTTGTGCTTGGGGGGTGGGAACTGTGCTCGCACAAACCAAGCTGTTCCGGGGAGTGAACCGCACAGGCTGTGCAGGGCTTGCAGGATTAACAGGCTGTCAGCGGATTGACGTCCAGGGGATTAAATCCCATCGGGAGCACCAGCTGGGGTGGGGACCTCGCGGATGGCCATTCTGCCCGTGGTGCCACTCTTCTCTGGCGGCCAAGGCGACCCTGGAACTTTTTATGAATGAGGAGCTGCCCTGTCAATAAGGGGAGCCCCCTTGGCACCTGGGGCTCCCCCACCGGGGCACCCCGCGAGGATACCACCAAGCCAGGGCAGCTCCTGTACCCAGCGCCTCTCCGCGAGCGGACCCTCCTCTCCGCAGGGTCTGGGGGCTCCTCTCCCCCCGAGGCTTGCGCCCCACCCGCCCACTGGCTCCGGCTGTGAGCACAGGAGACTGCCTCCCACTGCCCTCCAGGGCGGCGCTGCCGAAGGAGCAGGGCCCCTGACCCCAACCCAGGGCCTAGGACGGGGCGGCCGCTGCCCCAAGGGACCTCCTCATGGAAGTTCATGGGAGGCAGGCTCAGGGACAGGCTGCCCCCTCGGATGCTCCTGGTATTCCTTTTCGGGCAGGTCCTGGGCTGACCTGGGGAGCAGGTGGCGGGCGCCCCTCGGGGGTTGAGGGCTCCCTTTGGGGCCCCTTCCCCCTCACGGGGGAGGCGTGTGTTTCCGAGCTTGCCTCGTAACAGCAGCCCGAGGGAGCAGCTCTCAGGTCCCCAGTGAGCTCCGGGGTCAACGCCGGGCCCAGCCTTCTGCATGACCCGTCGGCTTTTCTTTCTCCCTAAAAACCTCCACTAGCCTTGGCCTCTCGCTTTCATGCTGACGGGCAGCAGGCTTTCTTTTGTTGTGTTTATCTGAAATCATCCCCATTTCCCCGTTTTTCTTGGTGTGAACCACCGTCTATGTTCCTTCGTCATAATAAAAGCTGAAATTAAGAGCTCTGTGCCCCCCCACCATTTCTTCAGTTGAAATGGGCCGTAGGGTACAGACTTGAAATCATGCTTTGCTTTTTGTGTACGTGACCTTTTTTTTGGGGGGGGGCACAGGGTGTGAAAGTTCCCCAGGCCAGGGATCAAACCCACTCTGTAGCAGCCACCTGAGCTGCTGCAGTGACAACACCAGATCCTCAACCCTCTGAATCACAGGGGAACTCCCTTCAAAGGGCCCTCGGTCCTCCTGAGAGGCCCTCTCCCGTCCCCGCGTTGTCAGGGTCGTGCAGGCAAGGGCGCCCCAGCACTTCCCGGCCCCTCGCTTCCAGCTCGAGGCCACCGCTCGGTCCCCGTCCGCCTGCCCCCAGCCCCGCCAGCATCCGTCCGTGGGCAGGGCGAGGGGAGGCCTGCGCCTGGCACACGGTAAGCTACCAGCTTAGGTACTGTCTGTCGCCGGTGTGATTGCTGGGTTTCTCTTTTAACTTACTGATCATGTTGACAGAGCGCCCTATCCCGAATCACCGTCTGTTCCGGGAGCGATCCTCGGGAGGTACTTGCGTTATCAATCTTCCAGCAATGCCAGTTCTGTTGGTGAACTCTTGCTTCAGAATCTGTAGCTGATCAGAAGCTGGGACTGCTGGCTCCCAGAACACACGCAAGGCAAGCTCACGGGCAGGCCGTTTCCCCTCGAGGGCCAGGCCGTGTCCTGACGGCGCGGCTGTGCCCCCACCCCACCCGGTGCTGCGCTGTGTGCCCGGCTCCTCCTGAGGCCCGGGGTGCAGTGGGTCGGGTCTCTGAGAGCAGATGGTGGGACCAGTTAGCCCATTGCCCTCCCCCGGCCTCCATCGGGCTGCCCTGGGCCAGTTCACACATCAGGACACTCACCCACGGGGGGTCCTGCAGGGCAAGGAGCCAGCAGGCCCGGGGCAGGGGGCCTGTGCTTCTGGCATCGTCTCCGACGTCTCCTGACTGCACGCGCCACCCCGGCTTCGGCTTCCGCTGTCTCAGACGCCCCGTTCCAGGGCGGGGGCGGAGGGAGGCATCCACGCCCCAGCACAGAGGAAGCGCCTTTCCACCTTCCCGGCGCCGGGACCCGAGGCCCCGAGGCCACGGGAGACTCCTCGCTTCCTCCGAGGAGGCCCTCAGCCGTCTGGAGCGTACATCTGCGGCCAGGTCGCCGTCGGAGGTGGGCTCCGCCTCTGGATGGCCCGCTCTTCACCTGCAGTCCCATTTCGCCACCAAACCGAGCCCTCCAGGGTGATGGCTGCTCCTTCGCCCCGCGTCCCCAGCGCAGCCCTGCTAGGAACTGCCTGTGAGGTCGACTGTCCCTGCTGCGGTCAGCCTCCCTCTGCGGCCAGAACATGGGGGACAAAGTGTGTGCAGACATCGGGAGCCTGCCGGGTCCCGTGGTGGATGCACGAGAGGTGGGCTTCATGACCCACGGCCTCGGGAGGGCCAGGTCCACACCCAGGTCTCCCTCGGGGATTGGGGGGGGGTGGCAGGACCGGTTGGGGCCCAGGTAGCCCTGCCACCTCCCCAGCCAAGAGGTGTTTGGAAAAATCGCAGGTGACACCGGGGCCCTGGGCACTCCCCTGGATGTGGGGCAGCAACGTCGGCGTCCCTGGGCGAGGCCCACACCTTCCCGGAAAGATGAGACCGTGCTGCCCGGGCTGCGAGCCGGGAGAGAGGCGAGCGGCCGGGGGCGCCAGCCCGTCTTGCTTGCGTGTCTCACACTTGGGCGACAAAGCCAGCAGGCTGTGCGCAGTGCTCCCTGAGGTCGGCTGTGTGAGCCCCAACGTCTTCTCTTGTGAACGTGACCTCCAGCGCCTCTCACTGCTGAAGTCACCCTGCCCTCCCCGCCAGGGGCGCGGTCTACATCCCGCGGCTCCAGGAGCGGAGAGCAGCCAGGAGCTCCGTGGGCTTCTGCTGCCCTGGCTGCCAGCAGCCCGACGGGGCAGCGAGCTGTTAAGCGTCAAGCCTGTGGGCGCCCCTCCACAGCCCCTTCCACCCGCATCTCCCGCACAGCTGCGGCCCTGGGGGCAGCCCTGGACAAAGCACAGCTCAGCCCCGTGTGGCCTCAGATGGCCGTTGGCTCCCGTCTCGGGCAAGAACTCTCCCATTGCACGTGCAGGGAGCATGGCCGCTGTGCAACTGCTTCTGCCTTAATGTCCAAATCTACCCCCCCCCACCGCCCCGAGCACGCCTGCAGCTTGGACTTGACGTGTCACTTTCACACGTGGGTCTCCTCAAGTCCGCGACGAAGGTCATCGCAGGCCTGTGTGGTGGTCAGAAGCGTGAGCTCCGGAGCCAGCGGGTGGTCGCAAAGGTCACAGGACTCAGAGCTAAAGCAGCTGACCTGCCCCTCCTGCGTTAGGCCAGAGTGGGTCTGCAGAAGTGAGGGTCTGCGGACCGCTCGCTGCGGGCTGGCACGGCCGCCGCTACAGCTGCGCACCGCGCTGTGCCTGGGTTTACTTACCAGGAGTCTCCTGATCTGAATAATCCTTTAAAAAAGAATGCTTGAAGAATTTGTTTTATCAGAATGTCACTAAGTAGTACTACTGGTTATAGGTAGATTTTGTCTATTGAATCAAGGTCAAAGATCGAGTGAGGTTTTGGTCCTGGAGCAAAGCTACCCCTGCAGCGCTCATCACAGTTCGCGGGCACGGACGCCTTCTGCCTAAAATTGTTAACAAGACAAGGACGCCTGCTCTCACCGCCCCTGTTGAACAGAAGGCACAGGTTCTGGACAGGTTGATATGACAAGAAAAAAGGAAAGGCATAAAGATTGAAAAGGAAGAAATAAACTCACCTCTGTTTGTAATTAACATGATTCTCTACTTGAAAATCCCATTAAGGCCACCAAAACCCTCCTGGAACCAATATGCATGGTCACCTACTAAGAATGCAAAGTCGGAGTTGCTGTCCTGGTGCAGTGGAAACGAATCCGACTAGAACCATGAGGTTGTGGGTTCCATCCCTGGCCTCACTCCGTGGGTTAAGGATCCGGCATTGCCGTGAGCTGTGGTGTAGGTCCAGATGTGGCTCAGATCCAGCTGTGAGCTGTGGTGTAGGCTGGTGGCTACAGCTCCGATTCGACCCCTAGCCTGGAACCCTCCATATGCCGCGGGTGCAGCCCTAAAAAGACAAAAAAGAAAAAGAAAACTTTGAAGGAAAAAAAAAAAAGAATGCAAAAGTCAGTGCTATTCTATGTCCCGTCATCAATGAACAGTCAGAAGTCAGAATTCAAAGACACCATTTGCGAGACCTCCAAAAGGTTATATACTTGCTACCTATCTAACCGAATATGCCCAGGAGGCGTATGCTGAAAACGAGAAAGTGCTGACGAGAGACCTCCATGGTCACAGGTGGGGCCTCAGCACCAGCAGGTGCCAGGGCTTCCCCAGTGTTTCCCCCAGGTTTCACGCAGCTCCCATCTCAGCAAACAGGATGCTCTTTAAATTTATGTGAAAACACAAAGGCACTATTTAATCCAAAAGAATTGTGTAAAAGGACAAAGTTGGGTGATTTGAAGTCGCCACAGTGCTACATTAATGCAGGCATTTGGTGTGGGTGGGTAGACGGGCCGAGGAGAAATCACACAGGACACAGTCCAGAGTGCCCCCCACACACCCCCGTACAAACAGCTGCCTTTTTACAAAGGCAGCGGAGCAATTTAATGCAGGCAGGGCAGTCTCTTCAAAACCGGTGTCGAAACCATTGGCTAATGTATCAAACAAAAGAAACCAAAAGGACCTTGATTAAACCTCACACCTTTTACAAGATTAACTCAAAATGGATCAAATATCTAAATGTAAACTCTCAAACTGTTTAGGAGAAAATATGAGAAAGAAGCCCATTCATAAAAGGTAGACATTTTAAACGAAAGTCGTAAAAGATGAAAGTGTGTCTCATCACAGTGAGAAACATTTGCTCCAGGAAAGGTGCCGTGAGACACCAAAAGGCAACCCGGAGGCTCAGAGGAAATCCCTGTCAATCCCGGTGCAGCAAGGGCTGCGTCCGCAACACCGGGGCAGGCTCCTCCAGCAACCAGCTAGAGGACGCAGGAAGGACTTGAGCCTGCACTTGTGCACACAGGGAAAGGCGCCTCGAGAGCTGTAGGGGAAAGCAGCCCTGGCCACCAGGAGACGTCGCCGCCTTCCGAAAAAATGACAGAGGGACCCCCGCCCCCCAGCCGAGCTGGTGCTGGCGCGAGCGCAGAGCCCTGGGGCTGTCTCACGGGGGGCCGGGGGCCAGACAACAGCGCGCTGCTCTGGCAAATGGGTGCCAGTTTCTTATGAGGTTGGACATGCACTTAGCACATGACTCGGTAGGCAGGGTCCTGGGTGTTTATCACCAAAAGATGCAGCCTCGTGTCCACACGGAAGGTGCCCCTGCTGTTGCTATAGCTGCTTTGTTTGCATCCACCAAAGCCTGCGTCAGCCCGGTGTCCTTCCCGGGGTAACGGGACACACGGCTGGGGTGCAGCCGTGCAGTAGGAGGCCACCGGCCACCAGGACGAGCGGACTTGTCTTGGGTGCAGTGGCCTGGGCTCAGACCTGGAGAGCATGCGCCTGCTGAGGACAGTCTTTCGATCGAGTTTATTTAAGTTCTTGAAATGATGCGATTGTGGTGACGTGGGGCAGATCGGGCCTGCCTCCGGGGGGGCGGGGGGGAGGGACTCGACAGGGACGGCCCACAGAACCCTTCCCGGTCCTGCTCGGGGGGCGACCAGGGAAACCCACGCGTGGGCCCGACCACCAGAACAGCGCCTGTGACCCCGGCCCTGTCCAGGTGATAGCGTTTGCGAGCGTCGCTTACAGGTCTCGCGCCGCAGGCAGGTACATCCAGTGGAAGCTGGTGAGGGACCCAGACGCTCTGTCCTTTCTTCGCAGCTACTCGCGGATCTGAAATCATTTCAGAATTGTGCAACGCACGCGTGCGATGTACATGCACAGACATTCGATCTGACAGTCATTAGATCTGAAGTATAAGAAGCCAATTGTGTAAACAGTTCAAAGTCGGAGGTGATCAAGGTGGGAAAAAGGCGAGATCAGTCAGTGCAGCCAGCAGGAGCCAGCCTGCGAGTTAGAGGGCGGAGGAGACGCGTCCTGTGAACACCGGCCCCGGCAAGCTGGCCAGGCTCCCTGACGTCAGTGAAGCAGGCTTCAGGACAGGGCGAAGGACAAACGCAGCAGCCCCAGGGTTCACGCATGGCACAGCGGCAGAGCTCAGAGCCGAGGGGAGGACGCATCCCTGGCTGTCATTGGAGAGCCAGTGTGCCGGACGGGGCAAGGGGCCTGGCGGGACGCCACACCCAGCCCCGGGAGGGACACGTCTCCTAGGCCCCCCCGGTGCTCCCAGGGTGGACCTGCTCTGCCTAACGAATTTAAGATAGTTTGAAATCACAAAAAGTATGCCTTCTGACCAGAGTGAAATTCAACTAGACCTCGTACCAAAGGTAACGACATTTTCCAAACACCTGAAGATCAGAATATGCACCTCTGAGTAATGCGCTGGTTTGAGCAACACCTTGGAATGACAGGAGATAGCATATGTGACAAATGCACAGCTCTAACTCTCTAGGAATCAAGGCCGGTGCCTCCAGAGAAACACGTGGCTAACGTGGCGTGAAGAGTTAACCGGAAAAGATGGCTCCAAACAACTCTCGAAGCTTTTACCTTAAGAAACAAATAGAAAAGGCAAGGCAGGCAGAAGGGAGGGAGTCACAGCACAAGACCAGAAACCAGTGAAACTAGACCCAAACTCGGCGTTTCGAGCTGGCAACTCGGAAGCAGAGGGAGCCAGGCAGAGGGGGCAGCTGCTGGCCTGGAGAGCGGGGCTCGCTCTGCCCTGTCTGGTTCCTTCGTCAGTGTCGCCTCTGCCCTCTCCTGGTGGCTGGTGGCTTTGCAGACCAGCCTGAGCCTGGGAGGGAAGCAGGGACCATCCCTGGACGGGGCAGGTCCCCAGCCAGCCACGTGTGTCCCCAGGGGACCGTCTCACCCCAAGCACACGCTCAATGACCAAGTGAATGAGCAGGAGAAGGGACAGGGAGAGGGGGAAACGCCGCCTTGGGTGTCCCAGGGGTCCCTGAGTTTAGAAATCACTATGTCCTGAGTCCAGGAGGTCCCGTGAGGCCGGGGTGGCGCTGGGCTGGGCCCAGGACGTTTTCACCCAGTCTTCTGTAGGTATTGAGTTGGCTCCTGCTTGCCGGGGGCCTGGACGGCCACTGGGATCTGGGGGTTCGCTGTGGAATGGAGGAGGCCTGACCAGGGTGGGGACGGGATGCTGGCAGCTGGGGGTGCGGGTGCCTGCCAGGGAGTGCCCTCAGCAGAAGGCTGTCTGTCCCAGGAACAGAGGCTTCTGAGACTGGGGGAAGGCAGTGGGGCAGGGACCGGGCTGGGGGGCTGTGCTCCCAAGGACAATGGGGCGCAGCCAGGAGCTCAGCACCTGCGGCAGAAGGACGTTCCCAGGCGAGGGGTCAAATCAGAGCAGCAGCTGCCAGCCTGCACCACAGCCACAGCCATACCAGATCTGAACCATGTCTGTGACCGACACCACAGCTCGTGGCAACACCGGATCCTTAGCCCACTGAATGAGGCCAGGGATCGAACCCACACCCTCATGGCTTCTAGTCAGGTTTATTACCGCTGAGCCACGACAGAAGCTCCAGCCCTGTCCTTTCTAGGTGTTGGGCAGGTGCAGTCCTACGAGATGGAGCTCTGGGGACTGGCTCTCTGCCCCCCTAACTCTCTGCAGCTACATCCTGGTCGCCAAGGCATCAGCAGCTTGTTCGTTTCTTGGCCAAGTCGATTCCACTTGTGTGCATTCTGTGTGAGGCTGCACCCGGCGGGGATGCGCTGAAACTGTCTAACCAGCCCCTGGATGGCGGTGCCGTTGCCCAACGTGGCGGTTACGGATACGCCCGCGTCCATCTTCACCGCTCTGTGGTCAAGGCCCAGGGCTACAACCGCCAGGTCGAGTGGAAGTTACCTGTTTAGTTTGTTAAGAAACTGCCCCACCATTTTCCAAATGACCAGGCCACATCCCTGCAGTGTCGCTGTGGCCGGCCTGCCGGGTGTGGTGTCGCCTCTGCAGCCTCCGCTGGCCGTTCCGACAGGGTGTTGCCTCCCGTGGGGCTGAGCACGGCCCGAGCAGCCGGTGACCGCGGGCGTCTGTTCCTGCTTATTTGCCTCCCGCCTGTGCTCTGGGTGAAACGTCCAAGCCTTTCGGCCGCTTTCTAATTGGATTGCGTGGTTTCATGTGCTTTAGAAACCAGTCCTTTGTCAGGTGTGTGCTTGGCATATATTCGCTCCCAGTCGTAGCTCGTCTCTTCACCGTCTTAGTATTTTTTTTGCAAAGCCATGGTCTTTAATTTTGAAATATCTCATTTACCCGTTTTCCCTTTCACATATCAGGCTTTTAGTGCCAAGTCTAAGAATTCTGCCTTTATCCTGATTCTCAGGATTTTTCCCTTTTTTCCCCCCAAAGTTTTATATCTTTATGTTGTACCTGCCAGCACATGAACCATTTTGAGTTTAGTTTAATGCAAGGTGTGGCCTTGAGGTCCAAGGCCCCTTTTGGCCTGTGGGTGTCCAGTTTCTCCAGCGGCGTGGGTTGAAACGCTGTCTTTCCTCTCGAGCTGCACGTCCGTCTTTGGCACAGGTCATTTGGGCGTGTGTGTGTGTGTGTGTGTGTGTGTGTGTGTGTGTGTGTGTGTGTGTGTGTGTCGGGGCGGGTTCTGGGTTCCGCGTCTGCCGCACCAACTCCTCCGCCGGCACCCAGCCCGACCACAGCAGCTGGGTGACGCCTTGTTTTCCCTTCTCAGAGCTGCTTTAGCTACTCTCGAGCCTTTGCCTTGCTGTATGCATTTCGCAGTGGTCTTGTTGTATCTGTGGGATTCTTGCTGGAATTTTAAAGCAGGAATTACGTTGGGACTGTCTGTCCACTCAGAGAGAACTGACGTCTCGACTCGACCCGATGAGCCTCGCACTCGGAGCGAGGTCTGGCTCCCCTTCGTTTAGGCCTGTAATTAACTTCTTCGTCTCCGCTGTGTCGTTCTCAGCATGGGAGTCCCAGGCGTGTTGTGTTAGATTTCCGCCTGAGTTTTTCAGGCCCGGTGCCGTTCGGGGTGGCTTGGTTTTGTCCCTTGGGACCAGGGGCCTTTGGTTGCCGTGCCTGCCTCGCTGTGCTGGCCGAACCCCGGGACGGCGTGGGGTGAGGATGGTGAGAGGGCAGCCGGGCCGGGTCCGAGCGGGAGCCTTCAGCCCACGGTGATGCCGGACGAGGTCTCCTTGTAGGCGGTCCTTAGCTGAGCAAGCCCCTCCACTCCTGCTCTTTTCTGAGCACCTTTTTTCTTTTTTTATCATGAATGGGTGTTGGACTTTGCCGGGTGCCTTCTGCACTGACGTCACCATGTGACACTCCTTCCTTAGTCTGTTCATGTGGTTGGCTATGCAAGTCGGTGTTGCAATACTCGCCCAGCCTTGCGTCGCCGGAGGAAGGGCATAGCGTCCTCAGAATTCTTACCACACATTGATGAACTCCGTTTGCTAATGTTTGGAGAGGATTTTTGCGCCAGCATCCTCGAGGGCAGTTTTCTTCGTTTGTTCTGTCTTTCGCACTGATGTTCGCACCAGGCTAATGTTAGCTTCATCAAATGTATCGGGAACTGCTTCTCTTCCCTCCGTTTCCTGAAGGGGAGTGTGGGGAGCTGATGACGAGCCTTCTCAAAACTGTTGGTAAAATTCTCCAGTGAAACCATCTGCATCTGGAGGTTTCTTTTGGGGGAGTTTTAACATTGTGGACCCAGTGTCCTTCATGGTCATGTAGGGCTGTTGAGATGATCTGTTCCACGCTGGGTCAGTTGCGGTGCTTTGTCTGTTTCAGGGAGTGGCTCACTTTATCTAAGGCAGCTGATTGGTGTAGAGTTGTTTTCGGTATTTCTCCACGATCCTTTGACAGATGCAAGGTTCTTGGCAATGGCACTCGGCACTCGTTTCATTCCTTGCAATGCTGTTTTGTCTTAGTTTATCTGTGTCAGTTGTCCTAGAAGTCTGTCGATTTTATGGATCGTTTCAAAGAATCAACTCCTATTTCATTGATTTTTCTCTAGTTTTTCTGTTTCCAATTTTAATTATTCCTGTCTTATTGTCTTCTGTTTGCTTGAATTTATTTTGTTCTTTTTCTAGATTGTTAAAATGAGAATTTAGAGACCTTTTCTCTTTTCTAAAGTATACATTTTACTCTGTAATTTCCCTCTGGGCACTGCTTTGATTGTGTCTTACAGTCTTTCGTGTGTTGTACGTTTATTTTCATTCAGGTCACCGTATCTCTTGTAAGCCTCAGGCTCACCTCTCTGGCCCAAGGATCGTTTAAAACGCGTGTGCTGGAGATTTTCCCTTCTTTCTGTTACTGGTTTCCAGTTTGAGTCATTTGTGATCAGAGCACACAGCATGTGGTATCGATTCGTTTAAATTTGTTGAGGCTCGTTTCATGGCCAAGGATGCAGTTTGTGTTGGTATGTGTTCCGTGGGTTCTGCTGTTGCTAGATGTTCTGTAAATGCCGACTGGGTCCTGCTGATTATCGGTGATGCGGGGTCTGTATTCCTGCTGAGTCTCCCGACTGTTCTTTCGGTGTTGAGATGGAGTTTGCAATCTTCCGCTGTAACTGTGGATTTGCGTATTTCTCCTTTCAGTTCTATCAGTTTGTACTTCACAGGTGTTAGTGTTCTAGAGCAGCGGGTCCCCAGGCCACGTCTGGGCCACGTGACCCTGCATCGAGGGCAGGGCCCACACCAGGGCAGCGGGAGTGTCCTTCCTCAGGACGCTGCCCAGGGCCAGCGACACCGGATGTGGACACTGGGGGCTGTTGTGGGGACTACACCCGCAGGCCTGTCTACAGGAGAGCACGGAGCCACCGTGAGACCTGGGGGAGGACGCACTGCAGGGCACACCCCAGGCCTTGTCCTTGTAGCCACCTTCCCTTAGCTTCAGTGACAGGCTTTGCGTCGGCAGGCGGGGTGCCCCGTGTCCCCAGCAGCGAGGCTGAGCAAAGCCGTGGCAGTGGATGTGTGCCTCGAGTGCACAGGAGCTGGGGGGTGGGGTCGGGTACGGACTCATTCCTCGCACGTGGGCCGAATTGAGGAGATGCCCCAGCCAGGAGCCAGCCCGTGGGACTAAGCAGGGCAGCGTGGCCCGGAGAGGGGCTGGGCCATGGGTTTGTCTGAGTCAGGGCTTGGGTCGCCTGCATCCTCGGCCTGGGCCAGCAACCGGGTGACAGCACAGAAAGCACTCTTGCCACCATCGCTTCGCGTCAGGGCCGCCCTCACTGCCTCAGCCTCGACCCAGAAATGGTGACGGCTATACAAGCAGGGTCATCGGCGCTGTCACGGCTGCACGCCCGTGTCGAGGAGGAAAAGGGCCAGTGTGGCGGAGGACCAGGCCGAGTGTCCGGAGGTGAAGCACAGGGTCCGAGGAGGAGAGTCTGCTGAACTGACGCCCAGGACGGGGCGGTGCAGCCCTGCCACCTGCGTGCGGAGGCCCCACACGGGGTGGGGGCCACAGATCCAAGAACCTCCCGAGGCCCCGAGAGCAGAAGCACAAGGCACCTCATGGGTTACGTGGCTCCAAGCCAAAGGTTAAGACAAAGACCTTCCCGTGGGCTGGAGAACAGGAGCCTCGTTCGGAGGGCACACCGGGCCCAGACCGGTGGGCGGAAGGGCAGCCCTGCCCTGGGCGCCAGGCCCGGTGAAGCCGCCTTCAAAAGGAGATGCAGCGAGGACTTAGATGCCCAAAAGCTGCGAGGCTTCGGCGGCACCAGCAGGCCTGCCGCTCGGCAGTGGGACGGGGAGTCACAGGGTCGAGGGCCACCGGCCCACGGGCCGGGCAGCAGGGAGAAGGCTTGCCCTTGTCCAGATCCCTTTAAAGAGGACGGGCTGCTTGCACTTACGAAGCGCAGTACCGCGGGGTCTCCAACACGCGGCAGGGACAGTGGCAAGGCCGCCAGGAGAAGGGGGGTGCCCGCTGGCAGGTTCTCCTGCGCCCACCAGGCTGCCAGGCAGCAAGGCCAGCTTGCGGGCCGAGTCAGGGTAGAGGGCTGTGCTGTCAGCTGGAGCAGCCTCTGCGATAACAAGGCCACGTGGTCACTAGCACACAAACAGCGGAGCTCCAATGGAGTCGCCAAGGGCATGCATTTAATCCAGAAGGTGGCAGAGGAAAAGCCTGGACAGGGGACAAAGAACAGAGCTAAAAATAGAGGCACATAGCGGGGTGTTAGATTTAAACCCAGCAGTGTCAACAGTCACTGTAACAGTCCAGTTAAGAGGCCGCCTGTCGAGTGAGATGAAAGAAGCAAGGTCCAAGAGGGCGTTACCTAGAGGAAACTCACTTTGAATGTAAAGACGCAGGTTTAAAGTGAAAGACGGGAAAAGATACGCCACGCTAACTCCAAGCAGCAGTTAGATTGGTGTCTATACTCATAGCAAAGTGAATTTTAGAGCCAAGAGTATTTCCGGAGATAAAGAATGACCTTTCAGGAGTGCCTGTCGAACCCAACTAGGAACCATGAGGTTGCGGGTTCGATCCCGGGCCTCGCCCAGTGGGTTAAGGACCCGGTGTTGCCATGAGCTGTGGTGCGGGTCACAGATGCGGCTTGGATCTGGCGTTGCTGTGGCTGTGGTGTAGAGCGGCAGCTATAGCTTTGATGAGACTCCTAGCCTGGGACCTTCCATATGCCGTGGGTGTGGCCCTAAAAAGACAAAAAAAAAAAAAGATCCTTCGTAGTGATCAGTGTTCATCAACAGAGCATCACGACGTTAAATGTCATGTCACTAATAATGGCGTTTAAAATACATGAAGCAAAAACAGGACTAGAGGAGGAGCAGACACATCCACAGTCACGGCCAGAGGCCTCAGTGTCTCTGCTTGGCATTTCCCGGGATGAGCAGAAAAGCCCCCCAGCACCTGCTCTGATGGGTGTGTCTGTGGAGTGTCCCGTCCAGCCTCTCACAACAGACCACAGTCTGGTCCATAAACAGGTCTCAGCACGTAAGATGAGGTGTGTTTTCTAACGGTGGTGGAATTGAATTCACTAAAAAGCGGCCCTACAAGCAAAACATAAAAAATAAATAAAATTTAAAAAACCAAAAATAAAAAATCTCCAAATATTCGATAACTCAATAACACACTTCACAATATCCCTGGAATCAAAAAAGAAATCAAGAGAGAAATTTTAAAGTATTTTAACATGGATGGAAGAAAAATACAATATAAAAATTTGTTGGATGGAGCTAAAGCCACATGCAGAGAGAACTATACAGAACTAAACACCTCTGTTAAGCAGAGGTAAGATTTTAATCCGCACCATCAGCGTCTTTCTTAAGACGCTAGAAAAGAGGAAGAAACCAGGCCCTGTCCCCATGCCGGCCTCTGTGGAGGGCTGGGTGGTCGGGGAACGGCAGGAAGGGCCCCAGAGAACAGGGAGATGACGGCCGGCTCCTGGGAGACGGGGTGGCTGTCAGAGGTTGGGGCGCCCAGGGAGTGGGGTGCAGGGCGTGGGTGCACTTCTGTGGACGGCGTCTGCTCAGAGCGGCGTTTAAACCAGGGACTGGACACGCTTCCCCGAGTTGGCGTGTCCGCTCCTCTCCTCATCAAATCAATGAAAATGCATCGGGCCCGATGCCCGGGGGGATGGCAGGAGGGGTCCTGCCACGCAGAGGGCTCTGCCGGCTTCTGAAGCGCGGGAGGTGGAGGGTATCTGACGATGCGGCCGGGGCGCCCTGCGCACAGGCGTGTGGCTGCCGCGTCCTGCCGGCCCCGCGGGTCCTGAGCTGCGAGCCAGGCCCGGGCGCACTGGGCTGGCCTCGGATGAGCGCTGTCCCGGGGCCTGGCGGGGCAGCCCTGGAGGACACCCCGCCTGCCGGAGGCCGCGGCACTTGCGTGCGGGCTCGGGCGGCATCTTCACGGTCGGGTACCGAGTCCCAGGTGACCCTAACGACTCCTGGGCCCGCTCCCGTCCCCCGCGGCCCAGGCGGCCCCTTGGCTCTCCCCCTTGGCCAAGGGAGGAGGACGGCGCTGGGCTCTGCAGCTGCTCACCGGCCTGTGTGACTGATGGTGAGTGACAGCCCAGAGCCTGGAGCCCCCCTGGCTCTCTCTGACCCACTTTCCCCACTGCGGGCTGGGGACGTTTACATAACAGATGGCCCCGGGGCCCTGCTGTCCTCACCACCGCCACCACCACCGGGGGAGGGGCTGCTGAGCCAAGAGGAGGCACAGCGCCCCCCTGGCCGCCCTGCCCGCCACTTCCCAGGCGCTGGCACCTCGGCCTGGCCTGGCCTGGCCTGGCGGCGTCCGCGTGGAAGGAGCTGGGTCTCTTCGGCACCACTCCAGCTGGTCTTTGACCTCGACTCTCCTCTCCTTTCTGGGTCTTTCTCACAACCACCCCTGCCAACTGCACCGTCCAGCGGAGCCCTGCGGAGACAGAACGTCTGTTCTGCTCTGCAGACGCGGACTCGGCACGTCAGACGTGAGGTTTCTGCCGCCCATGTGACAGCCAGGCCGTACGGACAGCGGCAGTGTGCGAGGATGCTTTTCTTAAACTCTCCCTTACCTTCGTGGGCCGGGCGCCAGGGCTTCTGTGCCTGCAGGACGTGGGCGTCCTGGGTCACCGGGGGTGGGAGGGACTGTGTGGAGAGACCCACGGAGCCACCCTGGCCCCCGCTCACTCGGGGATCCCAAGGCCTTGTCCTCCATCGCCCCAGCAGCCCTGCCCACCCCTCGGGTGGCCCCCTGGGCAGGTGTGGGCGACTCCTCCTGGGCCCAGCCCCGGGCCAGTCATCAGGACTCGTCCCCCAGCCAGGCCTCCCCTGCTGTCTGTCCACCAAACGGCCCTTTGCTTGGCCACAGCCCTCCCTCTGTGGCTCTGCACCCCCCTGCCCCCCAGCCAGGCTGGTGGCTCACAGACGGGCACCCCCAGAAAGGCCACAGCACCCCTCCCCCTTCTGACCCATTACCCGCAGTGAAGCGTCTCCTCTGCCCCCAGCAGAGGCTGGCACGTGGGGACAGGGCCCATCTCTCTGACCACACGGCCCTTAGCAGGGGCCAGCACAGGGCCCGTCTCCCCGTCTGTTCTGAGACTGGAAGCATGGTAGCCTGTCCCTTGAACGTGCACCCCATGCAGGCCTTGGGGGGGCGGGGATCCTCTGAGCTCTGACCTCCGCACAGTCAGGCCAAGTCACCAGTGTGGCACCACGCTGTCTCCTTGCCCCCCCTCTGGTTGCCATTCCTCACCTGCAGGTCTTGACACAGAGCCTGGGAGGGCTCAGCACTGAGAGTCTGCAGAAATTATCCAGTAAGTTAGAAAAGTGTTTTCTTCCAAAAACTTACAGAGGGAGACACGCAGCTGTTTGACCGCTGACTTAGAGACCGAATCCACTTGTGAAATGAGGGCTCCCTGGGCGTCTTGGCTCCAGTCTCCAATTCCCCGGCTTTTTAAGTGTGAAGGGGAGGCTTCTGGCACCGATGCGGTGGGAAAGGGGCAGAGCCTCGGTGACAGCAGAGCAGACATATGGCACACAGGTGTCCCCAAGGCTCACCCCTTCCCCTCCAGCTGCTGAGAGAGCTGGTCCCACTTGCCTCGTCCCAGAGGTGAAGCTGAGTCAGGAGGCTTAATGACCCGCCCGGGGCCACACGAGTCAGCAGTGGGGCCAGCTTGCTCCCTGGTGGGCTTTCCCTGAGGCCCATCCCCCACTGCTGGGACCCCAGGCCCCTGCAGGTGCCACCACCGCAATCCTGGCCACCGCTGATGGGGTGCCCGGGAAGCTTTGTTCCCCATGCCCTGCCCCCACCAGCTGTGATGCTGGGGTCAGCGGCTCACCTGCCAGGCTGGGGTCGTGCCGCCCAGACAGCTGACATGCACCCGCCCTTTCCAGGCGACACCATCTGGGCCCCGTCTGTCCTTCCTCACGGCACCTTCAGCACGTTGAGCCACCAGCCCCAACTGCATTTCGGAAGGAAGATGGAGTCCAAGGTCTCAGAAGGTGGCCTGAACGTGACGCTGACCATCCGCCTGCTGATGCACGGAAAGGTAGGCGGGAGGGCTCGGCCCCGGGTCTCTGCTGCCGGTGCGGCTTTTCAAAGCGCTAAGCCGCCCAGGACCCCCACACTGCGTCTCCCCCGGAACGTTCCGCTAGTGTGTGTTTTCTACACGCGAGGGCGTCCTCCTCGAGGACACGGCCCGCCGTCAGGTCAGGCCACCAGGCCGCGGCCCCACTGGCGCACGGCCACCCCGGGCTCCTGCAGAGGGCGTTCCCCGGGCCCCCTTTGCCTCCTGCTCTTGAGAGTCTCCAGCCAGTTCTTTTGCAGAAAGAATGTCCTCCCTTTGCCTTTTGCCGACACATCCTCACGATTGGCAGGGGTGTCCCAAAGCTCTCCCATCAGGTGGCCCAGGGTTCAGAGGGTCACCTGCCGGCTGTCTCCCAGTCACGGGCCATCATGGCCACAGGCACGTCAACATCCCGCGTGTCACCCTCGCAGTCATTCGTGGCTTCCGGGCGCAGGGTTGCTCTTTTGCTCACGTTGCCCCCATGCTGTCCCCCATGCTGTCCCCATGCTGTCGTCATTTATCTTGATGCTCGTATCAGCCCTGGCGTGGCCGTGGGCGCCTCCTGTTGCTGGGACCTGCCATTCTGGCAGCCCTTCCTCTCTGGCACGGAACACCGCCTGCTGCTCGCCCTTTTACTCGCGTGCTGGTCCTGGAATCAGCCGCTTCTCCAGAGAACCTGACTCTCCTGAGAGGAGGACGGCGATGGGGTTAGAAGCCCAGATGTGGGTGCGCGGGGTGCCGCGGATCTCAGGCAGAGGCGGGAGTGCGTGTTTATGTGTGCACGCACACACGCATGTAGAATCACACACGCACGTTTGCACAGTATTTATTTCCACGTTTACCCCTGAGTTCACACCCCAGGGCTAGTGCTCAGCGTGGGGCTCGCCCGGCTCCCCTGTCCGGGCTGTGTCTGCATCGTGAGAAAACTAGCGCCTGAGGCGCTGCGCTCCCCAGAGTTCCAGGAGCTGGCGCTCATGCCTAGAGACCCCCGGCCGTGATGGAGGCCCGGTGACTGGCCTTTGCCACTCCCAGTGGCGGGGGGGCGTAGGTCGAGGTTGCTGGAAGCTGGGTGTGTACCGAGAAGGGCAGTCTGAGGTGGGTTCCCCGGCCTCCTCCTCCAGCAGCAGCCTCCGCAGCAAGCACCAAACCCTGCCCGCACCCTGCCGCCCTGCTGCCCGCCTCCCCATGGCCTCGCAGGACTGCGCCTGCCCCAGGGACAGGACGGTGCCGGGCACTTGCTGTGAAAGGGGCCGCGATCTCGTCTGGGAAAGCTGTCCCCTGCCGCAGGAAGCGCGGGGCTGTCCCGGGCAGGGGGTGTCTGAGCCAGCCCAGGCTCTGGGCCCGGGAAGCGCGGCGGCCTGGTCAGGGGTGTCTTTGAACGTCCTGCCTTTTTAAAAAGCCCGGTAGCAACAGTGACGCCACATTTTCTTACCTCCCGGCCACCCTGGGGGAGATTTTCATCGATTTCTTGCCGGGTTCCTTGAGGCCTCAGATGCGCAGGTGATTCCGTTGGCACATTTTTCTGGAAAGCAGCTGGCCACGCTGCTTCTGTCTGTCTGTCCGGCAGGGCCGCCTGCCCGCTCGCCCCTGACCGTCCGGCATCCCGTCTTCATTCACGCCTCGGAAGGCGGACGGCCGGGGGGTCTGTCACGGGGGGTCGTGACACTGTCCTTCTCTCTTCCTGCAGGAAGTCGGGAGCATCATCGGGAAGGTGAGTTCGGAGCCAGCCCTGCCCCGGGGGTCTGCGTGGGGACGGGGAGGCGGCTGTGTGGCCGGTCCTTCCTGCGGGTCTGAGAGCTGGACGAGAGCCTCCCCTGCGCTCTTCAGAGCGCGTGGGCCCTTCTCGCGGAGACCTTGCGTGGGGCGGGTGTGCACTGGCGGGGGGCCTGTGCGTGGAGAGAACAGGGCCAGCCCTCGCGTCCTCTGCTGCTTGGTGACAACCCTGCTTCCCTGGTCCCACGTGGTCCCTGAACCGTGAGGGCGCCCCCCCCACCCCGAGCTCGGCTCCAGGCTCTTTCTCATGTGTGCCTGGAGGGGCCCCTCGAGCAGTTGCCACCCATGGGCCAGGTCCCCACTGCCCGTGGCGAGGATGGGGGATGGGGGCAGGTCCTCCTGCAGGGAGGGTGGGGGCTGGGAGCAGGCCTGTCCCATCCCGTGGAGCAGGTGCTCAGGCCAAGCGTGGCGCTGCGTCAGGTCCCTGGAGCCAGGCCCGCCCAGCATTCATTCAGCCCGTGCCCTGGGCGAAGCTGTGGGCTTCTTCGCCAGGTTGCGGGGTGGGCTGGGGACTCATGCGTGTCAGGCACGGAGCCCCACCCTGGGAGGGATGGGGTGGGAGCCCGAGTGACCCCCCCACCCTTGTCTGAACCTTTGTTCCAGAAAGGAGAGACCGTGAAGAAGATGCGTGAGGAGGTGAGCGGGGCCGAGACGCGTCCTGGTCCTGGGCGGCGGGAGGGTGGAGGCCGGGGCCCTTTAGCAGCGCTGCACGCGGCCCCGCGCGGCCTGGACCAACTCGGAGCCCCGACGTGCACACGCGGTTCAGGGGCCCCTCGCGGGCAGGCAAGAATGAGGTCCCCAGCCGCCAGCGCGTGGTATCCGGGGTGGTCGGTAGGCCCCCCCCGCCGCCCCAGTGTACGCATTTCTGGGGTCTGCTCACCCCCCTCCAGAGCGGGGCAAGGATCAACATCTCGGAAGGCAACTGCCCAGAAAGAATCGTGACCATCACGGGCCCGACGGATGCCATCTTCAAGGCTTTTGCCATGATTGCCTACAAGTTTGAGGAGGTAGGGGCACCCGGGGACCCCTGCCCCTGACAAGGGGTCGCCCCGCTGGGCAAGAGTGCCTCTCAGCACCCCCCCCCCGCCCCCGCTGCCTCTGCCTCCCCGGGGGCGGGTCCTCTGAGGGTCCTGGCCTCAGCCTGTGCCCAGGGTGGGCGGGGAAAGGGAGACCAGACCCGGGAACCCCCCGACCAGCCCGTGGAATCTACGTGCGTCCGTGCATCTGTGCACTTCCGTCGGTGAGATGCTTTTAAAGTTTCACGTGTTTCTGGTCTTTGTGAGATCGCTGAAAGTTATTTGCAGACGCATTTGGTGTCTGGACACAGAGGGTGATCACGCTGGGGGTGACTGTCGGATGTGTCCTCGGCCAAGGCCCTCTCTGCCCGCCAGGCCTCAAGGGCAGAGGTCAGACCCTGAGTCCGGGCACCCCGGGCGGCTACACGCCTGTGGGTCCCCTGGTGTTCTCCAGCCACCCTCTCCTGGCCCCCAAGCCTGGCCTGGCCGTGAAGCCTGTGACATCCCGGCCACCACGTCCCTCCTCCGCGCACCCTCGCGCCCCCCCCCCCGACAGTGGGCCTGACGGGGCAGAGCCTCGCCGCCTGGGGTCACGGGCTGTGTGCGCACGGGCCACGCGTCTGCTCGCGCAGGACACGCGTGCCTCTCCCTCCCCAGGACATCATTAACTCCATGAGCAACAGTCCGGCCACCAGCAAGCCCCCAGTGACGCTGAGGTTGGTGGTCCCCGCCAGCCAGTGCGGGTCCCTGATTGGCAAAGGCGGCTCCAAGATCAAGGAGATCAGGGAGGTAACGAGCCCTCCCTGCCGGGCACGGGGCGCCGGGCGGGTCGGGAGCCCCCCGGGCAGAGCCTCGCTGTCACCACAGCCCCGGGGGCTCGGAGCACATGGGGGCAGCAGAGCAGAGTGGTCGCGGGAACCCTGGGTAGGCAGTGGGCAGAGATGCCCGGGCACCACGAGGGATGCAGCCGCAGCTCCAGGGCAGGGCTCTGCTGCAGGGAGGGGCTGGGGGGATGCTGAGCCCTGCCCGCTGGGTGGAGTGTGCCCGCCGGGCGGACTCTCCGTGGAGCCGGGGCCCTGCCCCGCCTGGAAGGGCAGCCACCCAGGCTCGGTTCCTGCCGGGAAAGGAGGCCCTGCGACTAGGCTCCGTCTTTCCCTGTGGCCTAAAGCTGCACAGAGACAGACTCTCACGCACTCGAACACCCTCTGCCCTCAGCAGAGGCCCCGCCGCGGTTCATACGCCTCCACCTGGCGGCGCTCATCCTGCGCCGGGTCTGCGCTGGCAGCGGGGGTGCCGGGGTGCCCTGTGGGCGTGGAGCGGGTGATGCGGGGGTGACGTCAGGGTAGATTTCCCTCAAGAGAGTCCAGGAAGCACTGCTCCCTCCAGCTGTGCCCCTTTTGACGTCCAGTTTCTCCAGTCCACAGGTGCCCAGGTCCAGGTGGCCGGGGACATGCTGCCCAACTCCACGGAGCGGGCGGTGACCATCTCAGGGACCCCCGATGCCATCATCCAGTGCGTCAAGCAGATCTGTGTGGTCATGCTGGAGGTACAGTCCGTCAACGCGTCCCGTCCCGGCTCCTCGCCAACCCGCCTCGCCCCGCGCCAGCTGCAGCCTCTTAACGTTGGAGGCAGCAAAGGTTTTGATGCCTCGGAGGCCCTGAGGATTCACGTGGGCAGGGTCACGTGGGGACCAGGCCTCGGGGATGCTTGCCAGGTCCAAGGTGACCTGAGCGAGAGCTGTGCTGGGTGGTGGGTGCTGGGGCGGGGGGCAGCTGTGGGCTTTTGCCACCTCAGTTAAGCTCTTGTCTTCACTGGGATCTGGGGAGAAAAGAGAAAATTGGGGCGGGGGGCTGACCCCCCCCATTTCTGGAATTGGATGAAGAGCTGTTCGTCTCTGTAGGCTGAGGGCCCTTCAGCAAAGGGCTGGGCCTTAAAAATGCTGCACGTGTGCACTGGAGACAAGTGTGCTCTGGAGACAGGTGTGCACTGGAGACAGGTGTGAGCTGGAGACAAGTGTGCACTGGCGATAGGTGTGCAATGGAAGAAGCATGCACTGAAGACAGGTGTGCGCTGGAGATAGGTATGCGCTGGAGACAGGTGTGCACTGGAGACAGGTGTGCAATGGAAGAAGTATGCACTGAAGACAGGTTTGCACTGGAGACAGGTGTAATGAGACAGGTGTGCACTGGAGATAGGTATGCGCTGGAGACAGGTGTGCACTGGAGACAGGTGTGCAATGGAAGAAGTATGCACTGAAGACAGGTTTGCACTGGAGACAGGTGTAACGAGACAGGTGTGCACTACAGACAGGTGTAACTGGAGACAGGTGTGCACTGGAGCAAGTGTGCGCTGGAGACAGGTGTGTGATGGAAGAAGTATGCCCTGAAGACAGATGTGCACTGGAGACAGGTGTGCCCTGCAGACAGGTGTGCCCCGCAGACAGGTGTAACTGGGGACGCAGATGGAGTGGGGAGGCCCACACTGTGGACAGCACCCTGCTGCCCCCATCAGTGCTGCCGTCGCAGAGGTACAGTGAGCGGGACTCAGGGAAGCACACACACGTGCCTGAACTGTGGCCACGGAAAGGAGCAAACCAAGGAGACGCAGAGGAGACAGAGCGGAGCAGGAAAGAGCCTCTCTTGAAATTTTCGATGGAAAACAAATTCAAAATACAAATTCCAACCAGTACCCAAGCTGCAGCAAGGTTAACCTAAGCGATTAGGAGTTGCTCTTCTTTTTTAAACTAAAATGAAGTCACTGTGCCTCAAAAAAGGTTCCAGCAGCTGTGCTGGTGGCCCGGCCACGTGGCCCCCCGAGGGAGGGTCTGCTCGAGGTGACGGCGTCGCCCACAGGAGTCAGCGGGGGCAGCTGGGGGGCCGTCCTCTTCTCTGCCTGACTTGGTGTTAAAGCCCCGTGCCCAGCTCTTTAGGAAAACTGGTACCTTTTTTTCCCTGACGCGCCGTGTTGTGAAGTCAGAAGTTTCTCACACCCTGGTCATGGCGACCGCTGTGTCCTCTCCAGCGCCGGCCCTGGGACCTTGAGGGGCCACGTGGGCAGGTGGCAAGCAGGCCCAGCTCCCCTCGTCTGCAGGTGCACCTCGGGGCGGGGGGACACGAGCAGCTCCCGGGGGGCCCCTTCCTAGACCCCACCAAGGTCAGGACCAGGCACTCCGCATGGCATTGCCTGGGCCCCATGGGCTGTGGGTGCCGGTCGCCCAGGGCCACCATGGGAGCTGCTGGGTCTCCTCTCGGAGGCCCCTGACATGAGACGGTGAATGTTGGCACACACGTGGCAGATGTGACGGTGGCCGGGGGTGGGCATGCGGCCTCCTATCATCGGGGTCACGAAGTTCCCAGGGTTGGGGCGCAGCTGCTGGCAGAGGGGGAAGCGTCGTGGCTCCGGGCAGCCGTGGTCCAATTTGAGATGAAGGTGACTGGAGCCCCGGCTCGGGCTTTGGGGGGGGCCTCACCCTGGACATTGCCCCGAGGGAGGGGTGCCGAGCATGCGGGAGAGCACGGCTGTCAGGCCGAGGCTCTGGGGTGGGGCTCTGCTCAGAAGCCCCCTCTCCCCGAGGCCAGTGGGGACGGGACCTGGGAATCACACCAACTGGCCAGAGGCCCAGGGATGGCGGGCGCTGCCGTCAGCGGGGTCAGAGGGCGCCAGGGAGCAGGGGTAACGGGCTGGGACCGAGGAGTTCGCAGCCCACCCCCAGGGATGGGGGCCAGGGGGGCAGCAGCTGGGCTGAGTCCTCTGCTCACAGTGGAAACAGTCACCCAGTCACCCAGCATGGCCGCACCCCCACGTTGGGCCCTGAGTCTCCCCTGAGACCAGAGAACCCGCGGCAGAGGCCTTTGCTCATAACCACGGACATGCCAATGGAGGAGCCCAGAGTCACCCCACACACTGCTCAGCTAGAGGTCACGCTGCGTGTTCAAGGTCACTCAGCCCTGACGAGGTCGCAGGGTGTGGCCCGAGCTGCGGAGTCGGCGCTGCGGATTGTCTGGCTGACCCCATGTTCCACGTGTCGGGGGCACTCTGAGGCCCCACCCAGCTGGCCTGGGCACAGGCTGGGCCGGGGTGGGCAGTGGCCTCGGGAGTCCCCAGCAGGGACAGGCTGCCTGGTCCCGTGCTCTGCCTCTGACTCAGGACGCCCCTCCCTGCTCCCCCCGGACCCTGCACCCAGGGAAGCTGGTCACCCTTGGCAAGGGGCGGGGAGGGCCTGACTGCCTCTGCCAGGGCCAGGGCGACTGTCAGGCCCGGCAGGCCTCCGGCACCCGGGAATGTCCCCGTCCCACGAGAAGGGCCCTGTGCTTCCGGCCACAGAGGCAGCAAGGGAAATTGCAGCAAGTCGCCTCGCAGCCGTGGGGCGTTTCACTTGGGCCCTGAGCTTGTTCCAATGACGGCTCTTCTCCAGGCGGGACGTCGGCCGTTTCTCGCTCTCCTGCCATGACGCGGGCGGGCCCCGGGCTCTTCCCGGGACTGGAGGAGGAAGGCCGCTCCCCTCGCGGCTCCCGGCTCGCTGGGCCGGGGCTGGGGCCGTCCTCCGCCCCTCCTGCCGGGCCGGCCGGCGTGTGTGCGGGGGAGCTGGGGGCCGGGCCGGGCGGGGCGTGTGGGGCGGGCTCGGCAGGAGGCCCCCCGACGGCCAGGTGGCGAGGCTGCTCTAACGCTCTCTCTCCCTCTCCTGTCCCTTTTCCTAGTCCCCACCGAAAGGTGCCACCATTCCCTACCGCCCAAAGCCCGCCTCCACCCCTGTCATTTTTGCAGGTGGTCAGGTAAGAGCCGACCCGCTCGCGGCCTCCACTGCCAACCTCAGCCTTTTACTGCAGCCCCCGCCGCTGCCCGTTAGTGCATCAGGTTTTCTCCCTTCTCACGTGCACGTCGCCCGCCCCGCGCGCCCGACGCAGAGCTCTCCCGGCCGCTGCCAGGCCTGGGGCGGTGTCCGGAGAAAGGCCCGAGCCCAGGTCCCGTGTGCAGCGTCTTCCCGCTGCCCCGGCCCCGGAGGCCCCGGCCCGGCTCCCGCAGGCTCAGCCGGGGCAGCACCACCCGAGCCTGGCTCCGAGGTGCTTTGAGGAAGCTCAGCGAGAGCCGGGACGTGGCGATTCGTGGGCAAGGCAGCCGGGACTGAGGGACGAGAGGACGGGAGGAGGCCCAGGCAGGGACCCGGGTACAGGAGGAACCCCCCCACCCCCGGCCCTGGCCCTTGCCAGCCGAGGGCCCAGCAGGCCGGGGACACCCGCTTCACACACCCACGGTTCTGGCTGGAGCCGCTGACCCTTCTTCCCACCAGGAAGGACCTGGAAAAGCCCGCGGTCACGGAGATTCTGCCTAAGGGCAGTGGTTGGTGTAGTGGGGCCTGGGGGGGGGGGGGGGGCAGAGGGCGGGACCCACGTCAGGGTCCCCGCAGCCGCAGAGGGTGGACTTTGACAAGGCCAGGCGGCTGGTGCCGGGAGGAGCTCTGCGTCCAGGCGGCGCCGTGTGTCTTGTTCACGGGAGAGTCAAGACGGAGACGTCCTGGGGGCCCAGCTCAGGGCAGGTGGCCGCAAAGGACAAGAGGCAAAGGCAGACTTTGCCCATGGTTTTCTCTGCTCCGGAGAAGAGCCTCGTCCCATCCCCAGTCGAGCCCGTGCACAGCGAGGGTAGGCTCCACGCTTCCACTCCCGCAGGGGCTGCGGCCATTCAGGGGGGCCGATGTCCACGGTCCAGCCCCGGGGACCTCGTGTGGCCCCCACATGGCCGCCCTGGTCCAGAAGTCCTTTTCCTCCCCAAATCTGTGCTTAGCTAGCCGGTCAGTTACCTGCGCGGCCTTGGCCCTCCTGGGCCAACCAGCCCGTGATGATTCCATGTGGCAAAGCACCGGCTTGGAGCAGAAGGGTGGCGCCGACCCAAGTCGGAGCTGGGCAGCACCCCGGGCTGAGCCCAGTGCCCGCCGCAGTGCAGGGCCGTCCGCCCACCTCTCCACCAGGCACCTTTCTGTCTGAGCTGCGCAAGATGTCGGCGCCTTGACCCGGCACCTGTGCCCTGTGGGGGAGTGGGGTCACAGGACAGTCACCAGGCACCTCAGGCCGCCTGGCAGAGGAGACTCCGTGGGGGCCCCTCCCGGCCTGTGCAGGACACAGGACACAGCTGGACCTCAGAGCCTCTGGCCCTGGCCCAGCCCCATGAAGGCGGTCCCCCGGCCCAGCAGCGTCCCCACTGCAGAGGGCAGTCCCGCTGTCCACGCAGGTTCGGGACACAAAGATTCCGTGTGGACAGAACGTCTTTGCTGTCGCCATCCTAAGATGGTGGCGCCCACGCACCTCAGCCAGGACCAGAAACCGTGACACCCACGCGCGCAAAAGGGCGTCAGGAACGGGGAGCTCCAGGCCAAAGAAGGGCCCTGTCAGGGTGGGGGCGGGCCGGCGGCACTGTCCCGGGTCTGTTTCACTTGGGACGTGTTGGAGCAGTGCCTGGTGGCATCTGCAGGACACCTGGGAACTCGTCTCTCCGTTCCCGTGGCCCATGCACACCCCGGCGTCAGGCTCCTCTCCCTTGGGGGGTGTGCCCGGGACCCCACCCAGACAGGGTGCCCCTGCCCGGCCCACCTGCTGGCCCGGAGCGCGGCTGGCCTGGGCTGGGGTGGAGCGGCCACGTCCCCGAGGCGTGACAGCACGTCTCCGTCTTCACTCTCCCTTGACTCCGTGTGGTTGGTTTGGTTTTTGGCCATGAGTTTCTGGAAGCATCTTTGGTGACCGACTGTTGAGGCAGGAGGGGTGGGTGGTGGGAGGCTCTGGGCTCCAAGTCACTGTCTTGAAGGCCAGTGACATGAAGAAACCAAAACAGGGCCTCAGGGACCCCCCTCCCGGGAGCTGCACCACCAGGAGCACGCTGCCCCCCGTCAGGACGGCCACCCATCCTCTGAGGCTGGAAATCAGTCCGTGGCTGATTTGGGGGCATTTCTTACTTAATTGGTGTTTGCAAAATTGGTTTTGAGTCGCCCTTTAAGGCTCTGTTTTGTTGTTTGGTTTTTTGGGGGTAGAGAATCCCCGAAAGTGTTTACTCTGATGGCTGATTAAATTCTCACAAAGTCAATACCTAGCCTACGGCGGGGGTCAAGCCGCTCGTTCTTGGCTCTTTCCTTTTGGGAAACCAGGGAGCGGGGTCAGAGGCCTTGCAGCCTGGTCCTGCCCCTCCCTCGGCCACCCGGCCAGGTGCAGCTCCCTGTAGCTCCCGGGGGTGGGGGGAGGGCAGCTCCCGTGCGCATGTCTTGTGGCTCGGCCACCAAGGGCCACAGGAGGCTCGAGGCCAGGCCCCCAGGCCCTGCCCCTCGGGGCCCCGGGCGGGCTCACCCCTCCTGAGGCGGAGCCGGGGCTGTGTGTGGGCCCCGTGGCTGGAAAGCCCTCGTCCTGCAGGAGGCTGACACGTCTCTCTGTCTCTCCAGGCCTACACGATCCAGGGACAGTACGCCATCCCCCACCCAGATGTGAGTTTTCACTCTGTCCCCTCACCTCCTCTTCTTGTCACCCCCCACCTGCATGCTGCTGTCAATTGCTACTAATATTAATATTATACAATAATATTAATACTGTTCTCAGCACGCCTACCTCTGTCGTCTCCGTGTGGCCCCGGATAACCTTTAACCTCGGCACTAATTCCTCGTGCGGAGGACTTGGCCTGATGGCAAATTGTTTTGATTGTGGCTGCAGTCTGGGCTTTTCCTCTGTACATGGGACCTCAGGCGGTGGCCGCCGGCCAGCCCTGTCCTGGGTGCCCGCCCCGGGTTGGGGGGGGGGACTGCACGGGGCCTGTGCCACCAGCAGGTCTGCCAGGGGCCTCAGAAAGGGCATTCGAGCGTCTGGAGAAGCTTCGCCGTCCCACTCAGGCCCCAGTTTAAGCCGGGTCCACATGCACGATGTCCAGGCTGTCAGAGGCCCGCGGGCAGACGAGGTGCCCGTCCAGCCGTAGGACGTGCCCGCGGGGGGCCGCTCCCCGCCTGCTCTCCAGTCTGAGTGTAATGGGCCCAGTGGATGGGGACACCCACGGGCACTGCCGGGAGGGCAGGGGCCGAGGCCGAAACCTGGGGCCAAAGGGCGTTTCTCCGCAGGCTTTCTCTCTGCTGGGTACCGAGGTCTGCGCGGCTGGTCGGGGCAGTGGAGCGGGGAGGGAAAAGCAGGCGGAAGCCCGCCGCGGGGCAGGCCTGCCGCTGCTGCCGCAGGAGGCGCCGGGTGCCGGCCAGGCCTCCGCAGAGCCTCCCCTTTGAATCGGCAGATGCAGAGCCGGTGGTGTCCTCGTGGGAGCCCTCAGGGAAGGGTGGGTTTTCAAAAGCAACCGCTACCGAGTGGGTGTCTGTGTTACAAATAGGGACTCGGCTCACTGTCGTTGCCGCAGTTTCTGTGGGAAAGAAAAGTAATCCTGCTGGCGTCTCCTTTTTAAAACAAATCCTCATTGAGCGAAACACACGAGTCCAATGACAGAGCTGACAGAGACAGGGCTCTGGTCCCGTGGGGACGTGCCTGTCCCCATGGTCCTGGCGCGCCGTCAGCTGTGACCCGGGGAAGGCGGGTGCCGGAGCCCGGGGACAGGGCGCCTCAAGCCCCAGGCTGAGCGAGTGCCAGCGCGGGTGGGGTCTGGACGGGCGCCGTGGCTTCTGGGCTCTGTGCACCCCAGTAGGGCGCCCGCACGGGGTGACAGCCGTCAGAGGAAGCCGGTTCCTGCCACGCGGCGGGGGTCTGGAGCCTTTGAAAGTGCGTCTGGGTGAGAGCAGCGTCTGAGCCACCGTCACAGTCTGGCCTGCGAGCAGCTTTTCCCAGAGCCCTGCTGAGGTCGGGGCTCAGACCCACCAGTGTGGCCTCCGGCAACAAAGCGCTCCTGTTGGACCTGGTCTGAATTCCCGCCGCTGGGGCACCTGCTTGGTTTTTACGTAGTTGGTTTTTGCTCTTTCTGTGTGATTTTCTCAGTTCCCGGGTTTTTTTCGGATTTTAAACGAAGGTCATAGCCGTTCTAATTGCATCACTGCATCTGTAGAGATTTGAAGCACTTGCTTCTTTGCTGTGAAAGGGCTTCTGTGCAGGCCCGTGTCCTCTGGACCAGCACACGGGGCCGTGAGCAGCGGTCGGGCAGGACAGCCCGGCTTTGACAAGTGCTGCTCTTGCAGAAGCGGAAAGACGCGACCGTCACTAAAACAAAAGGTTCAAAACAACAAAGTGACAGGTGACCATAGCCGAGGAGGAAGTGTTTTTTGTTTGGTTGGTTTTGTTTTGTTTTTGGTTTTTGCTTTTTAGGGCCGCACCCGCTGCATGCGGAAGCTCCCAGGCTAGGGGTCCTGTTGGAGCTGTAGCAGCCGGCCTACGCCACAGCCACAGCCACGCAGGATCCGAGCCACGCCTGCGACCTCCATCGCAGCTCGCAGCAACCCTGGGTCGCCAACCCTCAGAGCGAGGCCAGGCCTCTGGCCCACATCCTCATGGATACTAGTCAGCTTCCTTTCCGCTGAGCCGCGACAGGAATTTTTAGCTGCGCTTCATCTTCCGTAGGAGTTTTTAGAACCTCCTTTCTTAGAATGCAAATGTAATGATTACAGGGAGTGCTGATTCGTTTTACCAGATAACTGAATACCCAGGTTCAGTATTTCAGCCGTGGTGGCCGACACGCACCCCACAGTCATCTTTTAGCCGCCACGCCAACCTGGCCAGAAAAATACATCTCTGAGAACCGAGCGTTTCTTTGTCTAGAATTAAAATGTGCACATTCTTCCTGCGTTCTGGTTGCCCTTACTGAAGAACCGGGGCCCACCTCACCAGGCCTCAGCTCCTGGGCACGAGGAGCGGCCGGGGACTGCTGGCTGGCCGGCTGCCCACTGCCCCGCGTGTCCTGCACGAGGAAGGGCGTGTCGGCCGCCACTTGGCCGTGAGAGCCTGGACCGAGGCGCGCTGACCGCGTTCTTCCTCCTCCACTCTCTGTGCCCCTCCAGTCGCGGCACCGTGACTGCGCTGGCGGGAATCGCTTTCTCCCGGGAGAGGGGAGGCAGCCTCACGTGGGGATCTTCATTTCCAGTCTTGGGAGTTTCCACGTCCCTCCCTCAACACCCCCTCGTTGAAGGCAGTGCTGACACCACGACGGGGCCTGGAGCCTGCGCTGCTGAGGCGAGGCCCCCCAGGGTCCACGGGGAGGAGGGGGGAGCCTCGCGGGGGCCCTTGCCAGAGCTGAAGGGCCAGGAGCCCACGGTCCCCTCGGCTCTGGATGTCGGCCGAGGGCAAGGAGCACCTGGGGTGAGGTGGGCACCTTGTTGGCAGGAAGCCTGCTCCTTAGAGAGTCAGCAGTGGGGGAGCTGGACCTGTGTGTGTCACAACAGAGCGGAGAAGCCAGCAGGAGCGCACAGGCAGATCCCGGGTGGACAGTGGCCCCTGGGGCTCTGCTCACCGTGGGCACAGCTATCGTGCCCCCTGCCCCCATGGCAGCCTGGACAGAGCATGTCCCTGCCCACCGCAGCGTCTCCCTCCCGGACCCCTGACGGGTGGCGTTGAGGCCGTGCTGAGGGGTGCTGACGCTTCTCCCAAGATCCTGCAGCTCAGAGCTGGGGGCGTGGGGCACCCCAGGCCCCTCCCGGAGAGCAGGTTCCCTCCGGCCGCAGCTCAGGAACCGGGAGGGTTCGCCACCCCCCCGGGCTGTGCTGGGGCAGGGCTCCCAGCCTTTGTTGTCACAAGGCCTGGGTGACTTGTTTGCACAGAACCTCCGCGGGTCGCCTGTAAGAGGACTGAGAAGGGAGAACACAGACCAGGGGAGCCCAGGAAGAACTGGTGGGGGGCGGGGGTCTGAGAGAGTGGCTCAGAGAGCTTCCAGAGCCCACACAGGTCCTCGCCTTCGGGAGTCCCTACGAACCCCAAGCAAGGGCCACCCAAACCATCCCAGACCGCAAGGAAGCCCGCGATGCCAAGCCCAAAAATAAACCTTCAAATAGAGAGCTTCCCACGGAGCAGCACTGAGGTAACAGCCCCCTTCTCAGCAAGAGCCGAGCCAGGAGGCAGGAGACATGAAGAAAACAAGAGGCGACCGACCACGCGAGGCTCCTGCAAAACACAGACAGCCAGACAGACAGCCATGAGCAGCAGCCGCCCCACGGATGCCCCCGCGGAAGGCACGTGACCCCGAGACCAGAGACGCAGACGGAGCGTGAAGAGTGCCGTCACCGGGTCTCATTCGCGTCAGCCCAAATCACAGGGAAACACGGATGTTTTGACTTCAGTAAAATGCAAGCATGTTGGCACGTGACAGCCAACTGTAAAGGGACAGTCGGTGCTGCCCGACGTCTGAGAGCAGCAGAGCGGGGCTGGACGGACCCAGTGGCGCGGGGTCGGGATGCCGCCGGGCGGGCACAGCGTGCGGCCCTCGCGTCGCCAGAGGAGCGGCTGCCCAGCCAGGACGTCGCCTGTCTTCACTCTCACGTGTCGCCACGACCTCAAACGAAACCCCTGCTGCGTTCAAAGTCATGATGAGCAGACCGTTGCTTCTGAACTTCCAGGAAGGCGCAGGGGGAGGGTGGGTGAAGGGAGAACTGCCCTCGCGGTGGAAGAGGGACTGAAACGAGGGAGACACCCTGGCCCATCAGGCCAGTTGGGATGAGACCCCCGACTCGGTCTCCATCCACGGTCGCTGAGCGCAGAGGAGGGGCCTCCAGCTGAAACAAGGGCTGTCGGACCTTAACTACAGCGACACAGCCGACCAGGCGAGCCAACCAACACCAAAAGCTCGTTTTTAAAGGAAAATGCTGACCCAAAGAAGCAATGTACGATATTACTGTCGGGGGAACCAGACCAGAGGCGAAGCCCCTGCTGAGAGGGGCCGAGTTCCCTAGACAGCAAAGCAGCTGCACCAGGAAGAGGACCTGCCAGACGTCGCGGTGCGGCCTTAACCTGCCTCGTTCGGTCCGGGCCAAGCCGGCCAAGCGAGGCCGACCGTCGGCAGAGCCTGGCCACGCGCTGGACCCCGGGGCAGGCTCGCCCTCCCTCTAAATTGGACGCATCAGACGACTCTCCCACCACAAAGCAGCTCAGGTGAAATGAGTCATTAAAAGGTGAATTTTTAAGAACACTTGTCTTTGTCGGAAGGGAGACCGAAGGAATACGATGAACGGAGACGCGAGATCTTCATGGCGGAGACACCACGGGTCTCCCCCAGTCGCGGCTCAGACGCCGTACGTCGGCAGTCGGAAGCCGGCAGGCCGTCCTTCGTGTCCCCCGAAGAGCAAAGGCAGGGTCCTTGAGGCAGCCGCGCAGCGGACGCCCGGCGGGAGCAGACGGGGCCCGTAACGGGCCGGCCGGGCAGGGAGCCGCGGCAGCCTGCTGGGTCGGACGCCAGGAGGCGCCCGTTCCGGGCCGCGCAGCCTCTGCAGGTCCAGGGAGCAGGTGGACGGCCAGGCGTGAAGCCGGGAGGGGGGCATGCACGCGGGCCGGGCGGATCTTCCCACGCAGACAGAAACCCCGCGCCCAGAGCCTCCGCACGAGAGACAGGACGCAGAGCAGCTCTCGGTTCACGGGCCGAGGGAGGGCGTCTCCGAGCAGAGGTGGAACCCACAGGCCCCTGATGAATTTGATACGTTACAGCGGCTAAATTCCACTTCTCTGGAGGCTCCGTGGCAGAGGAGGGGAGAGATCGGTTCAGCACCTGTGGTCGAAACGGGCTTCGTGTCTGAAACACGGGAGTCCGCGTGGACCAGCGAAAAGCAGGCCAATGGAGAAACGGGCCGAGCCCCTAGCAAGCTTTCCACAGGGGACGAAGCGAAGCCCAGCTGAGCCCTCCTGGCCGTCCGTCCCCTGCTGTGGGGCCGGCCACACGGGCGCCTGGTGGGGACCCGTGGCGCTGTGTGCTTCGGAGCTCCTGCAGTTCGGGTGTTTGTCTTATGTTTTTGTCCTCAGCGGTGACGTGGAAAAGACCAGTTCCAGAGAAATGTCTGTGATTTGACCCTCCCACGCGCCCTCCCCGGGACCTGAAGGCACTGATCAGATCAGAAAGTCTGGTTTTCTGGGGTTTTGTGGCAGAAATATCTCAAAAAGGAGGAGGCCCCTGAGCACCTAGTGCAGCTCCCTCCTTTCCAACGTGCAGAGGTCAAGTCCCAGAGAGGCCACACCTTCAGGCCACGATGGAAAGGGCCTGCTAACGTCCCTCTGCCCCCACCAGCGGGACGGGGCTTATCCAGGCCCCACTGTCCCTGCCTGTCCCTCCCAGGAGGTCACTTTGCACTCGTGGGTGCCCGAGGGGTTATTTGCTGTGTGACCAGTTTCATAAAAAGCAGCAAACACGCTGCAGGAGGACAGGCCCGGGTCGGAATTGCTGAATTCTGGGTGCGAGGGGAGACACCTCGGGCGTTATTTGCTGTGCCCGTGACACACGTGGCCAGCGGGCTCATCCGTTTCCCTGTGGGCAGGTGATGGAGACGGCAGGGAGGCGGTGGGTGGCGGCAGGGACGCCCCCCTGGCTCCCATGTTCACTGACGCCTGCAAACGTGGGCAGCACCTCACAGCCTGCCAGCTGCTCACACGGAGCCCCGCCTGCAGGTAAGGGCGTGGAGGCCCGTGGAGCTCAGACGGGGCCCGACTCCCCAAAGCGTGTCCGTGCTGGAGCCACCCGGGGCCAGTTCTCCTGCCCCAGAGCCCCACTCACCCCTGCCATCCTGGCCAGCGCACAGCCATGCCCTTTGGGGACCCAGGAACCGATCAGAGAGGGCCCTGCTCCCATGGGGACCCTGCTAGCCTGGCCGTCGGACACAAACACATGCCGGGGGTCAAACAGCCGACCAGGAGCAGAGAGCAGCCAGGCCGAGGCTCCTTAGGCGCTTCAGGTGCAGGCAGACCTCAGGCTCCTGCTGGGGAAGGGCTGGGGCCCCCGGGACGCCGGTCATGCCCCAGGCCGCAGTCCCAGCCCCGGCGCAGTGTCCACTGTGCGGCCCGCACAGCGCCGGGCCGCGCGCTTCACCTGGACGTTTGTCGTCTCCAGAGGTGGGTCTTCCTCCTCACCCCAGGAGCTCGTGTCCCCTCGCGGTGACCTTAGACCTGTGCAGCGCTCCCGTGTCCAGGGGCTCAGGGCGTGGCCCCCAGGCGTCCCCGTGACTCGGGCACCGGCTGTGCTTCCGGGAGAACCCTCAGCCCCGTGCCCCAACCGGACGCCCTGGGTCCTCACCACATTGCTACGTCCTCAAAAGAGGAGCCTTGGCCAGGGTGCTCGAGCTGTGCGGGGGTCCCTCCCCTGCGGGTCACCCGCCCGAGGCACAGCAGGTACAGGTCACTTGTCACCTCTTGTGCCCTGACGGTGCTTCCTGGGTATGCTCGTCGGACCCCTTTCCCAGGGGCTGTCCCTGCCTCTCTGCTCAGGTCACACTGAGCCCAGTGGTGCCAGGTCCACAGGGCAGATGGGCCGGGCAGTGGGTGTGCGTCAGCCCCCTGGCCGCTGCTGGGCCTGAACCAGGGACTCTGAGAACTGAATCTGACCCCAGGTCGCCTAACTGCCCTCGGGACCCCGAGTGCTGGGCGTGGCGGGTGCACCACTTGCAGGGAGGGAGGGGACAGACAGCTCCGCAGTGGCAGATGAAGGTCGCTTGGCTCCCGGCCACATGCTGCACCTGCAGGGCCCGTGGACAGGCAGCGGGCTCTGGGGAAGGGCCTCAGGGCCACTGTGATCCCGGGGGCTGGGGGCGGGGTGGTGGGCGTTTGTGGCGACAGGGACCCCCGCCCCCAGGGGCCTGCAGCAGACCCACTGTCCCAAGGGTTCAGCGTGAAAGCAGGACGGAGGAGATCCCGGGGCGCCAGTCTCCCCAGCAGATTCTGCAGCACAGGGCCAGTGTGGTGCCTGGTCGGACCTTTGTCTCATCTGGGGACACCCACAGTGCTCCCTGGGTGCCCCGCCTGCCGGCCGTGGGGCTCCATGGAGGCCCCGTCCTCGCCTCCGGACCAGAGTCAGGCCAGCTCCGGAAGCCTGTGCCCGCGCTTTCGGGCTGCCCTGTCCGGGGCTGGCTGGGAGCTGAGTGGCTGTCTTGGAATGTCCTTCCCGCTCCCCTGGGCTGGAGGCGCGGGCCCTGTGGCCGAGCCAGGCCTGAGGCCTAAGGCCGTGCCTGTCTCCAGGGTGGGAGGGTTCCCCGTCCACACAGCCCCACACGGCCAAGCGTCACCACGTTTACCTTCAGCTTTTGCTACCAGATGAGGCTCAGATAAAGTAACTAAAGCGACTGCACGTCATCCCCCCTCAAGGTCTGGGGGCTGGAGGACAGACAGGGCCCAGGCGCACGGAGGACCCCAATGAGCCCCACGCCCCCCTGGGGGTCTCGCGCACCCCTGGGCGGAGCCTTCGAGCCGCCTCCTGCCGAGGTGGAAGCTGCGGGAGGCCCCTGAGCCGCCCCTGTGCTGTGTGGCGAGGGCTGCAGGGAGGGGAGCGTGTGTGAGTGCCGGCGCGACACAGAGGCGCGCAGGGGCCCGGCGGGTCCTGCTCTGTCTCTGGACCCTCCCCGCGGAGCCCGGGGCCATGGCCTCCGCCCAGCCCGGCTGGGCCAGCCCGGAGCTGCGGGAGCCGACGGGGGAAGGACTCGGGTGCCTGCCGACCGCGGCCCATTGGCGATCCCAGGCCAAGTCCTTGCGTGCTGCTGCGTCTGCCTTGTGTCGCACGGCCCCTTCTCTCTATCTGTGCAGAGTGTTCCGCGGTTTTAATTTGGTGTGACTTGTACTCGATGACGATAACCTTCTTAGCTCTCGTGTCCCTCCTACCCCCAGCAGTTGACCAAGCTCCACCAGCTGGCCATGCAGCAAACCCCCTTTCCTCCCCTCGGACAGACCAACCCCGCTTTCCCCGGTACGTACCCAGCCGCCCCGCCTGACCTCTCTTCTCACCCGGGACTCTTTCCGAGCGCTCTGTGTTCAGGGCAGTGAGCAGAACAGGTACGGTTCTGTGGCCAGTGCCGGCTGTGCGGTGAGCACGCCGCCGAGGGCGGGCCGGGAGGTCGGTCTGTGTCTGCGTGGCGGGCGAGTCACCCCACAGCTGGCCTTCCTGTGAAGAGGGGGACCCCGGACGGGTCCCTGCTCTCGGCTGCCCGCGGGCCGTCGGGGAGGCCCTCCTGCGGGAGGCCGGTGCGCCCCGCAGCGTGGACCCCCGGAACGGCGCCCGGGGCGCGGGCCCCCCTGCCGGGTCCGCCAGCGGTTCCCCGAGAGCGGCCGAGCGGCCGGGCCTGGGCAGGCCCGCAGGCGCAGCAGTCAGACTTTGAGCTTCCCTAGTTGAAGAGACCGTGCTTATCTCCTTGAGGGCAAAACCTTACATCTGTTTCTTCTTTGCTCTCCAGGAGACAAGCTGCCTTTACACTCCTCCGAAGAAGCTCCAAATCTGATGGGCCAGCCGGCAGGTAACAGACGCGCCCTGCCGGCCAGGGACCCGGCGGGAGGAGGGGACCCGCGCCGGGCCAGGGGCGGCCGGTGGGTCACGGGCTCTGACTGTGCTCGGAGCACGGCTGCCCCGTCATCCAGAGGCCCCCACACATGCCAGGGCCACCGTGGGTGTTGTCACTTACTCTCCCCGAGGCACGGCCTGCGGGCCTCGGGAGAGTCCGCCGTGGGGCGCGCTCGTGGGGTGCTTCCTGGGAGATGGGGACACACCCTCCGGGCTGCGTTTGACTGCGGCCTTCCCGGCCGCGGCAGCGCCAGGGCTCCGGTCCCCGGGCTGGGCAGTGGGCGCTGCTCACCGATGGGCATTTGGGAGCAAAGCCATGGAGGCAGGTGGCCTGGACTTGGCGGGCGCCCTGTGAGGGAGGCGCCCCCGCCCCACCCACGTGGCCTGGATCAGAGCAGGAGAGGAGTCCAGCCCGGGGGGCGGCTGCGGCTTGAGGAAGTCCCGAGACTTCCCCGAGGCCGTCTGCCCCTCCCGCGTGCCTCAGGCCCAGGGACCCCGGGGGTCAGGAGGCGCCTCTCCAAGCTCAGAGCCCGGCTCTGACGCTCCGCACACGCGCTGTGGTCCATGGCGGCGCAGCCTTTAGTTAAGTGAACGCCGAGTTTGAAGAATGGCAGTTGGAGAGAAAGACGGGTCGGTGGTTTGATTCCACAAACGGACACCAGCCTGCACACCGCCGCGTCCGTAACGTGGGGCCAGATGGGTGCCCACCCACGGTCCCCTGGAGAGCACCTGGGGACCCCGAGGGCCTGGCTTGCCCCGGACGCACAGCCCCCACCCACCCCCACCACGGCCCTCCCGGAACGGCCTGGGGACAAGGGACTCTGTTAACACGTCCCGTGCAACTCCCTTTCCAAGACCCCAGGGACCTGCAGTGCTTGTGTGCACACGCACACCACACGTGTATGGGCACACACGCACACACGTGCACACACCACGCACACATGCGCCTACACACGTGCCCCCCGGGGTGTCAGGGAGGGTGGGCCGTGGCCAGAGGCCTGCGCTGGTTGCCTCCCGGACAGGCTGGTGACCCCGCAAGAGGGACACTCGGCAGGGGGCCTGATTTCAGCACCTGTGAGAAGTGCCCTCCGTCAAGGGCTCGGGGATCAGGTGTGGCCCCGGCTCTGTGTCCGCAGAAACCAGGAGCCAGCGCAGACTCAGGCCCACGGAGCTCTTCCAGGTGGCGTCTCAAACGTCCCTGTTGAGTGACCGTGGGGAGGGGGTCGGACCCCGGGTGACGGCAGGGAAACCCCTTTGTTGAAGCACCACAAGGAGTGGACGCTGCAGGTTGGGCCGCGTGCGAGGGTAGCTAGTTGGGGACGAGTTAGTGCCCTGAGCACGTGGCACCTGGGCCCCAGCACTGCCCCTGCCTCCCCCGCCGGGACACCGATGGACACAGGGCGTCAGGTTTCAGGGACACAGGTGCCGCAGAGGAGGACACCTGGCAAGGGGCAGGCTCGGCAGGAGCACGGGGCTGTGAGCAGGGTCGGGTCGGGCTGGGGCCGGTCTCCGAGGCCCCCGGGCTGCGTGCGTCGGGACCCCTCTGGGCTGTGTGGAGATTGGACCCAGGGGCAAGGCAGCGGCAGGGACCGGCGAGGGAGGGGCCTGGGTTGCAGGAGCTCAGGTTCTGGAATGTTCTGCAGGTGTGAGGGCCAGGCCTGCAGTGGTTGGCTGCAGGGGGAGAAGGGCTGAGCCGCGGGACCCGCCTCACCAGCGCACGGGGGACTGGTGGGGGAGGAGCAGGGTCTCAGCCGTGGGCTGAGGCTGAGACTCCCCTGACGAGGGCACAAGGCGCCCAGTGCAGGGGGCGGGTCTGCCTGGCGTTCGCCCCAGAGATCAGGTCCCTGTGACCCCTGGTGCCATCTCAACCCCCTGCACTTTGTTGTCACTGATTCCAAAGCCAATGTGACCCTGCTCTCGAGCTCTGAGAGGCTGTCGGGTTTGCTGGTCCCTGAGCTGAGATCTGTGGGGATGGGAGTTGGGGCAGGGGGTGAGCTGGCCTGGGCCCTGTCCCCAGCCTGGGGCTCCAGGTCAAAGGCAGTGACCGCCTGGACCGGCCATCGGGTCCCCGTCCACGCTGGAAGCGCTGCCCGGGGGCCTGGGTGGCAGGGCCAGAGGGAAGGGGACAGCTGGTGCCACAGCGGGGTCTGCAGAGGAGGCTGTGTGCCAGGGTCTGGGGGTGGAGAGCCGGGGCCAAGAAGCGAGGGGGCCGCCCCACAGAGACGCAGGGTGTCTGCAGACACCTCGAGAGTGTGCACAGCGCAGCGGGCAGGCGGCTTGGCCCGAAGCGCCGGAGACGGAGAGTGTGCCGTGCGGCCAGCACCCTTTTCCCCATTCGGAGGGACCCTGAGGCCCAAGAGGGTGGCTGCAGCTGGGCCTGAGAGCTCACAGCCCCGGCCCCTGGGCCAGCCCCCAGCCCTGCCTGCCTGTCGGCCAGGTGTGGGCCAGGCGCCTAACCGTGTCCCTCGTGTGCCCAGGTCTGGACACCAGCCCCCCGGCCAGCACTCATGAGCTCACCATCCCCAATGATGTGAGTATGCGTCCGACTCGCCCACCCGGCCCCTGTGTCCACCCCCACCCCCGCCCCAGGTGATGTCACACCCCCAAGATCCAGGCAAGGAAGGAGCTGGGGCGGCTTCAGGGTTGACTCAGATGCCAGAGCTGCCTGGGGAGCCCGGCCGCCCCAGGCGACGGCCCTGCCCTGGTTCAGGGGCAGCCCTGTGAGCAGGTGGCCCAGGAGCGCCCCGTGTGCCTGGCCTCTGCGGGTGGGGTTCTCACGCATCGGCCCCAACAGTGGGTCTGTCTGGATTGCGTGTCCAGGCCGTGGACTGGTCCTGCCTCGGGCTCAGCTGAGAATGTGGCCTTGCAAGCTCCCCTCGCACACCCGGCCGTCTCCAGCCACCCCCACATCTGTGGGTTAGCCTTGATCCCCAAACCAAGACACGGGGTGGCTGTGGCCCACGTGCCCTTGAGGGGAGCTGCTCGGGGGCGTGGTGATGGCTGGAGATGCCGCCTTTCTGGCTCACATGTCCCCTCCCTACAAGCATCCTGCCGGCCGGGGCACAGCCCAGAGGGGCCAGCGTGGCCTCGAGACCTGTGCTTCGCGTCTCCTGGGCCCCAGAGGGCACTGGGCGAGGCGTCAAGTGAGACTGGGTGGTCTCTTGATCAGTTGGGGGCAAGCAGAGCTGGGGCCCCTGAAGAGCAGGCGTGGGGGGGCTCTTCCCTCTGGGATTGGGGGCTGGGGACCTCCCCCCACCCGGCCACGGGCTGTGTGGCCTCTCCTCTGAGAAGGTCCCCCGTCCCTTCTTCCAGCTAATAGGCTGCATCATCGGACGCCAGGGGACCAAAATCAATGAAATCCGGCAGATGTCTGGAGCACAGATCAAAATCGCCAACGCCACCGAGGGCTCGTCGGAGCGCCAGATCACCATCACGGGGACCCCCGCCAACATCAGCCTCGCCCAGTACCTCATCAACGCCAGGTGCGGGCCGGAGCCGCCGCCCCGCCCTGCCCTCCCCGCTGGCCCGCCCGCCCCCAGGCGAGGGCATTCCCAGGGCCTGGCCTGTGTGGCTTCCGGGAGCAGGTCATGGGGTCCTTCTGCTCTCCCGCACCTGTGGCTGTGAAGACCCCAGCAGACGCTTGTGGGGCAGGTGTCAGGGAAGCTGGCCGGGTCCGAGGTTACGCCCCTGGGGGAGCGCGAGGTCCCGCCACCAGCCCCGCGGCCCTCGGCCCACAGCAGGGAGCCCGGGATCCAGGGATGAGTGGGTGAAGCCTGGGCTCCCTGGGCCTCCCAGCCTCCCTGCCCTGGGCAGCCACACCCGGCTGGGCACGGGGGAGGCAGCCCTCGTGGCAGGGTGACCCCTGGGCCCCTAGAGCCGTTGCCATGGAAACGGACGTGGCGGCCTGTGCCTTTCCTGGAGTCTGTCGCCAGGCCCCTGATGCAGTGACCAGCACGCTGGCCCCTGTGGCAGGGAAGGAAGGCCCGTGGCTCTGGTCCCTGGTCCCCAGCTGACGGCCACCGCATAGGGACCTAGGGGACCCTGTGGTGGGGGAGGGACGGGGGGACCAGGCCCCGCGGACGCCTCCTTGTGAGACACCCTGTGCCTCTGTCTCCTCCAGGCTGACGTCCGAGGTCACCGGGATGGGTGCGCTCTAAGGCCGCCGGCGCCCTCCACCCGCCCGCACCCTGTACAGACCGTCCGCTCTCGTGCAAATATGAGGAGTTTTCTTTACTCGCAGACGTGACCTGAGTCCTAGATGCCCCCGCCCAGCAGACCCGGCCGCATCTCTGAGCCGCGGGCTCTGCCCGACGCTGCTCTCCGCGTTCACCGCCGCTCCCCGTCCTCACGCGTTGGCATGCCGTGCCCCTGTCTGAAATGCCCCGGGGACACCCCATCCGTGACATTTTAGAAGCGTTGTTCTTAGTGTCCGTGTAACTCTTTCGCCACTTGGTTGGACGTGTGGACGGCTCCTCTGGCAGCCGCCCTCTCCGAGGCCACCGCGAGCCGTGGCTGCTTCGGGCTGCCCCCTCCCCCCATGTGGCCGCGGGGGCCAGCGCCGGGCAGGGTGCGCCTCCCCCTGTGTCCGAGGGAAGGAGCGTGGAGGGCTCGGGGATCCTGCAGGGTGAAGTGGGGGTGCTGGCCCCTGGCTTCACGGAGACGTGTCACACGCAGCCCCAGGCACTTTTGGGGCCGCCTCTGCCCCGCGTCCGAGCTCAATAAAATCGCGCGCTGCCCTCCCGGCTCTGGCTCCTCTCTGGGCCCCTCTGCGCACTCGGACCCCGCGTGCTGGGGCGCTCACGCGGGAGGCTGGCCCTGGGCCCAGGCTCTTCTCACCCAAATGACGACCCCACCCTCTCCCTCTCTGGGTGCGGGACCTGCGGGAGGCCTGCTGGCTTTTCTGCAAAGCTCCTTGAAGTGGCAGTGATGCCCACCCCAGCGTCACAGGGGGGCTGCCTCTGCAGCCACCCCCAGGGGCATGGTAACCCCGGCGCCCCCCAGCTGGAGCCCGTGCACCTCGCCCTCCTGAGTGGGTGCTCTGCTCACCTGCGCTCCCCCGAGGAGCCCACTGCCCCCCCTCAACACTGAAGCCCTTGGGGGGGGGACCCAGGACCCTGGCCGTGGGGCCTCTTGGCATCGGATATGGGGTTTAGGGGCCCCCAGCAGGTGGGTGGGCCTGGGAGGGGAGGACAGCCAAGCGCTGGCAGTGGCTGCTCTCTTCCCTCCGTCACTGAGGGTCAGAGACTAAAGGAGGTTGATGGCCTGGCCCAGTCCCCTCAAGCCTGGGTGGCCGGGTGGCCCACACACAGTGCCCGCCCCTCGGCAGGAGCGCCTCCCTGTCTGCCCGGTTGGAAGCAGCCCTGCTCCCCAGACTCTGGCCAGGCCTCCAGCACTCGTCCCGTGTGCTCTGCCGCCCAGACTCACCCCCTGCCCTCCCCAGGGTCCCCGGTCAAGGCTGGGTGCACAGCACAGCCCAGCAGCTGAGGCTGCAGATCCCTCGCCTGCCTACTGGACACACCGGCTATGTGCCGGCCACTGCTCGGGGCCTGGGAGGTGGCAGGGCGAGGTGGACACAGGCCTTCCTCCGGGCGCCTCGGTCAGCATCAGCATCCGGGCCGCAGGTGGCCAGTATTCCGGGTGAGGAAGAGGCTTAGACGCCGTAGTTGCCACCGATAAAACCAGCCAGTGGGAGAGCATGCAGGTGAGGTGTCACCAGTGGGGCCTCCGGAAGCTGCAGGCGAGTGGGCGTGGAGCAAAGCCCCTCCCCTCTTCGGGGGGGCAGCGAGGGGGCAGCCAGGGCTGGGGCAGCTGGAGCTCGTGCAGGAGGGACGGGGGGCCAGGCGAGCTGGAGGCTGCTGGGCTAACGGCCGGCGGGGCTTGGGCCGGGTGGGAACTGGAGGCACTGCAAGAAAGAACAAACAGGCTTCCGGCAGGTCCGGAGGGCGCCGTCGGGTCAGGACCCAGGCTCTGGAAGGGCAGTGCCCGGCCAGCGGGGCGCTGCAGGAGAGGGCGGGGCAAGACGGGGGCTGAGACAGGCCAGCCCCACCGTGGAGACTGCCCTGGGTCAGCGACCGGACTGCAGGCCAGGAGCGACCGCAGGGGCCTCCACGCAGGGCCCAGGGGGCCGGGGAGGGCCTCGCTTGTGCCTGCGTGTGGAGCTGGTGCGAGGCCCAGAAGAGATGCCCGTGTGTGTACCAGCCGTGTCGCCTGCCCCGCCGATGCCCGGCACCCTGAGGACCTGGCCCGCACTTCCGTGTCCACAGGTAAAGCTGCTGTGACCGTCCGTCCGCAAGTCCCCGTGGCGCGTGCGTTGGAGGCCCCTCAGGTGAGACCAGGAGTGAAACGGCTGGGCCAGACGGCCGGCGTCTACTGAACCAGTAAGAGCCTGCGATGCTGTTTTCTAACGTGGTTGTGCCGGTTTGCGTTCCCCACAGGTACGGACGTTCCAGTTTCTCCGCGTCCCCAACAATGGCCCTTCCGGGGGGTGGGACGTGGCCCCCACTGTGCTTTCGTCCGCCTCACCCCATGAGCGTCTTTTCACGGGCTGCGTCTCTGCCATCCCTGCCTTCTCTGCCCAGGTGTTGGTTCACACCTTTCGCCTGTTTCTCAACTTGATTTTCTCCCTGAGCCTTAAGAGTTCCTCTTGCAGTTTGGACATCAGTCGTTTATCAGACGGCTTCTCCGTTTGCAAATGTTTGCCTCCAGTCTGCAGCTTGTCTTTTCATTCTCTCAGTGACGTCTTTTGAAGAGCAAGAGTTTTAATTTTGATGAAGTCCAAATTATCTATTCATTCGTTTAGAAACTGTGCTTTTAGTGTCATATCTAAGAAATCTTTGACTAAGCCAAGTCACAAAAATGTCGTTTTATTTCCCCAGTAAATTGCCTTTGCTCCTTTATCAAAAACGAGTGTTGCCCATGTGTGCCGCCGTACTGGGGCTCTCTGTTCCGTTCGTGGCTGAACTCCGCTGCCTTTCTCCCCACACTGCGCTCTTTGGAGGACTGTAGCCTTGTAAGTCTTCAAATCAGGCAGCGTTAGTCCTCCAACATCGTTCTTCTTTTTCAAAGGGATTTTGGCTATGCTCTCTCCTCTTTTTATTTTTATATGATTTTTAGAATCAGTTGTAGTTTTTCTACCGAAAAAAAAAAAAGCTGTGCCATGACTTTGGTTGGGATGGTATGAAATCTCTTACTTCATGTGAAGCTAATTGACAGGCTAATAATACGGAGTCATTTGACCCATGAACGAGGTTTCTCTCTTCATTTATTTATGTTTTGTTTACAAATCTTTTGTCAGACTTATGCTGGAGTGTTTCGTATTTTCCATACTGCTTCAGGAGTTCCCATTGTGGCTCAGTGGGTTAAGAACCAGACAGAGGGTCTGTGAGAATGTGGGTTCGATCCCTGACCTCACTCGGTGGGTTAAGGATCCCGCGTTGCTGTGTCTGTGGTGCAGGCCAGCAGCTGCAGCTCCGATCTGACCCCTCGCCTGGGAATCTCCATCTACTGCGGGTGTGGCCATAAAAAGAAAAAAGGCTTCCCACACTGTTTTAAATGTTTTAACTTTAGTTTATAACTGTTCATTGCTAGTATATAGAAATACATCTCATTTATTTTTTTATTTTCTATTTTATTTTATTTCAATTTTATTGTATTGCTGCACCCGCGACATGTGGAGGTTCCCAGGCTTTGGGTTGACTCAGAGCTGCGGCTGCCTGCCTGCACCACAGCCGCAGCACCGTGGGATCTGAGACCCGTCTGTGACCCAGAGCCCAGCCCCCGGCAACGCTGGATCCTGAACTCAGTGAGGCCAGGGATCGAAGCAGCGTCCTCGTGGGCACTCGCCAGAGAGGAAACGCCTGCATCTCACCGCTCATCATTTCTCCTGGCGGGTCTGTCCGTCTCGGCTTTGTCTGGAAACCGCATGGTCAGGCGCACCCGCGGTGAGCGCCGCCGCGTCTTGCAGACCCGTCTGCCCCTTGTGGCCGTGACGCGACCGTCTTCGTCTCCAGGAGTGGCCTGGCCTCCGACGCCCGCTGTCCGGCGTTAACACGGCCTGCCTCTGTCCCCTCAGGTGAGGGTCGGCACGGCACGGGTTGCCCATCCTTCTGACTCCTTGTGTTTGATCTTTAAAGTCTGTGTGTTGGGGTCGGAGCTTTTGGACCCGGCCTGCTGGCCCCTGCCTCTCCCTCGGGACGTGTGGTCCGTGACAGTGGGTGTGACAGGTCGTGCGTTTCGGTGTCTGTCTGTGGCCCTTCGTTCTCTCCGCCCCGCAGGCTCCTTGGTCCCTGCTTCTTCCTTTGCTGCTTTCTCGGAGCTCACTCAGTATTTTGATGAAGCCGTGGTATCTCCCTTGTGGCTTGTTACCGTGACTCTTTATTTTGTTATTTCTGATGGAGGGTTTGTAAACTTTCCCCCGTGTGCCCTCGAGCGTGTACGCTTGCACAGCCTTGCGCACGTGGTACCCGAGCCTTAGAGGCGTCTCCCTCATCTTCCCCTCCTGACCTTTACACCGTCACCCCACGTTTTATTATACATATGTGATACATCCCACCTAACATTTTTATGGTTTTTTTCTGGAAGATTCATCTCATATTTTAAAAAGAGATTTATGTAATAGGAAAAAAATTTTTTTTGGCCACACTCATGGCACATGGACGTTCCCAGGCCAGGGATCGAATCCAAGCGGCCGCTGTGGCAGTGCCAGATCCTTTAACCCACTGTGCCAAGCTGGGGATCAAACCCGTGCCTCCACAACAGTCAGGTTCTTAACCCTCCGTGCCATCGTGGGAACTCCCAATAGCGTTACCCGAATACAGTGAACCCTTGGACTCCATGGGGAGAGAAGGGCAGCCGCCCTCACGTGGTCGAAGGTCTGAGGAGGCGTTACCGTCAGCCCCGTGCGTCTGCGGTTCCGCATCCGCGGGTTCCCCCTGCTGCAGACCGGGGGGTACGTAGGCCCTGAAAATAATCCGTGTCTAAGTTGGACCCGTGCCGTTCAAATCCACGTCGGTCGAGGGTTAGCTGTCGTTCCCGTTCGCCGTGCAGGTGGCCACCTCGTGTCCTTGTCCTGTGCCCGTTCCTCACAGGGACACAGGCCTTCGGGTGCCACGTGTCCGAAAAACCTCTGCGGCAGGTCTGCGTTTTGGGAGGCGCTCAGCGTCGCGGGGTGCGGGACTCCGGGTCCGGCTCCAGCGGCCGTCTGGTCGGCACTTCTGCAGGGGGCCCGGTGTCTGCCTCGCGTCGCTTCCCGCAGGAACTCGGAGGGTCCCCATCCTGCCTCCGCGGCGCCCCCGCCCCCGACCGTTCGGAAAGAGGTGTTTTTTATTCCTGGGTTTGAGCCACTTCACTCCGGCGGGTCTTGGTGGCGTCTTCTTGTTTCTCTTGTGCTCGGGCCTCGCGGAGCCGTTAGGACCTGCGCGGACGGATCCTGTTCCTGACATTGGGGGGTTTTCCAGCCCCGTTTCTTCCAATGCATTTCCTGCCCCCGCCTTGCCCAGCCCGCGGCCCGGGGCCTCGCGACACACAAACACCGCACACCCGACCTGGGCCCGCAGCTCACCGCTGCTGCTTTCATGTTTTGATCCTTTCTCCTCCGAGGGCTTCGTTTGGGATCGTGCGGCCGCGTCTCCTCCTGCAGAGGGTCCGCCGCCCTCTGGCCCTTCCAGCTGGTGCTTCTCTCTTCCTCGAGGACTCTCCTCCAGGCGCGCTGAGCAGCACCTGCTGACCGCGGAGGAGGGGCCTCCGCAGAGCTGAGGTTCTCCGCGTGTGTGTGTGTGTGTGTGTGTGTGTGTGTGTGGGTGCGCGCACAGCCCTGTCCTTACCAGCGCTTTCTCCTGAAGACTCTCACTGCCTCGGCCTTATCGTGACTTTCTTATGTCTTTCGTTGAGCTTCGCCTGTGTTCTGTCTACACCACCGCCTGGAAACCTCAAGGCCGTTTGGGGCAATTGTAGGGCTCGCCCGATCGGATTTCTCTCTGTCACTCTCCAAGGCTGCGTGGGACACCCAGAGCCGCCAACCGCACCCACCCTCTCTGTAGGCGTCTCAGCCCCCGCCTCCCCGGCAGCCTTGCTCACACACTGCTGCTTCCTCCACACGTAGGACGTGTCTCGTGGGGAGGTCACGCCCAGGCCTCCTCACCCCGCCGTCCCCCCTTCACACCCGTGCGGTCGGCGGGCAGCCCAGGCGCAGAGCCAGTCCTGGTCCCGGCCTGGTGTCCACCTCTCACGCTGCCCTCAAGCCCACCTACCGGCTGTGCGGTTTCTGTCTCTTCTGCTGTCAGCTCTGGCGTTTTAGGTTTTCTCTGATGGGACCCTGGCGCTTAAACTTTTAGAAGACAGCTCTCATCATGTGTTCGGATTTTTTTAATCCCATGTTCTATCTATAGTTATTTCTGCATTTTAGGTCTCTGTTGTCATTCATTCCTCTTTTTGCTCGGCATTGTCAGAACAAAATAGCTTCATAATATTTTCAAAGCATCAGCCAATGACTTTGGCTACGCACTTTTCACTCTTCTCTGTTTCACTGATTTTTGTCCGTGTCTTTATAATTTCCCTTTACGTATTAATTTGTGCTTGTTTTATAGCACTGCTCTTTTTTCAGATATTTGAACTCTATGCTAAGCTCTATTTTTACTTAGTGAATTTGAGACTCTAAGTTTCTAGGCACTGCCTTAGCTGAGTGCATGGATTTTGACATATGGTATTTTCATTATCATTCGATTCTAAGTATTTCTTTCATTTCCCTCAAGAGTTCCATATTCCCACGGTTACTTATTAAAATGTTATTTGATGTCTAAACACACGAGATTCTCTTAGGTGTCCTTCCAATGTCACGTTCCCAATGTATTGCACACGCTAAGAATTCATAGTCTCCCTGAACCTCGCTGAGTCTTGGGGTTTACTGAGACGCCTTTTTTTTTTTTTAATTTTTAATTTTGAAAATGTTGCTCAATTCTATTTTTTTTCTTTCTTTTTTGTTATTAAAGTATAGTTGGTAGTTCTCTTCGTGGCTCAGGCGGAACCTGACTAGGATCCATGAGGTTGCGGGTTCGATCCCTGGCCTCGCTCAGTGGGTTAAGGATCCGGCATTGCCGTGAGCTGTGGTGTAGGTCGCAGACGTGGCTCGGATCCTGCGTTGCAGTGGCTCTGGCGTAGACCGGCGGCTACACCTCCAATTCGACCCCTAGCCTGGGAACCTCCATACGCCACGGGTGCGGCCCTAAGAAGACAGAATGGGATAGGATAGAAAGGGACAGAGTCGAATGATCAAAATAAACCATGTTTGGGTGCCCAGGCCGCGTGGACCAGTCATGAATATCTAAGCCCATCAGACTTCTCTGTCGAGGTCACAAGAGTGTGTCTGGGGGGACAGAGGAAGCTGTGTCCTTGAGAGACAGTGGCCTCGGCCCCCCGCATGTGGAGACCATCAAAGGCCGTGGCTGAGGTGGCCGAGCCCCGAGAGGCCTCGGAAGATTCCTGGGTGTCCAGCCAGGGCTGCCCACACTTCAGTGAGGAAGCAGCTCCTGTGTCCTCCCCCTCATGGTCCGGTCATCAGAAGCTTCCCTGGGCTTCTGGCTGAGGCCCCCTGACAGCCGGGGCTGTGGGGGGCGGGCGGGTGGGGCGCAGGGGACAGTATGTTTCCTTGATGGGCTGCTCGCCTCCTTGGGCCCCATCTTCCTGCCCTGCACCCCGCCTGTCCCCTCGCGTCCTCCCCAAGGACCCAGCCGGCTCCTGACCCGGGCCGCCTCCCTCCCGCTGGCCAGGAGCACCGAGGGCCACCTTCTGCCTCCTTGAGTAGAATTCGAGTAAGAGGCGGAGTCCGCGCCCCGACAGCTGCGCCTCCAGGAGGCCTGCGTGCGGCGGGTCAAGGAGGTCAAAGAAAGTCGCCGTGTCTTCTTATGGATCATTTGCCAGAAAAAGGAATCTCTCAGGTGCAGACAGAGATGACGACAGGATGTAGGTTCATGGTTTTGGAATCACGGGTGAAATTGAAACAAAACAGTGAAGTCCTGATCTTTCCATGGCATTTAAAATCCAGAAAGAAAGTCGCTCTAAATTTGGAGGTGCCACGTGGAGGTGAGTCCAAGGGGGAGGCTGGTGCCTACGGGTTCACGCTGTCAGTGGTTGAAGCCAGCAGCTCCCACCTTGCTCACCTCCCCGAGCCCCAGGTTTCCATCGGGGGGGGGGGGGGCATTCCTCGCCTGTGGCCTCCGAGGGGCTGCCCCCTGCTACTCCCCACGGGAGCCCGGGGACCAGGCACTGCCCGGGCCACGCCGGCAGCTGCAGAAGCTTCCTGCTCAGAGCGTTGCAGCCCCTGCAAAGGAAAGACGCAAGTCTGTGAGCAAAATACAGTCTTGGCTTGGTTTCTCGAACTTTCCAAACAGATGTGGAGTCTGCTAGCAAAACGCACGTCCCTCCAGCCTGGAGGGTGATGGAGCATGCTCTTGAATGTTCGGGCCTAGGAATTTAGAATTGAATTTCAGCCCCAGATGGTAGGACGGGTCTAGTTATTTTTCCCATGACATAAAACATACATGCTTCCTAGCATAAAATTTAAAATGCACAGAAAACTTGAAAATTTCAGCTGTGGACCCATGGTCCCGTCCCTCCAGCCTGTCCCCGACGCTGAGCCACTCTCCTGGCTGTCAGCCTGTGTCTGCTTTTCTCCTGAGAACAAGGGCGCCCTCGCCCCACACACCCCGGGTGACGTCACCAGGTCGCAGGGTCAGAGTCCGTCCGGGCTGGCTCACCTGTAAGGCCCCCTCGGTGGCCTCCGACCCCACCTGAGAGACGGGGATGGAGATCCCAGCCCCATTTTCTTTTCCCGCCAATCTGACTGTTTCCACACCGTTAAAATGTGAGCACTGAAGCCAAGAAGATGGTATAAGAACTAGTATCCAAAACGCTGTGTTTTGGTCCCGAACGCAGCGGGACAGGGGCCTCGCTCCCTGGGGACCGTGGCGAGCTGCTTCCAGCGCAGGCGGCGGTGGCCTGGTCGCGGCCTGTTCGAGGAAGGGTGAAGGACGCCCCGGCTGGCCCTGACCCCAGCGGCGGGGGGACCACGCGTGACCCCTGGGCTGAGGCCCGTGACCGAGCGCCACGCCGGCCCTGGAGGTGGGGTCCAGCCAGGCCAGGCGAGGTTGCGGGACCCACACTGCCCGGCCACAGACGACACCAGCGCTGCTCCTGGGACGGTCACCCTCCGGGTTTATTCTTCATTAAAAAAAAGCTTTTACCTGACCTTTTGATGATTAAAACGCAGGTCGCATCACATTTACCGTCCTAACCGTGCCGTGTGCTGTGGCATCAAGTACGCTCGCCCTGCCGTGCCGCCACCGCCATCATCTCCAGAACTTTCTCGTCTCCTGAACGGAGACTCCGTCCCCATCAGACACTCACTTCCCAGCGCCCCCCGCTTTCTGTCTCCACGGATCTGACTCCCGGGACCTCACGTCCCGGGACTGGGCACGGGTGGTCCTCCTGGGACTGGCTCGTGTCACTGGCCTGCCGTCCCCGGGTGCGTCCGTGTGCTGACACCTGCAGGGCCCTTCCTCCTCGAGGCTGAGCGACGCTCCGCTCCGGGGCTGGACCACATTCCGTTCGTCCTCCGCCCGTCAACACGCGTCCGTCGAAGGTACGCAGTGTGTTCTTGGCAGAGTAATACACGTGCTTAGACTCTTGCCAATCAGGTAAAGCAGAAGGACACGGGACAGAGGACAAGTCCTCCTGCTGCCTGGACGCCCCGACCATAGGGGGATGTAGACACCCGCGGGCACAGGCGGGCCGGGTCCTGCTTCTCCCTGCACCTCCCCTCCCTGCCAAGGGCCCCGCCAGCGGCCCCGCCAGACTCGCTCCCCGCCCCGCCCCCCCCGCCCCCCGCCTGCAGGGCGACTGGACGCTGTGTGGCTCAGACTCCACGCGGGCCGTCCTGGCGAGTTGGTTTTCCCGGAAGATTATCCGCTTCATCTCGTTTCTGTCTTAGACTCAGCTAATCCTTTCATTTCCTCTGCTTCTGTGCTTATTTCCTTTCCTCTTTGAGAAGTCTGTTTGCTTTCTCTGTTTTTCTTGATGGCGTTATCTAGTGTTTTTAGTCTATGTTACTGGGTTTTCCCCCCCTAAAGATCTGCTTGTAGGTTTATTCATTATTTCATTATTTTTCTGTTTTAATTACGCCATATTTACTTTTATTCATTCTTTTCCTCCACTTTTCTTCTGCTTTTATTTAGTTATTTAGTTATTTATTTTTAGGACTGCACATGTGGAGGTTCCCAGGCCAGGGGTCCAGTCGGAGCTACAGCTGCCGGCCGACACCACAGCTCCAGCAACACAGGATTTGAGCCGCATCTGCGACCTACACCACAGCTCACAGCAACGCCGGATCTCCAACCCACTGAGCGAGGCCAGGGACCGAACCCGTGTCCTCACGGATACGACCCGGACTCACTACCACTGAGCCACAACGGGAACTCCGGTTTTCTTCTGTTTTTAAAATTTGTTTTCTTCTCACATTAAAAACCAGTTTTGTTTGTGTCCACTTGTCTTCAGCTTTAGTAATATAGATATTTTAAAATATGCTTTTAAGTAAATATTTTAACCATATCGCATAGGTTTCAGTGTTTTTATTTATGCATTATTTTCTGAGTAGCCTGTCTTTGAGGCATTATTTCATTTTAGATGTAGTGATTGGAGAGCTTAGGGGTTTTTTTCCCCATGGTAGAGTTTTTTCCCATTCTCCTTATCAACACTTTTAAAATTTTCGCACTTCAGAGACTATGGTCTCGAAATTTCCTGAGGTTTTCTCTGTCTCCTTAAACACCGAGGAGAAAATACGCTTTTTCTCAGGGCGAGGAACTCTCGGGTCACAGAGGCCTGGTGACCCCATCAACGTAAGAGCACAGGGTCTGTGTCGCCCGTCGCCCGCGGTAAGGACGCCAGCCCCTGGGAACTCCTACGCGTGAACTTTGCCCTGGTCTCGCGTCCCTTTGCCTCAGACCGAGGGTGACAACTGGGGTCCTTTGTCCCTTGGTATTTTGTTTTCCTGTTTCCCGCGTTTCGACGCCTCTCTGGGGCTCTGCGTGCAGCCAAGCCCCCAGCGGCTGCTCCCCCGTCGGTCGGCTGCGCCCTCTCTCGTGGGGACCCCGGCTCCCTGCTTCGCGTCGCCCTGTCCTGGCCGGTCGCCCCCACATGTTACCTCCTTTCCATAGACAGACGTGCCGCCTGTAGAAACGGGAGCCCCACACGCCCCGAAAAGCGCTTCTCTCGGCCGGGGGATGAGCAGCGGGGTGGGGGGTCGGCGCAGCCCCTGGAACCCAGACCTCGCGGCAGGGCCTCGGCCCCGCCGGACCCGGCCCGCCACGTGTCCAGGCCAGGGCGCCCTCACTCCCTCCCCCACTGGGACCCCCATGAATGCTCTGGGGGTCCCCAGTCCCGCGGAGAATTATATTCACCACTAGGGGCCTGAGCGGGAAACAGGGAAACAAAATACCAGGGACAAAGGACTCCGGTTGTCACCCTCGGTCTGAGGCAAAGGGACGCGAAACCAGGGCAAAGTTCACACGTAGGAGTTCCCAGGGGCTGGCGTCCTTACCGCGGGCAACGGGCGACACAGACCCTGAGCCACAGAAGCTGCCACCTGGGAAGAAAGTTGGCTTGGCTCCCTGCCTGGGAGGGAGAACTGCCCCTCGGTGTCTGAGCTCGAGCCAGCTGGCCCCACCTGTTCCCTCCTGGCCCCATGTGGCCCCACCTGGCCTCACCTGTTCCCACCTGCTCTCACCTGGCCCCACCTGTTCCCACCTGACCTCACCTGTTCCCTCCTGGCCCCATGTGGCCTCACCTATTCCCACCTGGCTCCCACAAGCTCCAGGCCTGTGCCTACCCGTTCCCCCCACACACACCCCACCCCCGGCACACAGACCAACTACGTCCCCTGAGCCAGCTCCCCCCGCCCTCCCGGCCCCAGCTTCTGCCGCCTTCTCCCGGGAGGTCCCGCCAGGCGGTCCTCACACATCCTCACGCGTCCTCACGCCTCGAGGTGCTGCCTGTCACCAGGGTCCCTGTGCCAGAGGCTCTTGGTTGTGAACAAAAGCCAACTCCCACAGCTGTCACTACGCAGAGGACAAGACTCTGAGCCTGTTCCTCTGGTCTGGGCTCTGCCAGGCCCCATCCTATTTCCCCCCCCCAAGTGGGTGGGGGCCGTGTAGGTGGCGTGGGTGTCCCTGGGGACCGAGACGCCAGGCGGCCCCTGGCTCTGGGCAGGACAGGAAGTGCCAAGGGCAGCTGGACCCCCGCATCCTGTGGCCTCAAAGTCGGGGTCCCTGTCTCGTCCTTTCCTACCTCACAGGCCCAAGAGCAGGACAGGACCTGGGGGGGGGATGTCCCCTCCTTACAGCAGGGCGTCCGAGGACGCAGCCATGCCCACAGCCCCAGGACGTGCAGTGGGGGAGGAGCTGGTGGGGACTGGGCCAGCACCCCCCCCCCCGACCACCTGGATGTCGCTTCCTGAGTGCTGACCACCCCACAGCCAGGGCTCAGCCAAGCCCTTTGGATGGGCCCTGGAGTGGAGCCAGGGGAGGCCTGGGGGTCAGCCCTGCCCGTGACCCCAGGAGGCGGTGGCCGGGTGGCCCCTGCGGGTCTTTGAGGAAAAATCAGGGGCCACCCCGCAGGATCCCATGAGCTCAGAGAAGCCGATGCCTGCCCTCCCAGCTGGTCCACGTGTCCTCCCGCGGCCCCACAGCTGCCCTCGTCCTCACAGCTCAGGGACCCAGGGGGCTCATCTAGGGAACACTTTATTGGATACACTGGGGACGGGGGGCTCGGGGTGTGTGGCAGGACCCCCAAGCACAGGCAAGCAGGGCCCACTGAGAATCCAGGCCAGGGACAGGCTCCGGGTCTGCCGGTGGCCAGGTCACCCCCACGCCCTCCAAGCTCCACCTCTGCACCCCCACCTCCACCCCCCCCAAAGAAAGGCCTGTGGAAGGGCCCTGGTCCCTCCTGGCACCCCCGCCGTTGTGGGGACACCCCTGTCCTGGCCCCTCCCCTGCAGGTCCCAGTGTGGTGGCTGGAGGGGGGGGGGGCTGCAGAGGAGACCTGGCCCAGGCCCCGCTTTTCTGGCCGAGTGGCCGCGTCATCGCTGGGACGGCCCCTCGGGCCGTTCCGTGTCCCTCGAGGGGAGGCCTGTTTATCTCCCCCGGAAGCAGCTTCAGCAGAAATGTGCATGGGGCGGGGGGCGCTTTGCCAGGTGTCACGCCCCTCCCAAGGTGGGGTCACCGGCTCTGGGTCAGACGGGTGCCGTCTGGGGTCTCAAAGTCCAGGTGACCGTCTTCAGAGCACACGGCCCTGGGGGGCAGACGGCAGCGCGGAGCTGCACGGACCTTCAGGCCCAGGAGTCCCGCCCCGCGGCTCCGAGCTTGGGGCGTCCACGGTCCCCGAGCTGCCAAGGCTCCCGTGCCCGCAGGTGGCCGCCCGGGACCCCCGAACGTGACCCGAGCCCGTCGCCGGCCCGGCCCCGGCCTCCGCGGCAGCCCCTCCACCGGCGCCTGGGCAGCGAGCGGGTCCCTCGGCCTCCAGGCCCTCGGTCCCCGGAGGAAGGAACGCTCTGAGCCGAGCCGTGGGGACCTTGAACTGGACGCTAACGGAACAGCCCGTCTGGCCTGTCACACACACGGTCCACCCGCTTTCACTGTTACAGAAAAGGACACACCGACCGGAAGGTAAAGAGCATCTGTGTCGGAGATAAAGACGCCACCGCACCGCGTCTTCCTTCTGCGATGGGACCCGCCCGGGGCCGAGGCCCGGCCAACGCGCTGTGGCCACACGGGTCCCTGATTTTAACCCCGAAAGGCCTGTGTCCCAGACCCGCGTGCGGGTCTGTTCTGAGGCGACGGATACCTGCCGCCAGCCCTGCGCCCCTGGAGCAGCTCCTCACTGGGGCCCGGGCTGCCGGCTCCGTGGGGCTCAGATGAGAGTCTTTGCTCTGCCCGTGAGTCGGGGTTTGCTTATTTTCCGCAACAACCCCTGTGCCCGCCCGGAGGCAGCGCATCCCCCGCCCCCGGGGAGGCCACCCAGCAGACAGAGCCCGGCGTTTCCTCGGGGGCCCTGTCCCTCTGGAGGGCCCCGGGTCCCGGGGTGGGCACCTCAGGCCACGCACACTTGGGGACAAGGTCCGCCGGAGAGAGAGCCCAGGCGCAGCCGCTGCGAGGCCATCGCAAGCGCCCTCGGCCCTGCCGCCCAAGCTGCCACCTGCGTGTCCGCTCCCTCTGTAAACCCACGGGCCGGACTGGCCAGGGGGGGCTCGGGCCGCCGGGAGCGAGCGGGCTCAGGTGTGCACGCAGCGGGGGCCTGGGGCGTTGGGAACACAGGCGTGCCCAGGGCAGAGGCCTCGTGGGGCCTCCCGGTGGAGACTGGGCTTTAGGCGCCGTCAGCTGGGCCGCGTCTGTCCTGAGGCCTCCACATGCCCCTCGAGACGGGCGCAGCCTGGAGGCGTGGAGGCAGCTCCTCCACTGAGGTGCGCTGGGACCGGTCCCCTCAGGGTCCCCCTGGAGACGGGGTTGCTCGGGGGTCGGGGGCTGCTGGGGCGTGGCGGTGCCCCCCACCCATCAGGGCCTTTAGAGAACCACGGGGCTCTGGCCCAAGCCCCGCTCCAGAAATGACCGGCCCAGGGAGCGCCCCCCGGGCTCCCCAGGGACAGAGAAGGAGGCGGGCAAGAACAGCTGAGGCGCGCAGGGCTGGCACTGGGCAGGGTGCCCAGGCCGGGCAGAGCCCCCCAGCTGTTCACTGCGAGGCCCAGCTGGGGGGTTTCTGGGGGGAGAGCTGGGCGGGGCGGGGTGATGGGGTTCTGCAGGAGCCCCTCAGAGTCAGGCCGAGGCTGTGGTCTCACCACCTCCGGGATGGGCCTGGCAGCCGGCCACACTGCCCACGGCGCCCAGCTCCTGCCCTGTACCCTCACCCAGTCCCAGACACTGGCCCCGAGAGGCCCCTGGACGGGCAGCTCCTCCCGCGCCCCAGTGGCCTCGAGCAGCCGCTCTTCACTACATGCGGGCTCCTGCCACACGAGCGGTGGACTCTCACGGCTGCAGGCAGAGGTGCGGGGCCAGGCTGACCAGCCCTCAGAGCAGACCCGCACCCCCACCCCTGTCCAGGCTCAGCACCTGCCCCCCCCTTTCAGACACGTACGAGCTGCACGTGCAGGAGAGAAGCGGGGAGCGAGAGCCCATCCACCCACTGAACGGCCAGGCCGCCCAGACGGGCTTTGACGTCAGGCAGCTGGGGCCTCCCGGGCGCCTGCCTCTGTCCCGACCTCAGGCTGGATCGGCGGTGGTCACATGGGGTCACACCTGTGTCCGGTCCCTGAGGCTCCTGCCCAGCACCCAGGTGTCTGCGGCCAGGCAGAGGGCAGGGACCTCAGACCCCGGTCCTGGCAACCGGGCAGGATTTGGGGGGCCACGTGGGAGGCCAGCTGCGTGGTGGGCGTGCTTCCTGCCTCCTCCCTGAGGACAAGCTCACTTGCCAACAGTAGAAATGTTCTCCGCCTTGGGGTCGGCCCAGGAAAGACCCTCCCCAGGAAACCTGCTCTTGGCCTTGGGGCAGAGCCACCTCCCCCACAGGCAGCTGGCAGAGACCCCAGGCCTCTGGCTGGCATGGAAGGGGCCGTCCAGCTGCTGGCTGTCAGGCCGCCCACCTCGTGTCTCTGCTAAATTCCCAGACTGAGAATTTACAGGCTGTTTAATTTTAGCATCATCTGTGCTCCTTCCCCGCAAGCTTTCTCAGCTCTGCTGGTTTCTATTTACACCCTAAGGACCGTCCAAAACGAGATCCCGCTGGCTCGAAAAACGGGGCCTGGCTTTGCCTGACAGTTTGGCGCAAGCCCAGCCGCCCCCTTTCAGCTGCACGGGGCGCTCACAGGGGCGTGTGTGAGCCGACACCAGGAAGGGAGGCACCCCTGCTTCTGACCTTCAAATAAACAAGCTCTGCCGTGTGGGTGCGGAGGCACCACAGAGACCACGTCGCCGTACAAATAACACAGCGAGAGCCGAGCTGAACCCAGGTCGGAGCGGGGTGGGCTGCTCCAGGGCCCCTGACGGTGCAGGGCCCACTGGCCATGGGCTACTGGACTGGGGTCAGAGCGGCCCGAGCCTCTCTCCTCTGCAGCTTCCACCTGCTGGGCTGAGCCCTATTTCCGGGCGGCTCCCAGCCAGGCGGTAACGGGGGCCCTGAGTCGCCTGCTTCGGCAGGGAGGGGCGTCTTCTGGGAGAACATCTGGGCCCCGGGAAGGTTGTACACGAGGCCGGAGAGACAGAGGCTCCAGCCTGGGAGGCCACCCCACTCCGGGAGCCTCAGAGGAGCAGGGGCGTGGGGGGCTTGCCTCCCTCACCAGCCACGCAGCCGACAGCACACAACAGCCACGGCCTCGAGCACAGAGACACGTCAGCCCGGGAAGGAGGGTGACCGGACTCTGCCTGTGATGCAAAGACCCCAAGGAAACACGGGAGGGTAAACCAAGGAGGGAGGCTCCGCGGTAACGAGCCTGACGAGGATCCTTGAGGATGGGGGTTTGACTCCAGGCCTCGCTCCGTGGATCAAGGATCCGGCATCACTGCGAGCTGTGGTGTAGGTCCGGCTCGGATCCCACGTTGCTGTGGCTGTGGTGTAGACCAGCAGCTGCAGCTCGGATGCGACTCCTAGCCTGGGAACCTCCATATGCCATGGGTGCAGCCCTAAAAAAGACCAAAACAAACCAAACCAAACAAAACAAAAACAAACAGCAGAAAACAGAGAGGGGTTGGTCCCCCAATTAGCAGGGCTGGAGTGGGGAGCAGTGTCTGCCCACAAGTTACAGGGAGCGGATGGTGTGTCCGGGGCTGGCGGTTTAGCATCATGCATTCTCACGTTTAGGAGACGCTGTTTCTTTTCTGTTGCCTGAGCACGTGTTCATTTCAAAAGTCAGAGATGAGCAGAAAGGGGAGACCCTGAGCTAAACATCACCCCTAACTCGCAGGTGTCCGTCCTTGGCTTCCTTCTTTTTAGAAACATACAAACTGGGAGGTGGCTCCTGATATCCTGGTGCGAGGGGCTCGACAAAACCTCTCCCCCAAGGAGACACCCAGTGCCTGGTCAGAATTAGCAAAGGCGGCCATTTAAAGAAGCATCGACACCACAAAACCTGTGGGAACCAAGAAAGACAGCAGAGGCCTCGCCCTCGAGGTCGGGGCCACCTGGGTCTGGGCGTGTAGGAGCCACTCTGGTGGACTCAGAAGACACGTGTCCCCCATCTGCCCAGGTTCTCAGTGGAGGGGACAGCATGGTAGCCAGTGTCAGCACAGATCCTGCATCCCCTCAGTACTGTGTGGGTGGGGACAGCCTGGTGGGAGCCCATCCCCCACAGGCCCCACAGGCCCCACTTGGCAGGAGAATCCTGGTGGAACAGCTGGCAAAGTGAGCACCAAGGGAGCCCCAAGGAGAGTCACAGGGGTCAGAGTAAGCCGCAGAGCTTGTCATGCCCTGGCACTGCCTGAGGAACGTGACTGCATCGGGTCAGACTAGGAAGGAATTTAGGGCACTGCTCAAAAGTGTAGAGCTACAGCTGGTAACCAACGGAGAGGCAGGAGGCCCTGGTACAGCACTGCCGTTCCTGGCGGTCAGGGGACTGCGTGTGCTTGAGGCTGTGAGCTTCCAGACGCAGAGGGAACTTCTGAGCTGAACTCAGGCAAACGCACAAAGCCCCCAAAGTGTGAGAGCAGCCTTCTAGCAACACAGACCAACTATAAAAGGCCAAACCCACCCAAATGGAAAGCCACGTGACCTCGAGCAACCCCTCAGAGGCCAGACTTACAGATAACAGCAAAGGGAAGATTCAGAGTCTGGACACAGAGGGAGCAGGCTTCCTGAATCAGTACAAGCAGGTCACTCAACAAACAAGAAGCTGGGTGAGGAGGGGGTGGGATCAACACTCAGAATACCTGAACATACTGACTAAATGACCAGTTTTCACAAAAGAAATTATGAGACATTCACAGAGACAGAAAAATGTGAGCCACGGGGGCGGGGGAAGGAAGCAGGCCCAGAAACTCCTTGAGGGAGCCCCGAAATGAACTTAGCAGAGACCTGAAAGCAGCTGTTATAAATATGTGCGAAGGCCCAAAGGAAAGCTTGTTTAAAGAAGTAAAGGAAAAGATGACGACACTGACTCATCAAATAGTGAAAATAAAGAGGCAGAAATGATCGGAAAGAACAAAACAAGGATGTTAAGAAGACCGTGTGTGGCGACAATTTTGAGATATATACAAAGTCATTACACTGTACACCCAAAACCAACATGATGTTTTGTCAATTTTACATCAATAATAAAACAGAACCACATAGAAAATCTGGAGTCAAAAAGCATCATAACGGCTCTGAAAAACTGACCAGAGGGAATCAAGGGTAGATCTGAGCTGACAGAAGAAAAAAATTAGTGAACTTAAAGATGGATCAAAAGAGATGATTTAACATGAAGAACAGAAAGGGGAAAAAATGGCCGAAGAAGTAATGGCTGAAAACTTCTCAAATTTGGTGAAAAGCAAAAATCTACATATCCAAGAAGCTTCACAGTTCCTAATGGGATAAACACCAGGAGACCCACATTTCAGTGCATCATAGACAAGATATTGAAATCCAATATTTTGGACTTTAATTTTTTTAAACAAGTTTAATCGTAAAACTAACTTGAGGAAGTGAGCGTGGGGGCCCGATGAGGGGGCAGGAACCTGATTCTTCAGGCAGTGCTCTGTCCCTGGTGCCACCACACAGGACCAGAGGGGGCTAGAGTGTGGTAAGATGACAATATAAATAGATGTCTAGGAAAAAGGAGGCTGTCCATATGCAGAGGCTGCAGGTGGGTGGGAAGTCCAATGAGAAAGGGAACCTTCTGAAAGCAGTAAGAGAAAAACGACTTGTCACATACAAGGGATCCCAAGGATAGTCACAGCTGACTTTTCATCAGAAACGAAGGCAGGAAGAAGGCAGTCAGATGACACTTCAAAGTACTGAAAGTAAAAAACTGTCAACAGGGGGACAAGATTAAGATGGCGGAATAGAAGGACCAGAGCTCAACTTCTCTCCTAAAAACAACAAAATTCACAACTAAAGACTGAGCACTCTTCACCCAAATGGACTGGCAACCTTAAAAAAGATATCCTACTCCAGAAGAAAAAGAGGAGGCCACATCAAGAGGTAGGAGGGGCAATTACACAATATAAACAACCCCATACCTCCTGGGTGGGAAGCTCCACAGACTGGAAACTAACCGGTTCACAGAGACTCACCTACAGGAATGAGAGTTCTGAGCCACATATCAAACTCTCACGTGTGGGGATCTGGCACGGGGAGAAAGAGCCCTGGAGCATCTGGCATTGAAGGCCAGTGGGGCTTGTGTGCAGGAGCTCCACAGGACTGGGAGAAATGGAGACCCCATTCTTAAAAGGTGCACACGGACTTTCACACGCACTGGATCCCAGGGCAGAGCGAGGTCTCCATAGGAATCTGGGTCAAACCTGACTGCAGTTCTTGGAGGACATCCTGGGAAAACAGGGGTGAAGGTGGCTTGTTGTGAGGGAAGGACATTGAAGGCAAAGCTCTGGGCATATTCAGCAGCTGCCTTTCTCTGGAGGGGGCCATTTTGGGAAAATCTGGCCCCACCCATCAGTCAACGTGAGAAGCCCCAGGGCAAACAACAATCTAGGTGGGATCACAGCCCTGCCCCTCAGTAAACAGGCTACCTAAAGACCCCTCAGGCACACAGCTGCCTCTAATCCCATCAAGACTAAGCCCCACCCACCAGAGGGAGTAGAATCAGCTCCACCTACCAGTGGGCAGGCATCAGCCCCTCTCATCAGGAAGCCTACAGCAAACCCCCCATACTGACTTCAGCCACGGCACGGGGGGGGGGGGGGGGGCAGACATCAGAAGTAAGAGAGGATACAACTCTATTATCTATAAGAAGGTCACCACACCAAAAACCTATACACATGAAAACACAGAGAACTATAACTCAGATGAGGGAGAAAGGAAAAACCCCAGAAAAACAGCTAAGTGAGGAGGAGATTCTTAGCCTCCAGGAAAAAGACTGTAGATTGTTGATGCTGAAGATGATGCAAGACATTGGAAATAAACTGGAGGCAAAGATGGATAACTTATAGGACACACTGACCAAAGAGATACAAGATATACAACTTAAACATGAAGAGATGCAAAATACAATAACTGAAATAAAAAATTCACTAGAAGCAGCTAACAGCAGAATACAGGGGGCAGAAGAACGAATAAGTGAGGTGGAGGACAGACTAGTGGAAATCATGGGTGCAGAACAGAAAAGAGAAAAAAGATTGAAAACAAATGAAGAGAGTCTCAGAGAACTCTGGGACAACTTAAAAGCATCAACATCTGTATTACAGTGGTGCTAGAAGAGAGAGAGAGGGAGACAGAAAAGATATTCCAAGAGATAACAGCCAAAAACTTCCCTCACATGGGGAAGGAATCACTCACTCAAATCCAGGAAGCACAACGAGTACCATATAAAATAAACCCAAGGAGGAACACCCCAAGACACATACTAATCAAACTGACCAAAATTAAAGACAAAGAGAAAATCTTGAAAGCAGCTAGGGAAAAGAAACAAATAACATAAAAGGGAACCCCAATAAGGTTATGGGCAGATTTTTCAGCAGAAACTCTGCAGGCCAGAAGGGAGTGGCATGATATACTTAACATGATGAAAGGAAAAAACCTCCACCAAAGATTACTCTACCCAGCAAGGCTCTCATTCAGATTTGAAGGAAAAATCAAAACCATCACAGATAAGCAAAAGCTGAGAGAATTCAGCAACACTAAACCAGCCTTACAACAAATACTAAAGGAATGTCTATAGGCAGAAAAGAACAAGAGAAGAAGGAAAGAAAAAAGAGCAGCAAAAGCAAATCCAAAGCAATTAATAAAATGGCAATAAGAACATACATATCAATAATTACCTTAAATGTTAATGGACTAAATGCCCCAACCAAAAGACATAGACTGGCTGAATGGATAAAACAAGGCCCATATATATGCTGTCTTCAAGAGACCCACTTCACTTCTAGGGACATATACAAATTGAAAGTGAGAGGATGGAAGAAAATATTTCACACAAACGGGGATCAAAAGAAAGCTGGAGAAGGCAATACTCATATCAGACAAAATAGACTTTAAAATGAAGAATATTTTAAGGGACAATGAAGGACATTACATAATGATCAAAGGATCAATCCAAGAAGATGATATAGCAATTTTAAATATCTATGCACCCAACACAGGGTCACCACAATATATAAGGCAATTGCCAACAACCTTAAGAGGACAAATCGACAATAACACAATCATAGTGGGGGACTTTAACACCCCACTTACAGCAATGGACAGATCAACCAGACAGAAAATCAATAAGGAAACACAGGCCCTGAATGATGCATTAAACCAGATGGACTTAATAGATATTTATAGGACATTCCATCCAAAAGCAACAGAATACACATTCTTCTCAAGTGCACATGGAACATTCTCTAAGATTGATCACATCCTGGGCTACAAATCCAACCTTGGTAACTTTAAGAAAATTGAAATCATACCAAGCATCTTTTCTGACCACAATGCTATATGACTGGAAATCAACAACAAGAAAAAAACTGCAAAAAACACCAACACATGGAGACTAAACAACATGCTACTAAACTACCAATGGATCACAGAAGAAATCAAAGAGGAAATTAAAAAATACCTAAAAGCAAATGACAATGAAGATATGACACTCCAAAACCTATGGGATGTAGCAAAAGCCATTCTAAGAGGAAAGTTTATAGCAATACAAGCCCACCTCAGGAAACAAGAAAAAGCTCAAATAAGCAAACTAACTTTACATCTAAAGCAGCTCAAGAGAGAAGAACAGACAAGACCTAAAGTTAGTAGAAGGAAAGAAATCATAAAGATCAGAGCAGAAATCAATGAAGTAGAAACAAAGAAAACCACAGAAAAGATCAATGAAATGAAAAGCTGGTTCTTTGAAAAGATCCACAAAATTGATAAACCCCTAGCCAGACTTATCGAGCAAAAAAGAGAGAGGACTCAAATCAATAAAATTAGAAATGAAAAACGGAAGTAACAATGGACATCACAGAAATACAAAGACCATAAGAGACTATTACAAGCAACTATATGCCAATAAAACAGACAACCTAGAAGAAATGGACAAATTCTTAGAAAAGTACAATCTTTCAAGGCTAAACTAAGATGAAATAGAAAAGATGAATGGACCAAGCACAAGAACTAAAATTGAAACTGTGATTTAAAAACTTCCAAATGTACGATACTTGACAGCAAGGGCAGAAGGGGGCGTTTGTGGGAATGATGCCCCATTGGAAACAACAGCAGACGAAGTCTCACACCCACAGGGAGAAGTGAAGAGACTTCACTATAATGCACTGATGGTCAATACAAAACTCAGTAAACATACATTTGCTTCCTACACTTCCCTCAGAGGCCCATGTGCCCACTTCCCTGCCCCCCTCAGCCCCGCAGACTTTGATCACTTTACTGTTCACGCTGCATTTTACACATCCCTGCAGGCTGTGCTGTGCAGGCTGTGCTGTTGAGCTTTGCGTGTTTTGTAAAAGCCAATGAGTGGGGTCACCCTGACTGCATATTCTCTATGGCCAGCATTTTCTACGCGACTTTGTGTGTGGCTGCTGACACTGTAGCCCACATATTTTCACAGCCAAACAGCATTCTGGTCCCACATGTCTGTTCCGTGGCAGATGGCATCCGGGCTGTTTCCAGGGTGCTTTTTCTGCTGTAAAGATTGCTGACACAAACATTCTCCTGGGGCCTCCTCACACAGAGTGTGTATTTCACAGGAAACACTAATATTTGGACTGCCCCCCCCTCAACAGCTAATGAAGACCTCATGGCCACAGGCAACCGGCCGTGGCTGAGGCTGCTTGAAGGAGGCCCTTTCAGAGGCATCTGAAACCAGGTCCCTACCCCCGCCGGGAAGCTCTCCAGGTGCGTGCACAGGGCAGCGGCTGGATCCTGCGAGTCGTCTTCCCAAGTGGCTGTGCCAAAACCTGCTCCCAGCAGCTGTGGGTGGGGTCCTGGGGCTGGGTGACCTCTCAGCGTTCTTCTCCGTGGCTGAAGGTCCTTGTGTGGTTTTAATTGCACCCCCGACTCCCGACCTCGCCGAGACTCTTTGTCTATACCCTCAAGATCCACCTGGTTTCCTCTTCGTGGGACACCTGTGCACGGCTCTTGCCATTTTCCTGTTGGCTGCGGGTCGTTCTCATGGCTTTTCAGGAGCTCTTTGTCTCTGTCAGTCCGTGGGCTGTGATCACTCCCCTGGGGTGTTTTGCTCTGGAAATTTTCAGTGTCTTTGGATGATTTTTTCAACGCGTCAAATTTATCAGTCTTTTCCTTCTGGTTCGTGGATTTTGAGTCTCGCCTGAGAAAGTCCTTTCTTAGCCAGAGGCCACATCAACGTCCTCCACTGTTTTTTCCCCAGTTTTCCGCTTGGTCTGATGCCTGCGAGCTCCTCCCTCTGGAGCCGGCCCTGCACCTACGTGAGGTGGGGCCTCGGTTGTGAAGCATCTTCGGAAGCTGGACTTGCTCGAATGAGGTCGGTTTGCTCAGACGCCTCTCGGCCCGACGCCCCGCCCCTCGAGATGAGAACGTTTCTTTCTGGGACCGAGGGCGTCTCTCCAGCATCTCCGCCTCTGCTCACCGTGTGCGGGACGCCACGCGGTCCTGGGGCGAAGCTGCTAGAGACACGGGCGCTGGAAAAGAAGGCCGGCAGGCGATCTGCTTCTGTGAGACCCGGGAGCATTCGGGAGGAGCAACCACAGGAAACGGCTCCCTAAAGTGTCAGGTGGTGAGATCAGCACCCAAGGTCTGGGAGAGATGGCGCCACTGCAGCCGCCGAAGGACGTCAGCCCGGGTGGAAGAAAGAAAAATGAAGTAGCGACACACAACTTAACAAGACCTGTCCCAACCCCCTGGGCGGGAGCCACAGCCACCCTGACCTTCCCTCCCAGGGAGCCGCCCTCCTCCCGCCGCAGCGCCAGCCTGGCCCTGGTGTCCGTGGCCTCTGGTCTGAAAGGGAGGTGGCCACAGTGACGCGGGGTCCCAGCGCTGCTGGGCAGATGGCGCGCTCACGGGAGGGCGTCTGTGCTGTGACACTGTGACCGGCCTGGGAGGAGGAACAGGGTTCCCCCGCCCCTGGCCGCCTCCCCCTTTTCCTTGGGAGTCCACCTGCCTCCCCTCGTGGGGGGCAGCCCCCTGGGGCGCCCGTGGTCACTGCCCGTCCGGGCTCCACCTGCTGACCCGCCCTCCCCAGGGGCTGGGAGCCCGGGCAGGAGGGGACAGCAGGTGCTGGTGCAAGGCCCAGGTGGGAAGGTGAGAGACGGGCTCCCCTGGGGTGGCCTGAGGTGCATCCGAGGACACAGAGGCCGCACGTGAGGCTGTGATGAGCAAAAGAGCCCCCGAAGGCCCCCCCCACGCCCCCAGCTGTGATGTTAACGTCCTGGCGCCCTCCTGCCTCAGGGTGGACACACCCGGGCCTGGCGGGGCTCGGGGCCCACGAGGCTGGGGGTGTCCCCGAAGTCCAGGATCGCAGGGACAGTGACCGGGGGCTCCTGGCACGGCCAGCACTGGCTCGAGCCTCAGGGACCTGAGGCGGGACACTCCCGCGGCGGCGGCTGCAGGCCAGGAGCAGCGCTGGCCTGGTTGACTGGAGCCAGAGGTGGGCGCAGGTGCTCCGCGGCCCCGGGCAGAGCCTGCTGACTGCTGGCCTGGGCTGGGCTGCCCACCACCGGGCGTGGGGTGGCGCCAGAAGGCCCCGCTTCCTGAGCCCTGCGTGGGCCTCTGGGCCGATGTCTGTCATTCTGGAAGGATTGGGACCTGGGGACAGTCAGGGGCCACGCAAGCCCCCGTCCCCAGGGGACCCTCGACCTGCCTTTGGTCGGGTGGTTTCTCATAGTGCGTTTCCACCCAAGAGCGTGAGGCATAGATGGGAACGTGCTGATTTGAACCGACTGGACTTGAAGTTGGTATTTCTAATACATTTAGGTGTGTCCTAAATTTAAAAAGAAGAAAAAGACAGTCTCTCAGGTAGTGCTGCTGCTGGGGAAACCTGGAGCCACGTGCAAATCAACGAAACCGGATCACACCCTCCCACCCTGCACGAGAATAACTCAAAAGGACCTGAAGACCTCAGACAAGCCGCCGTGAAACCCTAGGAAGGAGCGTGTGCCGCTCTCCCCCATAAATGGAGCACATGTGTTATTGGGTGAGTCTCCCAAGGCAACAGAAATGAAAAAAGGAAAGAGAAGGAAGGAAAGGAAAAGAAAAAAAGGAAAAGGAAGCCCCGCTTGGCCCTCCTCCAGGGCGGTCCCGCCTGGCCCAGCCGGCGCAAGGGCCCCGACGGGCAGCAGAGGGCGCCCCAGGCCCTGCACACTCACCCAGCCGGCCGACCCCTTAGGACTCCTCGTCATTTCCTGATTCCTGTCGGGCGGCAGGGCGGGATTGGGGTGGGGGAGGGCGGCTGTGGGAGCCGCAGGCCGGCCCGGGCTGGACGGACCCCTCCAGGTGGACCGGAAACAGGCCTGCCCTGCAATTCCAGCCCCTGCCACCCACTGCCCACCCTATGTCCATCTGTCCTTCCCCCAAGAGCCTGTCACCAGCCCCTGCATGCTGCCCCCAGACTCCACACCAGGCTGCATGACAACAGTGGGCTGTGAGTCCCCGGGGTGGGGGTCCTATTTCTGGGGTCTAGGGTCCCGGGTCCTGGACCGGCCTGGCCACACTCACCTGGGCACCACCGGCCAAGCCCTCTACCCAAGCTCATGTTCTCTCAGAGCAGGGCTGACCCCAGGCCCAGGCCAGGACCCCACAGCCTGGCTGGGAGGTCAGAGGTCTGGGAGCCTTTTCTTCCTTCAGCTTTGCGGGGGGCAGGACGGGGTGGGGGGGTTCCCACTCAGCCCCCTCACCTGGGGGGGCCCAGACCCTGTGCCCCCCTGTGCCCAGGACAGGCACGACAACGTCCCTTCCCCGCCCCACCCCCGCAGGCCTGGGCGGAGTGGGGGCGAAGGCTTTCCCTGAGCTTCTTCAGAGCAGCTGCGAACTGCAGGTCCCTGGAGGGTTTTCCCAGAACAGCACGTCTGCTCTTGAGCCCCCTCCTCCGGCTCGACTCGACGGGCCAAGCGCTCCCCTCCCGCCACCGCGAGTTCCTGAGAACCCAGATGTTCCCCGAGCCCGTCTGCCCCCACACCCAGCGCCTCTGTCTGCGGATGTGAAGCAAACGCGGGGGACATGGAGACCAAATGTGGGCTCGGGCTCGGCTCGGCAGGGCGGGTCCGCCCGGACCGACGTCCAAGCCCCCCCCCCGCCGCCCCCACACCCCTGCCACCGCCCCTCCTGCAGCTCCCAGCCCTGAGCCTGTGTGTGGACGTCTCTGGACAAACGAGGACACGGAGCCTCTGAAGCCCATACGCCCGTCCTGAGGTCACACGGCCAGCAGGGGACAGCGCTGGTCCCACGGCCCCTGCTCTCCGGGTTCCGGGTCTCGGGGACACTGGGCGATGCCAGCAGCGTCCCAGAACTGTGGTTAGGACAGAGGGTTGAGTGGCCCCTGCAGACCCTGTTCCTGGGAAGGGTTAGGGAAGGACATGGGGGGGGGGGGCTGCAGAACAGTGTGTGGTCACCCGGGACTCGGGTGACGCCGCGCATGGCCAGCGGCGGGGAGCACGCCCTCTTTTCTTGGGGTCCAGAGGTCTGGAGGGCTGTCCGTGGTGGGGGTGGGGGGCTGCTGGTCAGGAGGGGCCCTGGCCTCCCCTCCCTCCCCCTGCCAACAGGCCTTGTTCAGCAGCCGTGTGAAGGGGGTGGACAGGCCTGCCGCCAAGTCCCTGGTCACATGCCTGCCAGCGTGCAGTGACCTTGCATCATTTTGGAGACCAGCCCCGGGGCCTGCAGCTCAGCACGAGGGTCTCATCAGGCCCCAGTGACCCTGCCCTCGAGGGAGCTGGAGAGGGAGGCGCCGCAGTTACTGCCCAGCCCCCACCTGCTGAGGAGGGCAGCCCTGTGCCATGGGAGTCCTGGCCCCACATCACCACCTGCCAGGCAAGAGGGACCCCCACCCTCAGGTGGGGGTGAGGGAGCCGGGGGGGGGTAGGTCTAGGGGGTGCTGCCCCCAGCCCAGGGTCCTGTCCATGGCCTCGTTGCCCACGCCCAGCAGACGGGCCAGGACAGGGCCCTGCCTTGGAGACCAGCCCCCCAAGGCCAGCAGAGCAGGAAGCGACTATTGTTTACAGGATGCTCTGGCGTCCTGGGGGCCCCACTTGGTGGGCTCTGGGCCCTGCTGGGGGGTGGCCCTTGGCTGTCACTGCCTGGGAAGGCCTCACCCCAGGACCCCGCTGGGCCTCCCGTGGGCCCCCAGTTGCATCTTAGTCTTCCGTCTCTGAGGACGGCTGCCAAGCTTCGCCCACAGCCTCAGACAGCCGGGAAAGGCGTTTCACTGCCAGATGGTTTGCTTTTTCCACGGAACAGGGGCCAGCATGAGGTAGCTGGGGAAAGATTAACCCCTCAGACCCGTGGCGCCGTTACCCTGCCTTGGCCCGTCTTCCAGGGTCCTTGTGCCCACTTTGCCCGGCCCACTCCCCCACTCTGGCAAAGAAATACCTTCTCTTCATTGCGGGGGGCGGAGGGGACCTCCCCGGGAACCAGACGTACCTCAGCCACAGACCCTGGGAACTTTGTGAAACCAGACATCACAGGCGCGGGGGTCCGAGCAGCCTCTGATGGGGCGTGGGAAGCCCCCCAGGCCAGCCCACTCCCACTCTGTCACAACATCCTGCGGGGCCTGGGGGATGACCTCAGGCCTCGGGTCTCACTGGTAGTTAGCTGGGCAGAGGTATCAGCCCACCACCCAGAACCCCGGGCTCGGCACCTGCTGACCTCGTCCAGACGACACCCCCCGCCCCCAGTTTTTCAGTGTTTCTTTCAGAGACGGTTCACAGCCACGGCCTCTAAGTGATTCCCACCAGAGAGTAGAGTTCTCGGCTCTTGGGCAGCAGGACAGAGCAAATTAGGCCAAGGCGCGTGGCCCGGGAGCCAGGCCAGGTGCACGACACGTTTCCCAGAGCGGCTTGGACGGCGGTCCTGCCATCCTGGGAAGCAGGTGGGAACGGCCTGGGGACAGCTTCTCAGCGCAGTTTCACACAAGGTCGCACAGGCCCGCGGTAATGAACACCGGGCAGACAGGGGAGCCTGAGCCTCCCCCGGGGCCCCCAGGAACCAGAGCGGGGCGTCCAGCCTCCGCAGACAAGTTTGTCCCTCGGCAGCCCCCTGCCAGGCCACCATCCAGCTCCGTTCCCCGTGGCCTGTGATTGACTGAACAATCCCTATTGTTGAGTCTCTGGGGTGTCACCACGTTTTTTCGATAAAAACCATGCATTTTGTGGTAGTTTTTGCAAATAAGTCTGCAGGATGCATTTCTGGCAATGAACTTGTTCTAATTCACACTTGCTGACGGGGGCACCCCCACCCCCTAGCCCTCGCCGACAACAGGTGGTGGCGGCTCCCCAGGGTTTCCCGTCTAAGGCTGGGAGCCCAGACCCCCTCCTCGGCAGCGGCTGCCGTTCCCACCCTGGCCTCTTTTTCTCTGGGCTTTGCCTTCCCGCTGCCGACCGTCAGTTAGGACCTGAGTCAACGCCTGCGGGTCCCGCCTGCGGGTCAGTGTGACTCAGATGCCCCAGTGCCCAGCGCTTCTGCCCGGGGGGCCAGCCTGGCGTGACGGGCCCGCCCCTCTCGGCCCCTGGAGACGACGTCCCAGCCCACCGCGCCCTCACGCCCATCCGACCACCGGCTGCTTCCGGTCCAGCTGACTCATCCTGCGGTCAGCAGACAGGCTGGGAGACAGGCCGCGCTGGGTGCCCCAGTGCCCGGGTGCCCGGGGCCAGGCCTCTGGACCTCACAGTCAAGCCGGCCAGGAGAGGGGCCCTCGCAGAGACGAGGACAGAAGGGCGGGGTGGCCAAGCTGGGGCAGGGACAGGAGCCAGGACGGTCTCTGCCCTCGGAGCCTGACGGGTCGGTCTGGCATCCCTGCCAGCTGCGACGTCCGCACCGCTTCATCGCCATGGCAACCACATGTGTAGCCATGGAAAGCATTTTCCTTGATGAATCATGCTCTAAGTTGGGAAGGAACTCACTCCATAGTTGAGACTTTAAAAAGGAATCAAAAACGGTTTTGTTCAACAGATGCTAAGAGGGTTTGGGTCTTTGGTGTTTATAAATGAAGGCGGCTTTCCAACACCCACGCCCGGGAAGGGGCAGAAACTTCCGGAAACACCGCCTCCATCACTCAGGGGGGCAGGCTCCTTGCACTCCCCCCAGGTCACCCCATCTTCTGGGCCCTTCTGGTCTGGAAGGTCTTATCAGGTGGAGCCCGAGCTTTCGGAGCCCGTGGAGGACGGCTCACGCGGCCCTGGTGGGCCTGGGGGGTGCGCGGTCGGGGGCAAGGGCTCGGCTGCGCCAGCACGGCAATCCAGCTCGGTTTGTCTGCGGGCACGACAATCCAGCTCGGTTTCCCCACCAGGACAGAGGGGGTGAGATCTGCCCACCGACCCCGAGTCTGACCCGAAAGGCAGGGGGAGCCCTCTGTGCCCTGAAAAGTCGTGTTTGCCGGTATAAATGCACAGTTTTCCCAGAAAGTGCCATTTCTACACAGAAATCAGCGCTCACAGCGTCAGCAATCAGCAAAGTGGACTCGGCTTCCAGGGGTAGCGCATCCGAACCGTCTAGCTGGGGCCTCGGACTCCAGGACGGAGGCAAGGGCAGCTGTCTGGCTTCCATCCGTGCTGGTCACTTCCGACCAGAAGGTGTGACCGCACCATGGCCTCATCAGCAGAGGGGCCCACACGCGGACCCTGGGCCTGCAGGCTGGCAGGTGGTCCGTCAGAGGATGAAGAGAGCCATCAGGTGGGGCTCTGGAGCTGCCCAGAGCTGGCAGGAAGGACCCGTGCCTACCGTGCTCCAGGGGCCATGGCTGCAAACCCGGCCACGAATGGTGGGCTGGGTGCTCTCGACGTTGCCCCGGCTGGGTGGCCTGGGGCACTGCCAGCTGGTGGGTGGCGTGGTGCACAGCGTGGGGTCACTCTGCGGACCACCTTCGCTGCTGCACGCTGTGCTGTGAGCACATGGAGAGGAGGTGCTGAGGGCTACACGGCCCATGGAAGGAGCGCCCATTCTCATCCTCTGTGGGGACGGACTTATTCTGAGGGCCTGAGGCAAAGACAGCGAGGTCTGGCAGGGGTCCCTGCTGCCCACAGGGTGTGTCCACCTTCTCCACGTGCCCGGGCCAGTGGGGCATCACCCATGGGGGCATCACCCATCAGGGGGATATCACCCGTCAGGGAGGCATCACCCATCGGGGGAGCATCACCCATCAAAGGCATAATTCATCAGAAGGGCATCGCCCATGAGGAGCTTCACCCATGAGGAGCGTCACCCATCAGTGGGGGGGCATCACCCGTGGGCATGCATCCCTATTGAGGCGCTCCTGCCGGGAGACCAGGGCGGGAGGGAACTGCTCTGGTCTCACCGCCTTGCCCCGGACTCCTTCAGCCCCTCCATTAAAAACCCTTGCACTTGCCCTGCTGTTCTTCCTGAGGGGACCCGTGTCTGGGGGCCCCTGATCCCTGGCTGCAGCGCCCCCACCCCGGCCCTGGCCCTTCACACCGGCTGCTGCAAAGGCGGCAGTGGGGGGAGAGAAGAGGGAATTTTACAGGCGTCCGCCCGGCTGCGGCTGCGGTGAGGAAGCCGCCGAGGGGGCGCTGCTGCTCCCGCGAGCCGGTGGGGAGGGCTCCCGGCTGCTCCGCGCTGAGCTGAGCGCCCAAGGGCGTGCCCCTGGGGCCGTTCTTTCCTTCCTGCTCCAACCGCTTCGTGGTTTTGACCCCAAGGCAGAGGACAGTCCGGGCAGACGGTTTCTCCTTTCCCTGAGCGCTCTTTCGGGGGCACCTGGTGTTACGGGGACCTGAGAGGGGCAGGGGGCTCCTGGAGGGCTCCTGCCAAGGGGCGGAGTCCTATCGCCCCAGACCCTCGGAGGCCTGGTCCCCAAGGGTGGCCTGTGGGACCTCTGGGCACCATGGGGTGCAGCACACTGAGTCTCTGGGGCACCCCTGGGGCAGGAGACCTGAAATAGTCCCCCCACCCTTCCTGCAGGGCCCTGTCCCAAGGCCCCTCATCCCCTCCCCCCACCCCAGGCCTTGTCTCTGCCCCCTGGAGACCTCAGCTGCCTGGACAGGGTCACCTGAGAGGCAGGGGTCAGTTCGACCCTGCAGCAGGCCTGCTACTGCCCCCCAAGACCCTGCAGCCTCCCAGCCCAGTCCCTGCGGACCTGGGCCCGTCTCTCGCCTCGCATGGATGTCCAGACACCTCCCACCCTCTGCGGCCCCTCCTGCCCCCATCCCAGCCTGGGTTCACACGGGGCCGTCCCTGCTCCCCAAAGGCTGTTCTGGGGCCAGTGACACCCTTGCACCCCCGGAGGGGTCGGGAAGGCTCCTGGGAGGAAGGAGAGGGAAAGGGCGCCGAGCTGCCGCCAGTCCCCCCTCCAACAGCGGAGGGGCCGCGAGCCCCCGAACTCCACCCTCAGGGTGGCTGCGAGCTCCACCTGGCCCCAGGAGCAATGCGGGGACAGATCTGCTGCCCAGCCCTGACTCTGGGGTGTGCGAATTTGAGGCTGTGCCCAAGGCCATCCCACCTCTCTGGTGACCTTGCCTGGGGCACCAGCCCAGCAGTGTGGGCATCCTGCACCCCTCACACCCGTCCTCACTGTGGGGCAGACACCAGTGGTGTCTGCAAACCCACCCAGCAAGGACCCCGCAGGGAGGGCCGGAGGCCCCGCCATGGCCCCAGTGACCTCCCATCTGGGCCCCTGCCGCCCAGTCTCACCGTACTCCAATTTCTTCTCCCAAACCTGCAAGACCAGAATTGCCGGCCTCGCAAAGAAAAGACCTCGGACTCGAGAGACGCGTGAGCAGGTAACGGCTTCGCACGGGGGGCTGAGCACCAGACTCAGAAGCAAGAGAGATGTGACCCCTGCAGGGTCTGGACCAGACCAGGGAGGGGAAAACCACCCCTGTGGTTCGTTCACGAAGGCTTCACAAAGCAGGTGTGGAAAACACCGGAAGAACGCCTGGAATGACCCGTGAGCGGAATAATTCCTCTTTCTTCCCTTCTTCCTCCCGTCCTTCCTGGCCGCGCTCGCAGCTTGTGGACGTTCCCGGGCCGGGGTGGACTCCGAGCTGCAGCTGGGCCCTACGCTGTGGCAATGCGGGATCCTTAACGCACTGCACGGGCTGGGGTTGGAACCCGAGTCGCTACAGAGATAGCGCCCGGTCCTTAACTCACTGCACCGCAGAGGGAACTCCCTGAAAGGTGTAATTTCTGAAGGTTTTCTCGAACATTCTTTATTACAGTCATACAGACCTTTGCGTGCGTAAACTACTGAACAAGTGTTAACAGCTCCAGCTCTGGGACGATTCTTCCAGAACCTTCTCCGGGGCCACATCCAGAGCCCACCCACTGGGCGCAGAGCAGGGCCTTCACACCTGTCCTCAGAGTCCGGGTCTCTCTGTGTGTCTGTCTGTCTGTGCCTCGGTCTCTAGATATTTAAATACAACAAATGCATGGGTGGGTATTGTTGTTTCCGCACAAAAATGCAAAATGTCTTTCCTCAGAGTGTGTGTTGGACGAAACTGTGAAGAGACATGTACGCAAAACCTCAGAAGTCAGACGAAGCCCTGGATTTGAAGCATTTAAAAAGCATGTGGTCTGTAGACACAGTCGCCAGGGGACCGGCCCCCCGCGAAGGCTGGGAACCGAAGCCACCATCCCCGGGCCCGGGCTCTTGCAGGCAGGCTGCTTCACGACGGCGGAGCAGGAGCGCGGAAAAAGCCCCACAACCCGGGGGGTCCCTCTTCAGCCGCGCGGCGTCCAGGGCTCAAAGCGGCCCTGCTGGGGAGAGAGCCGTGACTCACCAGAGCTGGGAGGACCCCCCTCCCCCCTTCCCGCCTCCGCCCCCCCTCCCGCCCCAGCTCCTCCCTCCTGCTCCTCCCTCCACCCGCCTCCCTCCTGCGCTGCGACGGCCAGGCCCGGAGAGCAGAGGCAGCTCCTCGCAGCTTTCTCTCTCGGGTCACTGGTGTTCGCCGGCCCGCCCTGCCTCTTGCCCCTGCTCGATGGTGACACCAGGCCGGTGACATGAAGCTGGCCCGTGCTCTGCTGCCCCTGCTGCTGCAGGCCTGCTGGGCCACTGCGCAGGACGACCTGATAGACACAAGGGCCGTCGCGTTCCAAGGTGAGCGGATTCGCCGGGTCGCCCACTCTGGGAGACCGGCCTGGAGCCGACGCTGGGTGAGGTCCTGCCCCGGGGGGACCCCAGCCCTCCTCTCGCTGTGCGAGTGCTCAGCGGGAGGCCCCGCTGGCCGGGGCAGGGGGGGAAGTTAGGCCGAGTCGGGGGCCCAGTGGAGGAAGGCAAGCTCGTCCGGGTCTCGGCTGCTCCTGCTCGGCCCCGTCCGTTCCCTGGGGCCTCCGCCGGGCATCAGCGAAGAAACAGCATCAGCGTTCTCGCCCCTCTTCCTGAAGGCCCTGCCCCTGGGGTTTGAAATTCAACTTGGGAGAGTGGGGAGAAAAGGGCTGAGACGCGGCACCTCCGGGGGTTGGGACCCTGACCCAATCTGATCCGGGCGGGACACCCGGGCCTGGGCTCGAGGGCCCCGCGGGGTGCAGGCGGCTGGCCGGGCCTCGCCTGGGGACGGTGGGTGCAGCGCGAGCCCAGCCCCCCCCGACCCCCCAGACTGCCCCGTGGACCTGTTCTTCGTGCTGGACACCTCGGAGAGTGTGGCCCTGAGGCTGAAGCCCTACGGGGCCCTGGTGGACAAGGTCAAGTCCTTCACCAAGCGCTTCATCGACAACCTGAAGGACAGGTAGGACCTCAGCCTCCTCCTGCCTGCGAGCCTCCCGGTGGAGGGCTCGGGGCCCAGGGCCGCCGGCCTGGTGTCGCCCGGCCACAGCCCAGCCAGCGGAGCTGACGTCAGCGCCCCCACCTGAGAAGGGAGTCGAGGGCCACCCCTCGTCTGTGTGGCTCAGATGGGCCACAGAGAGCTGCGTTTCAGATGGGACAGGCTGGTCAGCCAGGAGGCTGGAGGGGACAGAGCAGGACGGGGGATCCCCAAACGCCCCCACCCCCACAACTGGGCTGGCCAAGCCCCCCTGGCTCCAACCACCTGGAAACTGACTGCTGCCCTTGTGGAGAGTCAGAGAACGTGGACCAGACCCAGACAGACCCCTGTCCAGTGGGAATGGCCTCCAGCCGGCTTCTGCTTTGGGGGCAGCACCCTCTGGCCATCACTGACTCAGTCAGTGGGTGAGGCGGGGGCAGGGGTGGGGCAGGGCTGCAGGGGGAGGGGCTCGCATCAGAACAGGCTCCTCCCTGTTCCCTCACCTGGGCAGGACCCACCCCATCCCACCCTGTCCCTGCTGACCCACTGACCCACTGACCCACTGACTGGCTTAGCCGGGCCCTGAACCTCACACCTGGGGGGCCTCAAGGACAGAGGGTGGGGCCGCCCAGGGCAGGGCACTGTGGAGACCCCCGCTTCCCCAGATGCCCAGGTCCAGGAGGCAAAGCAGCAAGGGCCCAGGTGTGGACGTGTTTTGGGAGGGGCCTGGGCAGCCCTCGGCCCAGCGTCCCCCTCCAGGGAGCTTTGGCCTGGGCCTTGCTTTCCCACCCGTGAACAGAGGCGGGCTCTTCCTGCTGCTGATGCTGCTGGCTCCCGCAGGGGCCCCAGTCACCCATCTGCTGATGGGCGGGAGGGCCTGGCCATCCCCCGAAACCCTCGGCAGAGGAACATGGGGAGAGAGAGGAGGTCGCTCATACCCAGGGTCCCTGTCAGGACCAGCCCTCCCTGCCCCCCACCGCCTGGCCCCACTGCTGTCCTCGAGGGTCTGCCCCCCACCGCCTGGCCCTGAAGCAGGGTCGCAGCACACAAAGCTCATTGCAAGTCCTGGAGACAGGGGACACCACGTCCCCCCTTGCTGGTCGGGGCCCGGCCCTCCCGGCCACCTCCTCGCGCAACGTGTGGCCCCCGGTGCCAGGACCTAGCGACCCGGCCCTGCGCAGAGCCCAGCCTGGGAACCGCAGGCTCCTTCCTCTCGCGGCGTCACAGGACCAGGCAGTCTGGGCGCCTGTAACAGGGCGGCCGACCTGCCCTCGATGGACGGCGGGAGGGAGCGGGCCTGGGCCCCGGGGCGGCCCGGCTCACCCCCGCCTGGCGCAGGTACTACCGCTGCGACCGCAACCTGGTGTGGAACGCGGGCGCGCTGCACTACAGCGACGAGGTGGAGATCATCCGCGGGCTCACGCGCATGCCCGGCGGCCGCGACGCGCTCAAGGACAGCGTGGACGCGGTCAAGTACTTCGGCAAAGGCACCTACACGGACTGTGCCATCAAGAAGGGGCTGGAGGAGCTGCTCGTGGGGTGAGTGCCCGGCGGTCCCCTCCCTGCTCGGTCCCCGGACACGCCCGTGGCCCCCGCCTGGGGAGCGGCCTGTCCCCACGCCCCGGGTGCCCAAGACCCGTCCTGGGGGCCGAGAGGGTCGTGCCGGTGGACCCCCCCCCCCCCCCCGCCTGCCCCACAGCTGCCAACGTCCCTCAGCCCCCGAAGGCAGAGGGACCTGAAGTCTGGCCCCAGAAAACCTTATTTTCTGACTTCATGGCCTTTGCGAAAATCCCACCGTGTGGCCAGTCACGCGAGAAACAGGGACGTGCCTGAGCAGCCTGGGGTCCGGGTCTCCCTCTGGGTTTCTAGCCCACCGCCCACTGCCCCGACCGGGGTCTCAGCCCTGCGGCTCTGGGGGCCCCAGCTGTCGGGGCCGCAGGTCTCACCACCCCCACCCTCCCAGGGGCTCCCACCTGAAGGAGAACAAGTACCTCATCGTGGTGACGGACGGGCACCCCCTCGAGGGCTACAAGGAGCCCTGCGGGGGCCTGGAGGACGCCGTGAACGAGGCCAAGCACCTGGGCATCAAAGTCTTCTCCGTGGCCATCACGCCCGACCACCTGGTGGGCACCCCCACCGGGCCTGGGCAGGACGCGGGGAGGGGCACAGGCGTGATGGGGGGGGGCGGGGGGCGGGGCTCCGGGAGCAGAGGCGGGGCCGGGGCGGGGGGCTGTGCTCCCGCGGACGCTGACCTCCGCCCTTGTCCCCGGCACGTCCACGCCAGGAGCCACGCCTGAGCATCATCGCCACCGACCACACGTACCGGCGCAACTTCACGGCGGCCGACTGGGGTCAGAGCCGCGACGCGGAGGAGGTCATCAGCCAGACCATCGACACCATCGCCGACATGATTGTGAGCCCCGCCCACCGCCCCGCGGCCGGCCCCGCGGCCCCGGCCCGGCGGGAAGGTGAACCGACTTCTCCCTTTCGTTTTTCAGAAAAATAACGTGGAGCAAGTGGTAAGCCCCCTCCCCCGACCCCCCGCCCCGCACGGCGGGCGCCCCTTCCCCCACCAGCAGGCAGAGCGCGGGCTGCCAGCGCGGCTGGGCTCGGGCTCTCTGACGTGTCCCTCTGTCGCTTCTCCCGCAGTGCTGCTCCTTCGAGTGCCAGGTGAGTGAGCGCCCATCCCCCGCCCACCCCACCTGCCCAGATGCTGTCTCGCGCTGACTCTCCTCTTGCGTCTTGCAGCCCGCCCGGGGACCTCCAGGGCTGCGGGGTGACCCTGGGTACGAGGTGAGTGGCCACACCTGCCCGCACCTTTCTCCGGGAGGGAAGCTGGAGAACTGTCCCTGCAGCCTGGCATCAGGAGTCAGGGACACGGCTGGACCCCAGGCAGCCCCTGACCCAGGCAGCCGATGACCCCAGGCGGATGTGGGGGCTGAAGGCTGGTGTGGGGTGGGGTCCACTGCACCGGCCCCCTCCCTGTGATGGAGGGAGTGGCCTCTAGAGTGAGTGTCCCCTGTGGCTCTGCTCCTGGGGGTGCCCCCACCAAGGAAGGGGTGGTGCGAACGTGGGCCCATGGCAAGAGAACTTTGGGCCAAGGTTTTGGAAGACAAACTAGCTGCCAACATCCAAACCTGAGCGCTCGCTTGTCAAAGTCCAGATTTCAGGTCCAGCCGCTGTGAGCTTCATGGCTGCCAACCTGGGGGTTGAGCAGCAGCCCCTTCCCCGGGGTGGGGGGCGTCTGTGCCCATCAACCCGCCAGCCGGGCTGCCCCTGGGAGCCCAGCGCAGCCACAAGAATGGGGGGGGGAGAAAAGAACCAGGGGGTGTGGAGGAGCTTGTGGACCTGACCTCGAAGACCCAGCCTGGGCCCGAGGAGAGGTGCCTGAGAGCGACAGGAGCGGGCGTCGGGTGGGGTGGCTCCTTAGGGCACCAGCTTTCTAGAAGTAAATGGAGTTTGTCCCCCAACCTTGCTCTGCTCTGTGTTCCAGGGAGAACGAGGGAAGCCGGGGCTCCCCGGGGAGAAAGGAGAAGCCGGAGACCCCGTGAGTGTCCAGCGCCTGCAGTGGGGGGAGGGCGGTGGCACACTGAGAAGACCCAGGCGGCGGAAACTTCTGGAAGGATGGCTGGTTTCTGAGTACCGTCGTTGTGGGGCCTGACCTTCCGAGGGCATGGCCCTGTGGGAGGCGAGGTCGGAGGGCACAGCGCACAACACCTGCCAGCACCTCCCACCCAGGCAGACCCCGCAGAGCAGAGAGGGCAGGTGGCAGGGTCACTGTCCCTCCGTGGCAGTGTCCCCAGGGCCCTGCACCGCCCTCCCCGGAGCTCCACCGAGGAGCCCCTGGGGGCAGGCTGGGGCCTTCACAGCAGGGCTCTTCTCGGGCGCAGGTCAGCGGTCAGTCAGCCTGGTCTCTCCAGCTGACCTGGCCTGGACCGGGTGGCGGCGAGGGGGCTGGGCGGGGCTGCACCCCCACGACGGTCTGACACCCTCCTCTGTTGCAGGGGAGGCCCGGAGACCTTGGACCCGTCGGCTACCAGGGCATGAAGGTGGGCCCCCCTCCTGCGGCCTTCCCTGGGGTCTTGGGCTCTTCGGCCTGGGCCCCCCTAATTGTCGCTCCTCGCCTCTGTTTGCTGTGTAGGGTGAAAAAGGGAGCCGAGGGGAGAAGGTGAGTGAAATGTGATGGGGACACGTCCCTCGGGGCACGGAGAGCCCCCACTGGACAGGGACAACGCAGCCGGCTCCTGGTGTGGCCGGGCGGCCGCCGGCTGGCAAGGCCCCCTTGGGGACCTGGCCCCGCAACAGGAAGACCAAGCCCCTCACCCTCCCTTTCTGTCTCCACAGGGTTCCAGGGGACCCAAGGGCTACAAGGTGAGAGTGGCCAGAGGGGGCACTGCCCCGCGGGGCGCGGTCTGACCTTATCTGACCTTGTCTGACCTTGCCTGACCTTCTCTGGTTTCTGCGCTTTGCAGGGCGAGAAGGGGAAACGTGGCATTGACGGCGTGGATGGCATGAAGGTCACCCTCGGCTGGGGGGGGCTGGGGGGGCCCCGGGTTTGGGGAAGGGATGGCGGGCAAAGCTGGCCGCCCTGGTGGAGCTGGGGAGGAGGGTCTCGTGCGTGGGCACTCCTGGGCGACCCTGAGGTGGCAAAGCCCTCCAGCCAAGCTCAGAGTGACTTCCACCAGGCGGGGCTTTCTGGGGAAGGGGATGGATGTGCCAGAGCCCAAAGCCTTAATCACGAAAACCGCCTTCCTCCTGCAGGGGGAGACGGGGTACCCCGGCCTGCCAGGCTGCAAGGGCTTGCCCGGATTCGACGTAAGTCGCTTTCTCCCGGGGCATCCTAGACTAAGTTCCCGGGAGTCAGAGCTGCCTCAACTCTCCCTCTGACGTGCCAAGAAGTCCTGCGGGCCGTCGAGCTTTTCCCCTGCGTGTGCGGCCGGTGGCTGCGGCTTCAGACTGGGGACTAACTCTGTGATCTCTCTCCAGGGTGTCCAAGGACCCCCAGGGCCCAAGGGTGACGCAGGCGCCTTCGGACTGAAAGGCGAGAAGGTCAGTGACTGAGGGCCAGGCCGGGGGGACGAGGCTCGCCGCTGCCCTCTGGGGCCGGCGGGGCGGGCGGGAGCCTCTGCGCGGGGAGCCTCGTCCCTCAGCCTCGGACGACGGTCTCCTCCGCACCTGCCCGCCCGCGGCCTCTCAGGAACGTCCACGCTGCCCGCAGCCTGGCATGTCGTCCCAGCATCTGTCTGCACACGTGACGTCAGGCACAAACGGGCGATACTGATGCGGCGAGCAGGCGGAGGGCGAGGCCCAGGGACGGTGCGATCTGAGTCGAATCCAAATCCGTGGCTGGTTCGCCTCGGGGTTTTCAGCAACAGGAAGTGCTAGGAGAGGTGGAGGGGTTACGTGGACTCTGGCCCGAACACGTCCTAACGACACGGGGGTCCCAGAATCGGGCCAGTCCCCATGGCGACACTGGGCCTCCTTGCACAAGGGCGGTGTTTGAGCCCAGGAGGCGGATTTTGTGCAGAGGTGTGAGGGGGGAGTGTCCTTGATGTCCAAGGTCCCTGTGGTCCTTCAGGGCTGGCAGTCTGACCTCCGGGTGAGGACGGCCAGCGTGGGGTCACGGGCCCCCAGGATGGCCAGGTGTGGCCACCTGAGGGCTGACGGCCCTGTCTTTCCAGGGGGAGCCTGGAGCAGATGGGGAGCCTGGGCGGCCAGGGAACACAGGTCCCCCTGGAGACGAGGTGAGCAGGCACACAGCACCCCACCCCTGATGCAGCGGGTGGGCCGGGCTCTGGGAGGGGCTGCAGGGTCAGGGACTGAGCATCTGCACTTTCCGCCCCCAGGGCGAGCCTGGAGAGCCCGGTCCCCCCGGAGAGAAGGGAGAAGCCGGCGACGAGGTAGGAACCCCCCTGCGGCCTCCTGCCCCATTCCCAGGACTCAGCTGGCTCGGCAGAAAGTAATGCCTGCTTTCATCCCTCTTAATCCCAGGGGAACCCAGGACCAGACGGCGCCCCGGGAGAGAGGGTGAGTGGGTGCTCTGGCTCCGGCCTCACCCCTTAGGGGCAGACGTGGCCGGCACGACCAGCCCCGTGTCCTGGGTGGACAGATCCTGGAGCTCCATGCGGGCCAGTGGGACTCTGGCCTCTGAAGGGACAGGGTGTGGGGATGGAGCGGTCGGGTCCTGGGCGTCTGCTGGGGGCGGGGAGGGCGGCCCTGGGCCCAGGCCTTGAGCCCCCGCGCCGCTCTACCTGGGCTGTGGCCTCACTGCCCTCTGCTCCCATCCACGCAGGGCGGCCCTGGGGAAAGAGGACCACGGGGGACCCCAGGCGTTCGGGGCCCAAGAGGAGACCCGGTGAGTCACTGGTCCTAAAGCTGGGACCCAGGCCCTGGGGCACAGACCGAGGCTGGGGTCAGGCCGTCAGAGCCACAGGACACACCCCAGGTCCCTCTGGCCCCGGATGTGGGTGAGCCACGCCCTCGTCTTCCGCTTTCCAAAGATACCCCCACTTGTGTGGGAAATGCAGCAGCTCGGCCCCCGGCCCAGACCTCCGAGCTGCGCAGCCCCGGTCACCTCAAGGGCCTGCGGGAGGCCAGGAGAGGTTACCACACTGGCCAGGAACGGCCACCCGGGAAGTCACTGGACAGGCTGGTTTGCAGCCCTCGTCCCCGTGTAAGATCCTGCTCAGCCTCAGGTGGGCCTGGCCCGTGTCCGGCTCCACATCCACCGAGCGTGGGGAAGGGACGTGGCGTGTAGCCGCCCAACCTCACGCCTGCCATGGGCGCAGCCAGCCCCTCACGCTGCACATGGGCTGGTCCCGACCTGAGGTCCCCCAGCGCCGCACAGGTTTGTAGACGGAGCCTGTGTTCCTCCTGGGACAGTTTTTCCTTTTTACGACGTCCGGTGTGGCAGGGTGGGTTGGCCCAGGAGCCTTGCCCCAGCCTCCGGGCCCGGGCCGTGCTGGGCTCCCTCTGCCCCGCGGTCCGGTGGGGAAGGTGGCGGGGCCCAGGGTGTGGTGGAGAGCAGACTGCCCGGCTGCGGGGAGCAGGCCCACCCCCAGCTCCGGGATTAGAAGCAAAGGGTGCTGTGCTCCCAGCCTCGGGCGCGGCTGAACTCCACCTGCTGCAGACGCAGGCTCGGCCGCTCCCCGAGCACAGGACGCTGTCCCTCTGGCAGCGACACCTAGGACTGGGGGCACGTGCTCCTCCTCCAGACACGTGCCCAAGGCGTGCCCACGGGGAGTGAACCGAGCCAAGGCCAACCCCTCCCACTCCCTGGGCTCCCCCTTCCAAGCCGGTCCCTCAGGTCGGGACGCAGGACTGACGCCTCCGGGAAGTGCCCTGCGTAGTCGCCCACAGCTCTGGCCACGGGGGCAGGAGAAGAGGCCAGCCGGGGGCTGCCTCCAGGCCGCAGGAGGGCTGTTGGGTCCCTGAAAACACGAGTCCTTCAATGGCCAGTCTCCCGACCGCATCTTAGGGGGCACGCGGGCAAGTGTGAGGAGGAGGCTGCTGCCCGCCCTGGCCAAGGGCCCTTCCTGGCTCTGGGCAGCCCCCCTCCCGTCTCCGCTTCAGAGGCTTTTCCTCCCCAGGGTGAAGCTGGACCCCAAGGTGACCAGGGACGAGAAGGCCCCGTCGGTGTCCCCGGAGACCCGGTAGGAAGCCCGGCTGCGGGAGGGACAGGGCGTCCGCATGACGTCAGCGCTGCTGGCTCGGATCAGCTCGCAGATTTAGGGGGGTCTCTCTCCACTTCTGACCTGGGGTGCTTCCTGCAGGGGGCATGGCCTGGAGACCTGGGGGTGCAGGGGTAGCTGTAGGTGGCGGGGGCAGGGGGCCGGGGGGCTGACAGATTGGCGAGGTGGTCCAGTGCTCGCAGGGGTGCTGTTCGTCCCAGGGAGGGCGCCTGCCAGGCCACAGCCCCGACGGAGTGGGACCTCCCACTGCCCTCAGAGTTGGGGGTGCCCTGGGTATTCAGAGTTGCCCTGTGTTGGTTGGTGCTGGAGGAAGACAGTGGGGGTCAAAGCCAGGGTGCACGTGGGGCAGGGCTGGCAGCAGCAGGGGTACCCTGGGGAAGCCCCCAGGCTTGGCAGTGTGGGGCACAGAGGTCGGAGCCTAGACAAAGGCCCCCTGCTTAGAGACAGAGTGTGGAGACCCCTGGAGGCACCAGGTGGGCGAGGGGAGACCCTCAGCGTTTGGAGCCAGGTGTGATCCTGACTGGATGTGTCCGTGCAGGGAAAGTTCCAGAATTCCTGGGCGTGACCTTCCAGAGGTCGTCCTGGGGGCAGGGGGAGTGGGGGCCCGAGGAAGCGGCGGGCTGGGCGAGGGGACGTTCGGCATGGGTGGTCAGCACCAGGCCGACTTCAGCCAGGGCGACGAGGTCTGTGCCTGGCTACCAGGTTTGTTGATGTTGCCGCAGCCACGTTAGTGGGTGGCATTGGCCAGGCCATGCTGGGGCTCTTGTGGCATCCTGGTGGCCAGGCCGTCCTGGCAGAGGTCTGCAGGGCCCACTCGAGCTCCGGCCGGCCCAGGGGGAGCACTGGAAGGCGGGAGGCACACAACCCGAAGCGGCTCCCGTGGGGCAGGGGTGGGACTGGCAGTCCAGTGAGGAAGGCAGATTATACAGACGTGAACAAGTAGCGAACCCACCAGTGTGTGTGGCGTGGACGTCCAGCCCAGGCCCCGACCCTGCCCGCCCCCTCCTCTAGGCTGAGGGCTGTCCCCAGGGTCCATGAGCCCCTTAGGGCGCCCACAATTCAGGGTGCTGCCCAGGCTGGGTATCGGTCAGCTCTGGCCTTGGCCTGCGATGAGGCCTCTTCCCTGTTACCCCCGGAAGGGTCTGATTCCTGACGCTTGTCATCCCCGGCAGCACGGATGGAGCGTGTCTGCCGTATTTGCTTTATGGGAAACACTGTGATATGTATTAACATCCATCTGCCTTTCAGTCGGCTCGTCTGTCCATCCATTCGTCCATCCACCACTGTATATGCAGCCCTCCGTCACCCACTGTCTCAACATCATCTCTCACCTATTGTCCATCTGTCATGCACTACCCATCACCCACCAAACATCCATCACCCATCTGTCCATCATCTCTCACCTATTGTCCATCTGTCATGCACTACCCGTCACCCACCGAGCCTCCATCCATCCATCACCCATCTGTCCATCATCTCTCACCTATTGTCCATCTGTCATCCGCTACCCGTCACCCACCGAGCCTCCATCCATCCATCACCCATCCACCAAACAGCCATCCCTCCCCCTTCTATCCGTCCACCCATCCATCCGTCATCTGTGTGTGTATGTGTATCTGTCCACCTAACACCCGTCCACCTGCCATTTGTCTGTCCATCTATCTTCTATCTGTGGATACAGGCGTCCATCCATCCATCCACCCCTCTGCCCACCACCTGCTCATCCATCCACCCATCCAGCCAGCCGTTCTGAAGAAATTCCAAGGCTAGATCCAGGGTGTAGATTCTTAGTGATAAAATGTCCTGGCCCCAATGGTGTGTGTGTGAGTTGCCATTTGCCAAACAATTCTACCCATCTAGCTCTCTGCCCCCCTTACTCCCCACCCCGGGGTAGATAGACTGCACCCATCTAGCTCTCACCTATTGTCCACACCTATTGTCCACACCCTTGCCAGCATGAGCCAGGGTCAGACTCCGGACGAGCGTCTTTGCTCCTCTCTTGGTTTGGCTCTTTATGGGAAGACGGGCGTGGTCTCCGCCGGGGCAGGTGTTCATTTCCCGCCGGGCTCCGTGTTCCCACATTGATGCCCCCACACCCACCTGCAGGTGCCAGTTGTCAGCTGCATCCCGACCTTGTCTCTGGAATCTTGTGGTTTTCAGAGATTTGCAAACGCACTCACCCCTTTTACTATATTTTTGCTCCCGTCTTTATTCGTCTGGAGTGGCGATTGTAGGGTGAGGAGAATGGCAGGCTCGCCCGGGCTTGACTCAGTGAGCAGTCACAGGGTGCGCGGTTGCCGTCTTTGCCGGGGATTAAAATGCACTGTGGTCATGTTTAGACTCCCCCCCGCCCCACGCATGTTTTTCTGGAACGGCTGTTGCCCTGCCTCCTTCTGGTTCGCTCAGTCCACACGACTTAACCGCTGTGGCCTCAGGCCAGGCTGGTCCTGCTGGCTTTCCTGGACGGGAGGGCGGGGCTGCCTCCCAGAGCGAGCCCAGGGGCTCCAGGGGCTCCAGACAAGCTGCCCGGACAACCCGGTCCTTCCCACCACGCCTTTCAGGAAGCTCTTCAAGACTGCGGTTGCACAAAACGCTAGAAGCCGGGACCATGCGGGTTCCCTGAAGAGCCCTGGCAGCATTCATTTCAGAGCAATTAATAGTCACCGTACATGCAAGGAAACCACAGGGCGTGGGGAGGGGGGGGGCCTGCCCCAGGCCCGGGGACCCCAGGTGGTGCTGGCAGCGGCTGCTTCCTTTGGGAGGAGGCTCCATGTCCCCCCTCAGCCTGTGACCCACCTCAACAGTCCACTGTGGACTTGACCTCCAGCCCAGGCAGCATCCCCCTGGGCGTTTGACATCCCAGCTCCCCGGGCTCTGCTCTGTGCTGCCCCCGCCCCCCACCCCCGACCCCGCCAACTCCAGACCCCGGGACACAGGTATCCGTGCGGACAGTTCTGGGCGGAAGCAGGAGAAATGGAAGACAGGGTCCCGTTGTCCGCCATTCACCAGGCCGACCGCCCTCGTCCCACCCCGGGATGCGCCCCCCCCCCCTTGTGGGTGCCAGCGCTGCCCTCAGCCCAGCTGGCCCGAGCGCAGTCTTGCTCTGTCTTGGGCCGGTCCCCGAGTCCCTATTTCTCAGGATGCACTCCCAGGGACCAGGAGGCACCGCCAGACGAGGCCAGCCCCTCCTGTGTCCTTTTCCTGCCCCGGGGAGGTCTCAGGGCCCCGGGCCTACCCTGTGAGCCCTGTGTCCCACGCTGGGGCTGCTGGTCCCCGTGGCTGGTCTGCCGAGTGCTTGAAAAACGCCAGGGCCAGGACTGCGGCTGGACTCCTGCCTCCTCGTGGTGGGGCAGCAGGGCCAGAGCAGCCTCCTGGGCGGGATAACGGGAGTGGAGGGGAGGCCGGCCAAGAGGGACCTCGGCAGAGGGGCCCTCATGGCAGGGCCCGTGCCCAGGCCTCTGAGTCCAAAGTCCTGCTGGTGGGGCCCAGAGGGGCCAGGCAGGGGCGGCCTCAAGAGGGTGATGTGAGCTGGCTCTCCTTCCTTGGGCCTGGGGTGGTCATGGAGCGCTCAGGGGACCCAGAGCCTGGACCCAGAAAGGCAGGCCAGCAAGGGTGGCGTCTGGGGCCAGAGGGCTGCCATGGGGCAGCGAGGGCCCAACGGGGGTGTCATCTCTCTGCAGGGCGAGGCTGGGCCCGTTGGACCGAAAGGGTACCGCGGAGACGAGGGGCCCCCAGGGCCTGAGGTGAGTGCCCCTGGCTGCCTCCGACCCCAGGCGGTCAGCCCTGACCCTAGACGCCACCCGCTGCCCAGGGCTTCCCTGGAAGAAACCCCTGTGCTTCTGGCACATGGAAACGTCTCATTTCCTTTCACCGTCCACGTGCACTTGGGGAGATTTAGAAACCACAGAAAAATACGGAAAGAGTTGAAATCCAAAACGCCCACCGAGAGAGCAGCGACGCGAACAGTCTCCCTCATTTCGTTCCAGTTTCCCTTTCCCTCCCCCCCGCCTGCTCTCTGCCCCCCCCCGGCCAGGGCTTCTCTGTCGTTTTCCCTCCAGAATTTTCTGCACGTTGTTAACCTCCTCACGGCGGCCGCGCCCGGGGCCGAGTCTGCTTGTCCCTCCGGGTTCTCGCGTCTGAGTGCCCGCCAGCGACCCCGGGGACCCCTGCCCCTGCTCCGTCACCTCCTCCTCTGGTCCCTCCCTGGTGGGTCACGGGGCAGGTGTGGCCTCTGAGGCCTGAAGGCTGCCCGGCCCCCGGGTTATGGTTTAAGTCCTTCTAGTGAGTTCTGTGCTAGGCCAAGACGTCATGCCGCCAAAGTCTCCTTCTTCCTTCCCTCCGAGCGGCCTCGGAGCCCGTGTGGCTGGCAGCCTGGGTCCACTTCGCCTTCTCCTCCTTAGGGTCCCAAGGGAGCCCCAGGGCCGGCAGGACCCCCCGGAGACCCCGGGCTGATGGGGGAAAGGGTGAGTGACACGGGCCCCAGGGCATGGCCCGGGGGGTGGGGGCTGCCTGGGGCCCTGGGGTCCGGTGGCGCCCGGCCGGGGCGAGTCCCACGATGACCGCACACGTCTGCTCCCCAGGGTGAAGACGGCCCCCCCGGAAACGGCACCGAGGGCTTCCCTGGCTTCCCCGTGAGTGCCCTGAACCCACCCCCACCTCCGGCCAGCTGGGCACACTGGGCTCTGAGGGCTGGGGTTGTCCCTTGCGGCCCTCCCCTTCCGAGCCCGGTGTGACTGCCCCCCACCCCCCCCAGCCCGGTGTTGACCCCCCGCCCCCCCCAGCCAGGTATGACTGTCCCCCACCCCCCCAGCCCGTGTGACTGTCCCCCCCCAGCCCAGTGTGACGGCCCCCCAGCCCCCCAGCCCCATGTGACGGTCCTGCCTCCCCTGCAGGGCTATCCGGGCAGCAGGGGACCTCCCGGGATAAACGTGAGTACAGTCCATCCACCCCCTCAGCTGCTGGAGCAGCACGCGGGCACCCACAGCCACACACACACTCACACACACCTCACTACACACACCCACACACACCCACACACACCACACCACACACACCCACACACACTCACACCACACCACACACACACACACCCGTTCACACAGACGCGCGCACACACACGCACACACACACAGCCCTTTGCTCCCACACCTGTGCAAGCACACACATGCAGACGCACCACCCAGCCCCTCGCCGTCTCCGTCCGGCCGCCCCTGTGGACTGACCACCCCCTCTGGGGATGTGGGCTCCCTGCCCTTCCCGGACCCTGAGCGGGTCACGCTAACCCTGCTCCCGTGTCACCTGCAGGGCACTAAAGGCTACCCCGGCCTCAAGGGGGACGAAGGAGAAGCCGGGGACCCCGGAGAGGACGTAAGTGCAGAGCCCCCCGCAGGCTGGGAGCCCCACCCACCGAGGAGGGAGGCAGCTCCGAGGGCGGGCCGGGCGTCCAGGGTACGAGGGGACAGGCCCGCAGCAGGCGTTCATGCCAGTGACACGGTGCTGTGCCCCCAGAACAACGACGTCGCTCCCCGAGGCGCCAAAGGAGCGAAGGGGTACCGAGGCCCTGAAGGCCCCCAGGTGAGTGGCCGCAGGCGGGCACCCGACCCTGAGCCTGCAGAGGGCTGGGGGGTGGGTTCGGGAGCAGGGCTCGGGGAAGGGCTGGGAGGCGGGCTTGGGCAGGTGGGATGGGGGAACCACGGTTTGGGGTGGAGGGCCTGGGACAGAGAGGGGGAGGGGAGGCCTCCAGGTGAGGCGTGGCGGGCACAAGGCGGTGCCGGCAGTGGGGGGGGCACCTGCCCACGGAGGTGGCACTGTTAGAGCAGTGGGAACACCCCCACCCGGCAGTGAGGGTGAGCTGCAGGCGGGGCCCTGGCCTGTGTGCCCACAGACCCCCGGAGAGGCTGTGTCAGGCAGTTGTCAAGCAGTGGATGGCAGCAGCAGGTGCCCCAGCCGTTAGCGTGCAGAAGGCCCCTCCCCCCCAGTGTTCAGGGGCCCTAAATGGAGGCGGGGGCAGCCCCAGGGTGCAGACCCGCAGCTCAGGAATTGAGCAGGCCCCAGGGTCTGCCCTCACAACCCTTGTTCTGTCCTTTTCCTAACAGGGACCCCCAGGACATGTGGGACCACCGGGGCCAGATGTAAGTGGGGTGTCTGTGAATGTCTGTGGGAGCCGACCGCTCTGACCAAGGATCCTGTGGGGGTGGGGAGCTGCGACAGTGACAAGGAGCACATCATGGCCCTGGGGGGGGGACAGGTGATGACCATGGGGGACAGGTGATGACCATGGGGGACAGGTGATGACCGTGGCAGGGGCACGCGATGACACAGGGGGACAGGCGATGACCATGGAGCCACGTGTTCGGGACCACATCAAGTGCCCGTGTCCCAAAGGCGGGCCCTCGTGGGCAGAGCCGAGAACCTCAGCCCCGCCCTGCTGTGGTCCCAGGGGTGGGGACCTGGAGGGCCTCACGCCGCTGTGTCCCCCTCCCTCCCAGGAATGCGAGATTTTGGACATTGTCATGAAGATGTGCTGTGAGTGCCTCCTTGAGTAGCGTCCTCAGCCCAAGCACGTCCCACCGCTGGGCTGGGCGGGACGGGGAGGCGGGGCGCGGGCTCCCCCTCCCGGGGGAAAGTCCTGAGGGCGGGGCTGGGGGGGGCTGGAGGCCTCAGTCTCAGCCCCTCGTAACCTCCTCTCTCCTCTTCCCCAGCCTGCTGTGGTGAGTGGCCCTCGGCCCTGCTCGCGCGACCCTGCGGGGCCGGCCCGCCCCGTCCTCTCCCCACACACCCGGGGACAGGGTGGACCCCGGTGTCCTCCCCTGCCCTCGGGTCCTCCAGCCCCGCCCCGGAGGGGTCCCGGGAGCGCCCCGAGGCTGACGGCCCCGCCGCCCACAGAGTGCACGTGCGGCCCCATCGACATCCTCTTCGTGCTGGACAGCTCCGAGAGCATCGGCCTGCAGAACTTCGAGATCGCCAAGGACTTCATCGTCAAGGTCATCGACCGGCTGAGCAGGGACGAGCTGGTCAAGGTGAGGGGCCCCTGGGCCCCCTGACACTGGAGAGGAGAGGGCCGGGGGCTGGGGGCCCTGGGACAGACACGTTGCTTCTCAAAACCCACCAGAACGTGAGCGTCGCCGCGGGCGCCTGGGGCCAGGGGAACCTGGGACAGGTGGTGGGCGGAGGGGCGGCCTGCGGAGGGGCACAACGCCTCAGGGGCCCTGGGGGGCCCCCCTGACCGCCGCGTCCGTTCCTGCAGTTTGAGCCTGGGCAGTCCCATGCGGGCGTGGTGCAGTACAGTCACAACCAGATGCAGGAGCACGTGGACCTGAGGGACCCCAACATCAGGAACGCCCAGGACCTCAAGGAGTGAGTGGGCCACTCGGCCAGTGGACTGCACACGTCGTCCCCAGGGGCCCCCCTGAGGCCGGCCCCCTTCCTGCCCTGCCCGCACCTGCCCCCAGCCCCCGCCCCGGGCCCTGACAGCTGTGGCCCCGCAGAGCCATCAAGAAGCTGCAGTGGATGGGCGGAGGCACGTTCACGGGCGAGGCCCTGCAGTACACCCGGAGCCAGCTGCTGCCCCCCACTCAGAACAACCGGATCGCCCTGGTCATCACGGACGGCCGCTCAGACACCCAGAGGGACACCACCCCGCTGAGCGTGCTCTGCGGCCCCGACATCCAGGTGCGGCCACGGCGCCCTGGAGCACGAGGGGGGACGGTCCCCGCCAAGGGCCGTGCCAACGCTCTGCCTCCCCCCAGGTGGTCTCCGTGGGCATCAAGGATGTGTTTGGCTTAGCCGCGAGCTCCGACCAACTCAACGTCATTTCCTGCCAAGGCCTGGTGACCCCGGGGCGGCCGGGCATCTCGCTGGTCAAGGAGAACTACGCGGAGCTGCTGGATGACGCCTTCCTGAAAAACATCACCACCCAGATCTGCATAGGTGGGCGCGGGGGGCTCCCCCGGCCGAGGCGGCTCCGCGTCCCACCCTGTGCCTCTGTCCTGGGAATCAGGCGCCCCGCCCCGGCCAGCAGCACGGCCGCCTCCCCCAAGCCACGTCACACTCTTGCTGGGGGATGTTGCGGCCCAGGGTGCGTCCTGGAGCTGTGAGCGCACGTGCGAGAGGTCTGAGGGCCAGCGCACCCTCACGCGTGTGCAGTGATTGGCCTTGGAGCCTGAGACCCCTTGAGGTGCCCACCTTCCGTCCAGGCTCGAGCCAGGGTCAGAGCTGAGTCCACGGTGCACACAGCTGGTCAAAGGCCAGAGGGAGCTTCAGGGTCAGATTTGGAGCGAGCCCAGGCGGCCCACCTGGTGGGCACGTGGTCAGCATCACCTCGCGACAGCCCGCCCTGCCTCCTCTCTGTGCCAGGGCTCCGGCCTCCCCCTCACCGGGCTGGTGCCTGGGGGCCCGTCCACCCCTCAAGGGGCCCCTCTTGGATGAGGGACACCCCTCCTGGTGGGGGGAGGGGGCAGGTGGCCAGCTGCCCTCCATGGAGGCGCTCTCGTGGCGGGGAGGCCACAGGTGGAACGGCGGTCCCGCGGTAGCTGGGCTCACTCTGGGGTTTTCTCTTTTACAGACAAGAAGTGTCCGGATTACACCTGCCCGAGTGAGTACCAGGGGGAGGATGGTGCGCTGGTGGGGGCACCGCTGGAGGCCACGGGGTGGCTGGGGCTGGGCTCCCTCCGGGGCCGGGGCGGGCACTCACGGCCGCCCACGTCCCCCGCAGTCACCTTCTCCTCCCCGGCCGACATCACCATCCTGCTGGACGGCTCGGCCAGCGTGGGCAGCCACAACTTCGACACCACCAAGCGCTTTGCCAAGCGGCTGGCCGAGCGCTTCCTGACGGCGGGCCGCACGGACCCGGCCCACGACGTGCGCGTGGCGGTGCTGCAGTACAGTGGCACCGGCCAGCAGCAGCCCGAGCGCGCGGCGCTGCAGTTCCTGCAGAACTACACCGTGCTGGCCAGCACCGTGGACGCCATGGGCTTCTTCAACGACGCCACCGACGTCACCGATGCCCTCGGCTACGTGACCCGCTTCTACCGCGAGGCCTCGTCCGGCGCCGCCAAGAAGAAACTGCTGCTCTTCTCCGACGGCAACTCGCAGGGCACCACGGCGGCCGCCATCGAGAAGGCGGTGCAGGAGGCCCAGCGGGCGGGCCTCGAGGTCTTCGTGGTGGTGGTGGGCCGCCAGGTGAACGAGCCCCACATCCGCGTCCTGGTCACCGGCAAGACGGCCGAGTACGACGTGGCCTTCGGCGAGCGCCACCTGTTCCGCGTGCCCAGCTACCAGGCCCTGCTCCGGGGCGTCTTCTACCAGACTGTGTCCAGGAAGGTGGCCCTGGACTAGCGGCCCAGCCTCAGCCCTGAACGTGAGAACTGGACCCCAATCTCCTGACCCACCCGATCAGCTAGGAGAAGCTTGAAAAGCTGCCCCGTGCCTGGCCCACCCCTACCCCCGCACAGTCCACCCCCAGTGCCCCCAGCCCTGGGTTCTGCAGGCGCCCTTCCTGCCACCTGCGCTGCATCCCCCTCCCCGCTGCCTGTCAGCCGCCCCCGATCCCGAGTCAGAGCCCCGAAGCCTGGCTTCTCCTTCCGTCTGGGGTCAGCGGCGACCGCCTCCCCGCCGCCACGCCCCCCCTCAGAGTTTGACTTCCTCGCAGCTCCTGCAGCATCCTTCTCAGCACAGCCCCAGGCGCCGGGTCACGAGCACGGCCCCCGCTGGCCGCCTGGTTCCAGCCGCCTCAGGCCAAGGGCTCGGGAGGCTCAGGACGTGGCCTGACACTGACCAACTGAACCCGGGCCTCCCGGCCCCGGGGCCCCCAAGCCCAGAGCAAAGGTGCTATCTCTTTCCCATCCCCACGCGGCCCCGGCCCCGCCACCGGCGGCAAAGTGAGAACAAGACCAAGTCTTTTCCTCGGGGGGTGCCTGGTCTACACCTCACGGGGGCCCCTGGTCCTGCGTCAGCTCGGCTTTTGCTCCTTCCTGGGTTTTCCTCAACCGCGTCCGCGACGTTTCTGAATAAAGGTTTTCACTCTCCTCCCCCGACGGTCGCGGTCGTCGTCCCTTTGAGGAGCTGACCCCTCTGTGTCTGCACTTTGCCCCCGCGGAGAACAGGATCTGGGGGAGGCGACTGCCCAGCCGGGCGCCACCGAGGTCACCCCTCCTCTGGGTCAGGACTTGGGGAGGAGCCGGGAGGGGCCCTGACCCCCTGGGCTGCAGAGGCAGAAGCAGATTCGGTCACGGAGGCGGCTGGCTGGGAGGGCCGGCCAGACCCCAGCCCTAAACCCCCAAAGGGCCAGCATTCTGGCGCCAAAACCGCCCTGGGCTTCTGGAGGGAAGAGGCACGGGGAGGCTGGCCCTCGTTCAGGGCCGCGAGGCAGACGTCCACCCTGTCACTTCTGTCGCTTCGGGAGAGGCCCTGCCTTGGGGGGCGGGTGCAGACCCAGGGCCGTGGGGGAGGGGTGTGGGGCGGGCCGCAGAGGCGTGGGGGCCCGGCAAGCAGGCCGAAGGGACCCTGGAGAGTGTCCCCTGGGAGGGGCTTGGGAGGCGCCCTCACTCCAGGCCAAGCGGTGGGGGGGGCGCTCCCCCCGACTCTGGGGAAACAGCACCCCGAGCTCTCTCTTCCCAAGGGGTCGGCTGCTGACAGCTGTCACTCTAGGTTCATGGGAGTCCACTGCCGTGCTGTCACCAGGAGCCCCACCTGAGGGGTCGCCTGCCCCACCCCCACTGCCCAGCAGCGTGATCGTGAGCTGGTCAGATGCGCACCACCTCAGTGTCCTAGGCTGCAAGGTGGGCTCATGACACAGAAGCATCTGCCGGGAGGGCTGTGGGCCGCTCCCCCCCCCTCCCCACCGCAGCAGACCAAGCAAAGGGCTTTATGCAAAGAGCCTCCTGAGCTCCTGTGGGACCCTCCCCACCCTGCCCCACTGAGCTCAGGTTCCCTCCTGGTTACCCAGGGCTGCACCCATCAGAGAGGCTGCAGCCTGGGTCTGGGGGCTCTTCTAGCCCCACCTGGGGGTGGTCACCCCCGGGACCTCCTCCTGAAGGGAAGTAGGAAATCAGAAATCCCTCCTTAGGCAGGCCCAGGGTCTGGCTGGGATCAGGCCACCGGCCCCTCACTGCACTCCCCCCACCCCAGCCTCCCGACACCCACCAGACAAGGACGAGGCTCCCGCTTCTTCCTGGGAGCCCCGCTGTAGCCCTCCGTGAGGGGGTCTCAAGGCCACCAGGCCTGCGTCCTTCCCACCTTTGCTGGGCCAGGTCTTAGACCATTCTGCAAACACGTGCAAACAGTTACCCAGTTGCCCGTTACTGTCAGCGGGTCAGGATCCCACTCCTTCCTCGGCTGCAGGCCCGAGGCTCCAGCACCTGCTTCCCGCACCGACTCCGTGCACAGCGGGAGCACAGGGCACGGGTCTGCCAGCCCCGCCCCAATTGTCCTGGCCTCTCTCTAGGCCCTGCCACCATCCTTCTGGATCCTCAGCCCGCAGCTCCGCCCTCCTCCCAGGAAGCGTGGTCCTCACAGAGAGGGGCCCACGGGGCCAAGGGGGTGCTCAGAAGGCCTCCACCAGCCCCTCTCACCCCCTGCCGGCCAGCCCACCCGGAAGCTGCCCAGGACCCACGGCCAGCGCCAGGCGCACAGAGCATGTGCGGCCGCCTCTGGTCCTGTATTCCGACCCAGCCCACAGTCCACCCAAGCGCGGGCTCGGGGGCCGGATGTTTGTAAAGTGGACCCTGGGGTCTGCGGCCTCCCGCGTCCTGCCTGGACAGCAGAAGGCTGAGGCCTCGCCTTCTGTGGTTCGTGTGTTGTGGCCATTTCTCTGTTGTCCTTTCACTTTCAAACCAGATGCATCGACTGGGGGGTGGTCTGCACTTGGCCTTCAGGGACCTTCACCCTCTGACGATTCTAGTTTTCCATGGAAAAATCAGTCACCTTCACATTGTTGCTACAGCCAATATGTGGTCTTTCTGAGGGTTTGTTTTTTTCTTTTTCTGAGAATATGGAGGCAGGGACCCTTTTCCATCTACGATTTTTTTTTTTTTTGTCTTTTGTCTTTTTAGGGCCACACCCACGGCATATGGAGGTTCCCAGGCTAGGGAGTCACATCAGAGCTGCAGCCGCCGGCCTACACCACAGCCACCGCAACACCAGATCCAAGCTGAGTCCGAGACCTACACCACAGCTCACAGCAACGCTGGATCCTTAACCCACTGAGCAAGGCCAGGGATCGAACCTGCCACTTCATGGTTCCTAGTCAGATTCATTTCCGCTGCACCAAGATGGGAACTCCTCCATCTACGATTTTTGAGGGCACATGGGGGCTACAGTTCAGAGGACTATTGGTCGCGAAGCTCACTGGTCAAGACCCTCAGGCCAGCCCTGCCCTGGTGCCTCTGGCCAGTGTCCCCAACTGCTGGCTCGACAGCCGCTTTCTAAAGGAAGCGATGCTGGAGTTTCCTGGCGGCCTAGTGGTTAAGAACGCAGCATTGTCACGGCTGTGGCACATGTTCGATCCCTGACCCGGGAACTCCCACATGCTGTGGACACGGCCGAAGAAGAAGAAGAAGTGATGCTCTTTCGAGGCAGGACCTGAAGTTCAGCTGCTCCTGTGTCCTCAGCTGCGGGGACAGTGGCACTCGGAGCCCCCAGGGACTGAGCCTCAATCCTCCAGCGAAGCAGGACGTCTCAGGAGCCAGGATGAGACGCCGGTGGGCCTGGAGCCCGCAAAGCCAGGGCCATGGAACTGGCGCGAGCACGTTAGAGCCTCCGCAGGCTCCTGGATTCAGAGGCTTCGCAGGCCGCCGCCTCCCTGCCTGAGCCCTCGGAGGAGCGTGTTCTCCTGCCCCAGAGAAAGGACAGGAAGCCGAGGCCCAGCGTGCGGACCCCAGACACCACGCCCAGCACCGGGGGCGGGCGGCTCGGCGAGTCTCACACACACCCTGCCGAGTGAAAGACGCCAGACTCACCCACGTGTGTGATGAGAGGTCTGCTGGCAGAAGCGCGAGGGTCGGAAGCTGGTCCGTGGCGGTAAAAACCAGGCAGCCCTCGCCTCCGTGGGCGGGTTGGTGGGAAGGGCAGGAAACTTTCTGGATAATGGAGACGTGTCTATCTTGATGGCACATGGGTTTCGTGGGCGTTGGTCACTATTCTTAGACCTGAACACGCACGGACACTTTAAAAGAGAGAAGTCAGGAGTCCCCTGGTGGCCAAGCAGTTAGGGAGGCTGCAGTGTCACTTCTGGGGTGCAGGTCACTGCGGGGGTGCAGGGTCGATCCCTGGCCTGGGAACCTCTGCACCCACCCGGGATCCTCCTTCACGCTCCCTGGGCCGCGTGTACGTTCACCCAGCTGCAGCTGACCTCCCGCCCCCGGCCCCGGGAGGCAGGAGCTGCCCTCCCTTTGCAGCCACGTCGCCCTGCTCGTGGGCAGAGCACAGCACGTTGAAGTCATACTGACGCTGTCCGGGGTGGGAACAGGACAGGACGTCACTCCGGGATCCTGCAGGCACCCGAGGTCCCAGAGCAGGTGACTCTGAGTTAGCCAGCGGAAGACTCCCCTGGGCGGGTCAGAACCGGGAGACTCAGAGGTTTCTCCTGCTGGCCTTCCTAAGAGCCGCCTGCGGAGGGGGCCGCACAGCCAGGCCCTGAGGCCGGCCAGCTCCCCCGAGACCCGAGCCCCAAAACAGCAAGGATCTGAATCCCACCAACCACCAGCGTCCAGAAGAGGCCCCCAAGCCTCAGACAAGACAGGCCCACCGCCTGGTTCCAGCCTGATACCCGGAGCAGGGCCAGCCGAGCTGGGCCCAGACCGCTAACCACAGGGACCGTGAGCTTTCCAGGGGTGTTGTTTGAAGCGGCTAAGCTGGTAGCAGCTGGTTGTGCAGCTGCGTTAGAAACCACGTCCTCCACTTCTTACCCTCAGAGTCCCCCTCTCCTCCGTCCTGGAAGCAGGCCCATCAGCCGTGGGGGCTGAGGAGGAAGGGCACCCCCCAGGCCTGGCACGTCGGCTGTCTTCCTTCCGACAGTGGAGCCCACCGGCCCCTCCGAGCAGCCCAGTGCCGGGGCCCCCCCCAGCGTCCCCCCCCCAGCGGGCTGCCGGTTCCCTCCCTTTACAATTCGGCTTCCATCTGGGGTCACGTGTGTGGGCCCAGTGTCCTCACACGGGTCACAGAGTCCATGGCGATTTGTGGGGACAGGCGCAGGACACCCCTGCTCACCAAAACGCCCCCTCCAGCCCAACCTCGCATCTCCCTCGGACGCTCGGATCTCCCTCCTCTCGCTGAGCCTGGACAATCTCCCGTCCGGGCCAGAGGGCACCAGCGTCAGCAGATGAGACACTGACCTGCTATAAAGGTCAGCACTGGCTTTGCTCCTCGAACCCTGACCTCGGATTATACCCGTTTGGCCTCTAACTCCTTTGGAGTCTTCAGAAAACGTTGGGCCAAAGAGCATGAGAGGGAGCTCAGAGCCCCCACCCGAGTCCAGAGCCGACCCCCTGCTGACGTGGGCTTCGCGGGGCCAGGACCTTGTAGGGGGGGCCCGTTGTCACGGGTCCCTCAGAGAGAAGGCAGGCCCATTACCTGATGCTGCACCAGGGACTCCACAGCCCCCTCTGACAACCTGGAGGAGGTCACAGGTGTGACAAGGTGGACAGGCCACTACCCCCGGCCAGGCTGCCTGCCCCCTGCAGCCCCGTCCGCCCGCTCGGGACCCCACCAGTGGGCCTCCCTGGCCCGGAGGAGCCACTGGGCGTCCCGCAGGCACCAGTCATGGTTTCCAGAGAAGCTGCTGGCTGGGGACAAGACCATCTGGTCCATACAGGAGGTGAACTCAGACTTGGCACGAAAGAAGAACGAGGCCTCATGACAAAAGAGCCTCGATAGCTGTTTAGTTTTTTGAGGAAATGCTTTTCTCAACGTAAGCGAAGATGCTACAATAAGGGTCAGGAGACGGTCATCCCCTCGAGACCCGGCTCCTCACACGCCATGCCCGCGTCCCCCTCTCAAGGGGCAGCTTAAATGCCCGCCCACCTGTCCATCGTCAAAAGCAGGTCCTCCTGGTCCTTCTTTAATCTGATGACAAACTGACAGTATGATGGAGTGATCCCAAACAGAAATGGAGCAGGTGGCCCCTGAGCATCTGGTGTCAGACCCCTCCCTGCCCCACCGGGACCTCGAACTCCCCCGAACAGCGCCAGACCCAGGGCACCCCAGCCACACTCAAAACAGCAGCTGCGACCCGCAACCTTGCAGCCTCAAGGTCTCCCCTTGTGACGAGGCACCCATTTCACACCCTGACCAACCTTAGCAAGCCCCCCACGGCTTGCCAGCGCCAATGCAAATTCTTCGGGAACCGCCCGTGTGAGCAGCCGTAAGCCTATTTTATAGTTCCCCCATTTTACAGTCCAGAGCAACACAGTTCCAGGGCTTCTTGAACCTGGGTCCCAGGCTGCAGCCCCAACAACCTCCAAAGAGCCGTCTTTCTATTTCCATCAGGTCTCTGTTTCTGAAATTTCGGTTAATGAAATCGTCATTGTGATTTTTCACTGATGAAACATGTCACAGGTAGGAGAGCAGAGAGGACGCGGCCATGGCCAGCCCACGCCCGCTTTCCAGGCAGACCTGTCACCCTCTGACGTCCTTGCTTTAACGACTTCATAATTGAGATATTTTAGAGTAAGGTGCAGTCATTGTGCTGTTCCACACAGAAATACTTCAGTACTCATCTCTAAAAAATAAGAATTGCTTTCTACACGAGGGTGATAACATCACCACCGAATCAAGTTCAAAACAGAACACCAGGCTAAAAGCAGCTCCGAAACTTCCTCACGCTCAGACTGTATTTAAATTCCCACAATTTTCTGAAATTGTCTTTTACAAGCTGTTTCCCGACTAAGCTCTGATGAAAATGTGGGGCTTCGGTCCTGCGTCGCGCTAAGGATGGACGTGGTGCACCTACTGTGTTCCAAAATAACCCCTTCCTGGGGGTTTACTATTAGTAAACTATGCAGTTAGGTTTACTTCTTCTCAGCTTGTTTTCAGCTTCAGGAACTTTTTCTTTGTAATTTAATTGTTCAAATATGTGAAATAGTGATCTGGATCAGAAGTCGAAGGTCAAAGAGCACCCCCCCCCCAGCCTATCCCTCCACCCCACTCCCTCAGCTCCCTGCAGGCTCCTGGTTGTTTTGCTTTCTAGTTTGCTCTGTCGGTGTTTCATTTTGACACCATCTCTGTGCACTAACTTCTCAGACCTGCACCCAGTTTTCACTGGAACGCGCGTCGTCCTCCGTTCCCTCCAGCAACCGGCGTTTCTGTCTCTGGAACGGCCCCGGTTCCAAGCGGACCTCAGTTAGATGTCTGGATAGTTTCCAGTCCCATGGCTGCAAAGAAAACCCCCGCGTGTGTCACTTCCTGCTCTGGCATGTGTGCGCGTCCCCAGGACAGGGCCAGGGGAACACGGCTGTCACACGGTTCGATCCTGCCGACGGCCACCATAAGCTGTATTGTCTGGCACAGTGTCCAACAGTGTCCCCTGGACCTGGCCAATAAAATCAGCTGTCAAACCTCTGGGTTTGTGCCAACCTGATGGCTGATAACTGGTTCTTCAGAAAACGGGTTTCTCTTTCTCTCACGACAAATGACGCTGAGCGCTTATTTCTATGTTGAGGCCCCCGGATGCGCATTTTTCCCGAGAAAAGGAGCATTTGTGGCTTTGGCCCATTGCTCCCTTGGTCTTGAGGTTTTTTCTTCCCCATTTCTGGAAACTCTTTTCATATTAAGTCAATTAGCCCTTAGGGGCAACTTGCGAGTGTTTGTTCTCCACTTGCCATTGGTCTTTTCCCTTGGCTCTTTTTTTTTTTTTTTTTCGGGGGCGGGGAGGGGGTGGCCAGGGACGTTTTGTATTCAAAAGAATTGAATTTACGGACCATGCCTTCTGCCGATACTGAATTTAGAACAGCATTTACGAGGGTTTCCTCGTACCCAACTGTAACTGTAACGCAATTCATTTGTTTTCTTGTGGTACATCGATGGCTTCGGGTCGTGTATTTATAGCTGATCCATTTGGCGTCTATCTTACGGTGTATGGGGGGATAGGCATCCATTCTGATGTTCCCAAACGACCATCCAAGTCACCCGATACCATTTATTAAAAAGCCCACCTGCGCCCGGACTTGAGGGGCTGCCTTTCGCATGCTTAACCCCCCCACGCGTAAGTGGGTCTGTGTCTGGACCTTCTACGACACTGGTCAGTCTATTTATGTTCCAGAACCTCTTCTGAATTATGGGAACTTGAGATTTTTTTAACATCTGTAGGGACAGCCCCTTCCCCTTGTCACTGCTAACGGTTTCCAGACGTTTCCTGGCTTTCCTTGTTTATTCCCTCACATGAGCCTTCGAGTCCTTTTTCTAGGCCCCGGAGGAGAGGAAGAGGCCTTTGGTATTCCTGGCTACGAATTAACTTTAGGTGACGACGCCTCAGGATACCCATCGTTCCCATCCAAAGACATGCCCTGTGTTTTCATTTGTTCGTCTCCTTTGGCATTTTCCAAAGTAAAGCTTGGCTCATATGAGTTTTCTGCATTTACTGCTAATTCCTGATAGTTTTACCTTTGTTTACCGCTCTTTGGTCATGGCTTCAACGAGGCCTACTGCTCCTCTGTGCTAGTGGTACACCTGCTACATCAGCGAATCCTCTTACTGTTTTAGCCATTTCCACAGCCTTGATTTTCCCAGAAAGTCATCTGCATTGGAGGGTGGAGGCCATTTGACCTCTTCCGTTTCAATTCCTCTGCGCGTGCGTACGTGCGTGCGTGCGTGGGTGCGTGCGTGTGTCACTGCATTTGATGGTGCTTCCAACAGAGTATCAACTAGGGGTGATGGTAGTGGGTTGGTCATCTTCCTGCCTTTGGAGGGGGTGCCTCCGTATACACCACGGAGATGCTGGTTTCTGTAAACACATCTTTGGCGTGTATGGATACGATCATGGAATTTTCTCCCTTTGAAGCCTGGTAATTCAAGGCTGGGCAGCGGAGAGGGGCAGGTCTCAATTTTTGATGCGAATTTGTCTGCTTAAACAGTGTGTATTTACTCAGCTTGGGGAAGTCATAGAAAATTATCTTTGAGTCTAGGTGTTCAAGGGCATTGGCCTAGAATTACAAGAAATCTCTTAAGATTGTTTAATTTTCTCTATCTTGATGGTCATTGCTCCTCTTCTTAGGATTTGTGTTTTGTGTATTTATGGCTTTGCTTTTTTTCTGGATTAGGTTGGCTAGTGATTTATCTATTCTGTTGGTGGTTTTCGGAGAACTGGATTTCTATTCATTGATGCTACTTTTTCTCTGTGTTCCAACTCCATTTCTGACTTTGTCTTATTAACGGCTACTTTCAGTTTACTCAGTTGTTCTTATTTTACATTTCGGGGTTGGACACTTCATTTATTTTTCTTTTGTCTTTCTCGTCATAAACATAAGTTTGTCTCCGAGCACTGCCGGACCCACACTCCTTAGCTTCTGATATGTCTTCATCATCGTCATTTCCTAGTATTTCTGAAATTTGCCCTTGGACATAAGCCGTTTTAAACAAAGTTTTAAAACATACAGGAAAATGGACATTTAAAATTTTTGCTTTGATTTCTAGCTTTATCATCCTGCTTACATTACCTCTGGCTGGAATCGAGGTTTTTATTGCAGCCTAATTTGCAGTCAATTTTCGTGACCATTCTACGTGGAAAAGGGAGAAACTCCCTCCCTGATCAGAGTAGATTTCAAAAGCTTCCTTGAGGCCTGCTATGCACGCGGTCAGACTTTGCGTACTTCCTCAATCTTGTCCCCTGGGTCTGTCTTGGACTGAGAGAGGAGTATTAAATCTCCTCAAAGCAGGATTTCTCCCTGCTGCTCCTCTTATCGCCTGTGGTGCCATCTGCCACAAACACAGCCACAGACGGAGCGCGGTCGTCCCGCAGAGTAGCCGACGCTCGGCTGGTCTTCTGGCCATCTGAGGCTTCCAGGCCCCACATCCATCCTGTGCGAATCAACGCCGTGGCTGCCGTGCTCTTGTACTTAAGTCAACTTTATCGAAACACATTTACCTGCAATAAAAGAGCCCGTTTAAGTGTGTAGCGGGGTAAGTTTTGCTAAGTGCACACGCCTGCGCAGCACCCACCGCCGTCAGGAGCGTGTGCAGCACCTCCAGTCCCAGGCATCCTCCTCCGCCACGGGCACTTCTGAGTTCTTTCCGCGCTGCAAATACTACGTTCGTTTGTCTGTTTAGAGGTGCACGCTGTGGAATCGCGTGGCGCGCTCTTTGGTGCCTGGCTTCCTTCCTGCACATCACAGGCCATCCGTGTTGTCACGTGTGTCAGGGGTCTGTTTATTTCCCTTCTTGAGCAGAGTCAATACCCATTATATGGTGTTCTGAAGATGCTTGGCACACTGACAGCCTTTGTTTCCAGGTCTGGGCTCTTTCGGATAAAATTGCTGTAAACGTTTCTGTACAATCCTCATTTAGACCAGTATTTTAATTTTTCTTGGTTAACTACCTCAGAAAGGAATTGCTGGATTGTGCGGAAAATATCTGTTTAACTTTTTAACTGACCATTTTCTGAAGTGTTTGTACCATTTCACCTTTCCATCAGAAACGTATGCATCACAGCTGCTGCATCTTTGCCAACACTTAGTATGGACAGTCAG